>NC_060280.1:82531489-82831489 GCF_021613505.1 Equus quagga | reverse complement strand
TCCCATCTGCTGTCTTCTCAAAACTCTCCAAATGCAAACTGTCACTATTTCAGTTCTCAATAGCAGAATATGAGACAGGCTTGGAGATAAGCTTGGATGGTTATCAGGGATTAGAACCTGTGAAAGGAGAGAGGAGAAAGCAGG
Organism: Equus quagga; assembly: GCF_021613505.1. NCBI lineage: Eukaryota > Metazoa > Chordata > Mammalia > Perissodactyla > Equidae > Equus > Equus quagga. The sequence continues at coordinate 82,831,345 of NC_060280.1, read as the reverse complement.
ATTGGTCGGAAGGAGAAGCAGAACTGTGATGTAGCTCAGAAGACTCTCGGACCACCCAGCTGGGAGCTCTAGAAGGAACATTGCTGATCAGTGTCTTACATTGTGCCAAAATTATTGGACCTTTATACCTCTGTGTTGCTCAGTCACTGGATTTGGACTGCCCCTGGAAAAGATATGACCTGGAGCAAGGTGGCCTGCTGAGGCAGACCCTCAAGGAGCTGAAAGCTGAAGGTTGTCTGCTGACATCACTGTCCACAGCTAGAGAGTAACCGTTCCTGATGAGAGATCCGGGCAGTGCATGTGCATGTCGACCACACACTAACAAGAAGAGCATCCTGCCTTTAGAGGGGTCCCAGGGAGGAGCTCTGCAATCAGAATCTACAACAGGTGTAGACTAATCCTGACCGTGTGGGTGGAACATTACTTTCCCATTTACAAAAGAAGACTCTACAGGGCTGGCCCCGTGGCAAGTGGTTAAGTTCCCACGTTCTGCTTTGGCGGCCTGGGCTTTGCTGGTTTGGATCCTGGGCACAGATCCCCACATCGCTCATCAAAATGCTGTAGCGGCATCCTACATGGAAGAACTAGAATGACCTACAACTAGGATATACAACTATGAACTGGGGCTTTGGGGAGGAAGAAAAAGAGGAAGCTTGGCAACAGATACTAGCTCAGGGCCAATCTTCCTCACCAAAAGTTTACAAAAAAAGCATACTTAAAAAAAAAAGACTCCAAGTTTCAGGGTGGCAGGGTGCCTTGCCCAAAGACACATGTTGGAAAGTAGTAGAAGCCAAATTCGAACTCAGGTGTTCGATCTCCAAAGTTATCAGGCTTTGCTCTCTGCTGCCATCTAAAACAACAAATGGCCTATGCAAATGTCTGTTTTTATGTGTGCTGGAAGGTATTTTATCAGCAGTATGAACTTCACCTTTTCTCTATAGAAGTCACTAGTCCCATTTTCTAGGAAGTTCAACCATCCCCAGGACAGACTAAAAGTACCATACTATTTTTTTTTTGCTGAAGAAGTACCATGCTCTTTTACTGCTAATGCTTTGACTCCAGAATTGAAGGGTAAGAGAGATGTTTTCCAATGGGTCATCAAGGACTTTTTGAGGAAAGAAGAGAGAATTGTCAGTGATAGAGAGAATAAGAGTCTGAAGCTGGGGAGGTAGAAAAGAAATGAAATGAGGGGCCATGCCAATTAGCAGTCCCTTCCCCAGGAGAAAAGAAATATGACCTGAGAGGGAAGGCCAGCCTAGGAGGTGCTGGCAGTGAAGGGCATGGGGTGGGTTGAGGGCTAGAGTTGAGGAGGAACCTCGGAGGGCTTGGAGCACAGTGTCTTAAGAAAGAGGGAACCTTATATCCCCAGCACCCCAGGATGATGCCAGGTGACAAGCTGTGATTCAGATGGGTCAAGACATCTGCCATAGATGTGAAGCTGAAAACAGCTTCTGCTGTTGGGCGGGACTAGACCAAGGGAGGAGTTCTAGTGGACATCAGCTTTGCCTTTGAACCAGTACACTTTAGAACAGGCTCTTTTCAAAAAGGCATGAAATAAAATTAATTAAAAGCCACCAAATCTTAAGCAAAAACTAGCAAATAAATACTAAATTTATATTACAACTGAATTTATATTTAAATTATGGAAATTAATATTTCAAAAATAGCCTTTTGGGGCCAGCCTGGTGGAATAGTGGTTAAGTTCACACACTCTGCTTTGGTGGCCCAGTGTTCACAGGTTTGGATCCCAGGTGTAGATCTAGCAGCACTCATCAAGCCATGCTGTGGTGGCATCCCACATAACATAGAGTAAGACTGGCACCAATGTTAGCTCAGGGCCAACCTTCCTCACACACACACACAAAAAGCCCTTTAGAACAGCATCCAGAATTATTAAAATCATGAATAAAATTTAATAAAATGTTATAAAGCCTGTACACCTAAAACTATAAAACATTGTTGAGAAATTAAGGAAGATCAAATTGAGCTATGAAGTCAACACAACGCCAATCAAGTTCTAGTAGTGATTATTATTTTTATATTAAAACGATTTCACAAGATAAATTTATTGTGTAAAGCTTAATTAATTTAGCTCTGTAAAGCCAAATTAATTCAGCCCTTGACTCCTCCTCCAGCACACCTTATTGATTTTTCTCTCTCCACTCAAATATCCAGACTGCATTTCTGGTTTTATTAAAGTTACCTTGCTACAGAATACTTAATGGGATGCAAAATATTTGACTCATTTATTATTATATATTAAGTGTGCCTAGAAGTTTCCTTTGCCACATAATCCCAAGTGTTTTATTACTATATTTTGCAAAACTAAGGAGGGAAAATGAATGCTGGCAACTCTCCAAGAAAAAAGCAGAGGCTATAGACTGCGTGTTTGAGTTGATACGGGGATTTCATCCCTTAGTAGGGAGTGAAAATTCTTAATGTCAACATCAACTCCAAAGGAGGATCTAAGAAGTTTGATTTCAGAGTCAGAAAATCTCTTGGTTAGGAGGGATGGTGGGTGACAGATTCTTGGTTTTATCTTATGAAAAGAAATTCCATAGAAAAAAGAAAAAGGACAGACAGAGATTCTTGATTTTTCCTTGCCCCGAACAGATTGGCCTGGAGGACATTTGACCACACAGGTGGCAGGGAGGGGTTGCCAGGTAGCCCTAATACAACCTCCCCCACCCACTACCACAGTCCTTCACCTCACTTTGGGCTCAGGCTTGCCTAGTTTCCAACCTCTGTATTCTACCCTCCTCCTCCTCAGGGAAGAGGGCCTCTCCTCCCCAAGGTTGTGGACCTCACAGACCTCCTCTCCTCTTCTGTGATTTATATCATCTGAGACTTTCTCACTAGCTGTTGCTTCTGACCCTATTCTGGCTTTAGGCAACGTTGCACTCCATTTAATGGTCTTAACCTAATTTAGACCCCTGAAATCTGGCTGGAATATTTAAACAAGACTTCGCTAACAGCCCAGAGAAAAGAAAAGTAAAAACCAAACACAGTGGGTAATGACAACCAGGTGATGGGAATCACGAGGCAGAGTTATTATTCTCCCTCTGGGTGCCCTCCTGGCCTGTGTCCCTCCATAGCTCTCAGGCCATTTCCAGTTCATAGAGAACCTTTACCATCCAGAGGTGTCCCCAAGCAAATCAAGGCTCTTCAAAGACCAGGCCCAAGAAGAACATAGCCTTGCTCGCAGGGTTGGAGGATATGTGCAGAGGCCCAAGGGTTACTGTTGACTGCCTGACTTGTCACCAGCAGGAACCACTGCTGATCTCAACATAAGGAAAAGGCAGATGCATAAAGGTCGATAAATGGGTCTAATTCTATAAAATACTGGAGGGAGAAATCCTATCAAAAACATATCTAATTCTAAGTCTGCTTGTATAAACATCAATCTCAGTAAACTCCTCTCTTGCTTTCCTCCAAAGCAATTTCTCTATTTGCTGATCTCCACCGTGGGCTTCCATCCCTTTGTAGGCTCAGTAGTTGGCATGTGCATACATTCAGCTCTTTCATACCCTTCTTCAACAGAGGAGATAAAATGAAACCAAAACAAAGGCATTTAATGCAAAAGAAAATACAATTGTGCCTTTGGAATAATTTTTTTTGATTAATAGACTTTATTTTTTAGAGCAGTTTTAGGTTTACAGAAAATTGAGCAGAGTACAGAGTTCCCATACACTCTCTCCTTTCCCATCACAGTTTTCCCTATTATTAACATCTTGCATTAGTGTAGTACATGTGTTACAACTGATGAATAATTATGGATACATTATTATTAACTAACGTCCATAGTTGACATTAGGATACAGTTTGTATTTTACGTTGTACAGGTTTTGACAAATGCATTACACCATGTATCCACCAGTTACAGTTTCATACAAAATAGTTTCACTCCCCTGTAATACACCTCTCCCTTCCCCCAAACCACTGGAAAACACTTACCTAAAGCCTGTCTCCATAGTTTTCATTTCTCCAGAACGTCATATAGTTGGAATTGTATTGTGAGTAGCCTTTTCAGACTAGTTTCTTTCACTAAGAACTATGCATTTAATATTCTTCCTTGTCTTTTTTATTATTATTGCTGAATAATACTCCATTATATGAATATACAGCAGTGTGTCTACCCATTCACCTACTGAAGGACATTCTGGATGCTTCCAATTTTGGAAATTATGAATAAACCTTCTATAAATATTCATGTGAAGGTTTTTTGTGGTCACATGTTTTCAATTCATTTGGGGGCAATAGCTGAGCGTGATATTGCTGTATTGTGTGCTAAAACTATGTTTATCTTTGTAAGAAACTGCCAAAGTATCTTCAAAAGTGACTGTACCATTGGGTTTTTCTACCAGCAATGAAGAGTTCCTATTGCTACACATCCTCACCAGCATTTGATGTTGTCATTTTTTTTATTTAACCATTCTAGTAGGTTTTTAGTGCTATCCTATTAGTGTTTTAAATTGTGATTCCCTATTGACAAATGATGTTGCACATCTTTTCATATGCTTGTTTGCCATCTATGTATCTTCTATGATGAGGTGTTGGTTCAAATTTTTTTCCCATCTTTTTAATTGGATTGTTTGTTTTCTTATTATTAAGTTTGAGGAGTTCTTAATATGCTTTGAATAAAAGTATTTTATCAGTTATGTATTTTCATGGATTTTTTCACAATATGTGGCTTATCTTTTCACTTTTTTGAAAGTATCTTTCACAGAGCAGAAGTTTTTAATTTTAATGAAGTCCAACTTGTGAATTTATTCTTTTATGGATTGAGCTCTTGGTGTCCTATAGAAGAAGTCATTGCCATGGGGCTGGCCTGGTGGCATGGCAGTTGAGTTTACACACTCCACTTCAGTGGCCTGGGGTTCACAGATTCAGATCCCAGGTGTGGACCTAGCACCACTCATGAAGCCATGCTGTGGCGGCCTCCCACATAAAATAGAGGAAGATTGGCACAGATGTTAGCTCAGCAATGATCTTCCTCAAGGAAAAAGAGGAAGATTGGCAATAGATGTTAACTCACTGCCAATCTTCCTCACACACCCACACACAAAGTCATTGCCAAACCCAAGGTCACTTTGGGTTTAGATTTTCTCTTATGTTATCTTCCAGAAGTCTTATAGTTTTGTGTTTTACATTTAGGTCGACGATCAATTTTGAGTTGTCAAAGGTCTGTGTCTAAATTTATTTTTTTGCATGCAGATATCCATTTGTTCCAGCACCATTTATTGAAAAGACTATCTTTTCTCCATTGAATTGCCTTTGCTTTTTCGTCAAAGATCAGTTGACTGTATTTGTGTGGATCAGAACGTTTCTGGGCTATCCATTCTGCTCCATCAATCTATTTGCTTTATTTCACCAATATACACCATATTAATTGCTGTAGCTTTGTTGTTACTTCTGAAGTAAGATACTGTCAGTCCTCCAATTTTGTTCTTCTTCTTCAATATTGTGTTGGCTATTCTGAGCCTTTTGACTTTCCATATAAACTTTAGAATCAGTTTGTCAAAAACCACAAAATAGCTGGCTGAGTTTTGACTGGTATTGCACTGAATCTATAAATCAAGTGGGGAAGAACTGACGTCATAACAATGTTGTCTCCCTATCCATGGACATGTCATCTATCTCCATTATTTGGATCTTCTTTGATTTATCCCATCAAGTTTTCATAGTTTTCCTCATATAGATATTATGCATATTTTTCTAGATTTATTCCTATGTACTTAATTTCAGGAAGTGCTAATGTAAGTGGTATTGTGTTTTTAATTCAAATTTCAATGGTTCATTTCTGGAATAGATGAAAAACTTTTGTATATTAAACTTGCATCCTGCAACATTGCTATAATTACTGTTAGTTCTAAGAGTTTGTTCATATTTTCATTTTTTATCAATTCCTTGGGATTTTCTACACATACAGTCATGTTGTCTGTGAACAAACACTGTTTTATTTCTTCCTTTCCACTCTGTACACCTTGTATATTCTTTCCTTTTCTTACTGCATTAGGTAGAACATTCTGTACCATTTTGAATGAGAGTGATGAGAGGGGATATCTTCGCCTCATTTCCCATTTCAGGTGTATAGCATTTACTATCTCACCACTAGGTATAATGTTATCTGCAGGCTTTTGTAGAGTGTTCTTTATCAAGTTGAGGAATTTCCCTTCCATTCTTAGTTTTCTGAGTGTTTTTTATCATGAATGAGGGTTGAATTTTGACAAATATTTTTCCTCCATCTGCTGGTATGATCGAGTGATTTTTCCTCTTTAGCTGGTTGATGACATTGACATTAATTGATTTTCAAATTCTGAACCAGCCTCACATACCTAGGATAAATCCTATTGTCTCATGGAGTATAATTTTTTAATACAGTGTTGGATTCAATTTGCTAATACTCTGTTGAGTATTTTTGCACGTATATGTGTAAGAGATACTGGCCTGTAGTTTTCCTTCCTAGCAATGTCTTTGTCTAACTTTGGTATTAGGGAAATATTGGCCTCATAGAATGAATTAGGAGGCATTCCTTCTACTTCTATTTTGTGGAAGAGATTGTAGAGAATTGATAAAGTTTTCTTTTTTTATATATTTGGTAGTGTTCACCAGTGAACCCATCTGGGTTTGATGCTTTCTGTTTCGGAAGGTTATTAATTATTGATTTAATTTTTTACAGATACAGGTCTATTCAGATTACCTACTTTTCCTTTATGAGCTTTCATAGATTGTGTTTTTCAAGGAATTGGTCCTTTTTTTATAGTTATCAAATTTGTGGGCTAGAGTTGTTTACAATATTCCTTTATTATCCTTTTAATGTCCATGGCACCAATGGTGATGCCCCTGCTTTCATTTCTAATATTAGAAATTTGTGTCCTCACTCTTTTTTTTCTTGGTTAGCCTGGCTACAGATTTATCAATTTTATTGATTTTTCAAAGAACGATCTTTTGGTTTTGTTGATTTTCTCTGCTATTTTCCTTTTTTCAGTTTTACTGATTTCTGCTCTATTTTTTATTATTTATTTTCTTATGATTGCTTTAGGTTTATATTCTTTTTCTTTTTTTAAGTTCCTAAGAGGGAGCTTAGGATATTGATTGTAGATCTTTCTTTTTTTCTAACATGTTCATTCAATATTATAAATTTACTTCTATGCACTGTTTTCATTACATCTCACAAATTTTGATTTTTTTCATTCAGTTCAAAGTATTTTTAAATTTATCTTCAGACCCATCTTCTTTGACCCAGGTGTTACTTTGAACTGTGCTGTTTAATCTCCAAGTATTATGGGTTTTTTCAGTTATCTTTCTGTTATTAATTTCTATTTTAGTTCCATTGTGATTTCACAGCATATTTTGTATTTCTGTTCTTTAAATTTGTTGAGGTGTGTTTTATGGTCAAGTTATGGTCTATCTTGGTGAATGTTCTGTGTGAGCTTGTGAAGAATGTGTATTCTGCTGTTGTTGAATCAAGTATCCTACAAATATCAGTTAGATCCATTTGTTGATAGTGCTGTTCAGTTCAACTGTATCCTTACTGATTTTCTGCCTGTTTGATCTGTCAACTACTGATAGCAGGATTTCTAAGTCTCCAACTATAATAGAGAATATGTCTTTATTTCCTTGCAGTTCTACCAATTTTTGCCTCACTTATTTTGATGATTTGTTTTTAGGCACATACACATTAAGGATTGTTATCTCTTCTTGAAGAATTAACCCTTTTTCATTACATAAGGCCCCTCTTTATCCCCGATAATGTTTCTTGTTCTAAAGTTGGCTTTGTCTAAAATTAATATAGCTACTCCAGTTTTCTTTCGATTTGTGTCACTCTGGTATATGTTTCTCCATTCTTTAAGTTTTAATTGATCTGTGTCTTAATATTGAAATTGGGTTTCTTGTAGATAACATACAGTTGAGTCTTGCTTTTTCATCTACTCTGTTTGTCTCTGTCTTAAATGTTGCATTTAGATAATTCACATTTAAAGTGATTATTGCTATAGTTGGATTAATGTCTAACATATTGGAATAATTTTCTACTTGCCTTTTTTCTTTGTTTCTTTTTTTATATATCTTTCCGTCTTTTTCTGGCTTCTCTTATTTTAATTGAGCATTTTATGATTACATTTTCTCTCTTAGCATATCAATTATACTTCTTTATATATATATATATTCATTCATGGTTTTCCTTTGGTGTGCTGTTTACATTTTCAACTAATTTAAGTCCACTTTCAAATAACATTACCACTTCGTAGGTAGAGCGGGTACTTATGACATTTCTTCCTCCTATTCCCTATATGTTACAGTCATCTATTTCACTTATTCATAAGCTATAATCATCCAATACATTGTTGCTATTATTATTTTGAACAGTTATCTATCAATTTAGAATAAGAAATATAAAAGACTATTTAATCTTCTTTTGCCTTCCTCAACATTTATTTTCTTTATAAAGTTCCAAGTTTCTGGCCTATATAATTTTTCTTCTGTCTGAAGAATTCCTTTTCACGTTTCTTTCAAGGCAGGTCCATGGGTGACAGATTCCCTCAGTTTTTATTTGTCTGAGGAAGTGTTTCTCCTTCACTGTTGAAAGATTATTTTTCTGGATACAAATTTGTAGTTTGGTGGGTTTTCTTCTTTCAACAATTAAACATTTCACTTCATTCACCTCTTATCTGCATGGCTGTTTGCGTGCAGGAAACTGACATAATTCTTACCTTATTTCTCCATATTAAGTTGCCCTCTCCCCTACCCCTCATTCTGACTTCTTTCAAGATTTTTCTTTGTCTTTGGTTTACTGAAGTTTGAACATGATATGCCTAGATGTGGATCTTTTGACATTTATCCTGTTTGGTATTTTTTAACCTTTCTGAATATGGATCTGTGGTGTGGTGTGTGAAATTAATTTTGGAAAAATTTCAGTCATTATTATTTTAAATATTTCTTCTGCTCCTTTTTCTCTTTCTTTTCCTGGTATTTCCATTATGCATATATTACATCTTTTGCAATTGTCCCACTGTTCTTGGATATTCTATTCCTTTTGTTTTTCATCATTCTATTCTTTTCTACTGCATTTTACTTTGGGACATTTCTATTGATATAACTTTAAGCTCACTGACTGTTATGTGAACCATGTCCAGTCTACCAGTTTTTGATTTCTAGCATTGCGTTATGATTTTTCCTTTGAGTTTCAATCTCTTTGTCTACATTTCTCTTCTGTTTTTGCATATTGTCCACTTTTCCCATTAATCATATGGTATATTAATCACAGTTACATTAAACTCCTGGTCTGGTAATTCCAACATATCTGTTATGTGTGAGGCTGGTTCTGATATTTGCTTTATCTCCTCAGACTATGTTTTTCTCTTGCATTTACCACATGTTAAAAAGAAATACCGGGCCCCAAATGGAGTCACTTATGCTAAGCCCCACCAAGGCTTAATACCTCACAGTTTCAGCCTCTCCCAGGAGTCAAATCTTAAACCAATCAACCTGGAATTTCCTGGTCAACACTAGTGAGGTGGTCTGCCTTATAAGACCCTTGCCTTCCCCTAAGGGAAGATGACCTTGCCAAAACAAGCCACTCTTTTAACTTCTTTGTCTCACCCTCTTTCTTCCTATAAAAACCTTCCATTTTATATAACTCCTTGGAGCTCCTATCTGTTTGCTGGATGAGATGCTGCCCAATGAATGAATATCAGAATAAAGCCAATTAAATTTTTAAACTTACACTTGTAATTTTTTAAAAGGCAAATGATGTATTGGGTAGTAGTCACTGAGGTAAATAGGCCTTAGAGTGAGGATTTATGTTTGCTTGGCTGGGAGTCCTACCATGTGTGCTGCCTGCTGTAGCTACAGGTGTCCATGGCTATAGTTTTTTCCAGCATCCTTATTCTTTTCCTCCCTGCTATCTTGGATTTCCCTGGAAACTTCCAGGGAAGGGTCCAATCACTGTGGCTCTTTCAGAGGTTATCCCCTGCTGTTATGCAGGGTTCTTGTTGCTGTGCTAGTAAGGAGTGTCGGGGAGAGAAACATTCCACAATCTTATGGTTAGGTCTCAGTCTTAATGGGCCTATGCCCCTGGACTATGACTTTCACAGTTGCTTCTCAGACTTCTTTCTGCCTTTGGTGAAACAGGAAGGCTATATGGGGCTGGTGTTGCTTAATGGCCCTTCCCCAGGTCAGATAAGGCTTTGGTCAAGTAGTTTACCTTGAGGGCTTGGCTTTCATTACAGGAAATAGAACAAAGAACGGAATACTCTGGGTGTATTTCAAAATGGTTGCTTTTCCTTTTCCCCTGCTGGAAACACAAGGAGATTTTCCTCCTTTCTTCACGGTGAGAACCAGGGAGGGCTCCTGGATATAAAACTAACAAAAATATGGGTCTGCCCAAGACTGATTCTCTTAGAGTGTTAGCTCTCAAGTCGGTCCACATTGAGCCTGCAGCAGCTCATGAAGCACAGTTCCAGTGCTCCTACGGGTACTGTCTCAGCTGCCTGTTCCTGGTCTGCTGCTTCTGGTCAGCTGTGATTCTCTGTACCTACTCTCTTCTCAGTTTTCAGGCAGTGGTTTACTTGTGATATTAAAAGGAGTTTTCTTTTTTAATTTGTTCAGTTTTTTACTAGTTAGGATGGTGAAGCTGGGTACCTGAGGGTTTCTGTAAGTGTTCAATGAGAACATGATTACCCTTCAACCTTGTTCCCCCCACACACACAGATGAAAAGAAGCTAATGTTGTTAATTTGCTGTTTTCTTGTTTAGCCTAAGGGCTGACTCAAGGGTCACAGGATTTATGAGCTTGTTTTGCAGGAGAAAAAGAATGCCTTCAAGGAAGTTATGATCATCAGATAACCAGCCCTCAGCTGTCATTGATGCCCAGAAGCCTGATTGCCCAAGGGCTTATCTGGAGTGAGAGAAACACAGATTTCCCCTTTGTTTCTCTGAAATTCCTCCTCCCAAGCCACTTAGCTCTATAAAATCCCCTGCTTTCTTCTTTTGTGAAGGCAGATTTGAGAGAACTCATACTCCTATCTTCTTGTTTGGGCCAATTTGAATAAACCTTTCTCTACCTCCCAGCAGTGTCTCAGTGATTGGCTTACTGCACGTCAGGCACAGTACTTGAGATTAAGAGGTTTGGTATCAGTGGGAGTGACAACTTCCAATCTCTTTACACGTTGGAGTGAAAATCAAAAGTCTACTTTTATTTCCTTTATAATTTGACCATCATAATTGTGTTTTCTTCAGCTAAATGATAAAATTGGATTGTTTCCTTTAGAAATGTCTTGTTAACAGTTTGAAAGCCATATCCTGGAGAATGGTGAGGGTTAGGAAGAAATCAGTCTTCATATTTTAAGTCCTCTACATTCACCTATACATCCCAGTATACCCATTTTATATGCTCTCCAACACTTCAGAAACAGGCATTGTCCTCTGCAGTGCTCCATTCTTCTCTTCTAACTGCATGGTGCTCCCCAAGACGCTTAATGCAGGATACCAGGCTGGTGTGGAATACACTTGTGTCGACGAAAATAATCCATAACTGATCTATAAATGAAAATTTGGGAAAGTTTATTCTGAGCTGAAATCTGAGGACCATGGCCCAGGGCCTTTCTTCCCAAAGGAAGAAAGGGCACCGAAGAAGTGGGGTGCACAGAGTGGTTATATACCCCCAAACAGGGTGATTCACATATGATTGAAATGTCCCTCCCACAATAGTCACAAGATTGCCCTGACTGCACAGTGCTTGATGGACAGAGCACATAGTGGGTCTGCTATCTTGGCAGGAGTAGCAGGAGGCAAGTCTATTTTCTAGAGCTGGGTGGTCACAGGTGAGTGCAGCTATCAGTTCCTAGCCTAAGAAAAGATACTTAATCCTTAAGGAAATGCAAACGTTGGGAGGGACAGGGAAGTTTCACTTTTGTCTCAAGGGCCTTTGTTCTTGCCATAGGGAATATCTAAAGCAGATATACAATGCATGCTCAGTGGCCACAGTCAGGCCCTTTTGGAAAGGCAAGGTCAGGATGAATTAGGTTTACACCAAATGGCTTCCTCATATACTCCAATATATGCTATTGCTTGCCATTTTTATTTGTCACTTGGATTCTGGAGAAAATCTCATCCTGAGTATCTGCTCCTTCAAGTATTCAGTACCTTCCAGAAGACAGTAGGAGCCAGCTTGTTACTGCCAGCCTCCCACAAAAACTGCACAAAACAGACACCAGATGGTGGAGGAGGTATACTAGCTTGTTTGTCTGTCAATCCTGTAAAGGCAGAGAAATGTCTGGAAGAGGCCCTGAACCTCTTTAGCTGCCAGTTCATCAAGCCCCCAGGGGAATGAGCTAGACCCTTCAATTCATTCCTGCCCTGCCTACTTCATGCTGTCTTCATGATTATCAGCTCTTGAATTTCAAAGCTGCCTCTTGTCTTCATAACATTAGTTTCTATTCCAGGCATATTTCTATTCATTGAATAGGATATTAAAACCCCAACTCATATAAACAACAGGAATACTGAATCTTATTTATTTTTCCTTAAAATTTTGTGGAAAAATTGCACCTTTGTGGCCCGGGCAAAGTCATTTATTAGGTACCTTCTGGCTGAAGTTCTCTGATTCTATCTGTCCCAGTGTCTACCAGGAAAAACACAAGCTCAGAACAGCACAGCATATTGTATAAGAACTGCTAACAGGAAACAATGGTGTATAATTAGTGTAATTCATGAAGAAGACTTTTATCCCACAATATATCTTCTACTGATATTTTTGGAAGTTTGAGTGAAATAGAAAAGCTATTAAGATGGTATTTTAAAATTTCAAAATGCAATAATATGTAAACTATTTTTATTTACCCATCTCTTCTCCCCATGAGATGTCCAAATGTTCAAGGGAGTGCATATGTACACACACAGTAAATGGAAGCATAGAAATTGTTTCTTATTAGCTAGTGCTTTGTTTCCAAGCCCCAGTTCAGACAACTTTGGACTCCAGGGGGAATTGTTTTTAGTTGGCCCATTGGAAGCTTAAAGAATAGAACCTAAGGCTGACTAGTCTACTTTTTCCTGAAACTCAGATCTTACTCCCAGAGACATTCTGATTCTCACTAGTTGTTGTTTGGGGCTTATCATTAGTCTACAGCACTGTCAAACGATCAGAGAATTAGTAGATGAGATGGAAAACCAATAGTTATCTACACTGATTGTGCCTCACATGCACCTAGGGAGATTTGAAAAATGCTAATGCTTGGGTCCTACTTCTTGAGGGCATAGGCTAATTGATCTGGGGTGTGCTGTGATTATTATGATATTTTAAAGCTCAAGAGATGATTCTAAATTATACCAAGCTTAAACGACTCTGATCGAGAGCAGTCAGTGGTTCTCATGTGTGATCCTCAGACCAGCAGCATTAAGCACCACCTGGAAACTTCCTGAGCCCGCTCCAGAGCTAGTGAATCAGAAACTCCAGGAGTGAAGTCCTGTGTTTTAGCAAGTCCTCCAGGGGATTTTCATGCACACTAAAGTTTTAGAGCCTCTGACCTAGAATATTTACTTAATTCTAATGAGCATCAAAACATCAAAACCACCTGAGAGCCTTTATAATTATACATCACTCCAAACTCACCACATCTGAGTGTCTGGTGGTGTGGCCAGGGCACTTTGTATTTTACAAAATGCTCTGGTGATTTCTGATGCAAAGCCCTGGTTAAGAGCCATGTATTGAGGCAAACTCTTTATTTTATTGAGGAATAAACTGAGGCTTAGAGAGGTAAAATGACTTATCTGAGGTCATAAACAGTCCTAGTCATTGTGTGAAAGAAATAGAAATCTTTCAATTTTACTACATTATATCATTCTTAAATGATGTATCTTTGAGCTTGAAGGGAGGAGCCACAAGACCAGGAGCAATTGTAGAATGAGGTGCAGACACGGGTCAGCCTCAGCCTTAGGATTTGGTCAGTTATGTCTGGTGGGCAAATGTGTAGCTGAGTGCCACAGGTTTTACCTGGTTAGTTGAGTTAACCAATAAATTCCTTGTATTAGTGTTTGTCACTGACTCTGTGGTGATACAAAACTGAATCAAGAAGAAGAGAATTTGAATATACCAATCACCAGTAAAGAGACCAAATCACTGATCAAAAACCTCCCAAAAAACAAAAGCCCAGGACCAGACAGCTTCCCAAGTAAATTCTACCAAATATTCCAGAAAGATGAATACCTATCATTCTCAAATTATTCCCAAAAATTGAGGAGGAAGGGAAGGTTCCTAACTCATTCTACAAGGCCAAAATTACCCTGATAAACAAAACCAGACAAGCTCACAAAAGAGCAAAATTACAGGTCAATATTGGTGATGAACGTAGATGCAAAAATTCTCAACAAAATACTAGCAAACATTAAAATGATCAGACACCGTGATCAAGTGAGATTTATTCCAGGGATGCAGCAATGGTTCGACATCCAAAAGTCAGTCAACGTGATTAACACATTAATAAGTTGAAGAATAAAAATCACATGATTATCTCAACTGATGCAGAGAAAGCATTCAAGAGGATACAATAGTCATTTCTGATAAAAGCTCTGAACAAATGGGTGTGAAAGCAAAGTACCTCAACATAATAAAGGCCATATATGACAAACTCACATACTGAACAGTGAAAAACTGAAAACTCTCCTTTAAGAACAGGAACCAGACAAGGATGCCCACTGTCACCACTCTTATTTAACATAGTATTGTAAGTCCTAGCCAGAGCAATCAGACAAGAAAAAGAAATAAAAGGGATCCAAAATTGAAAGGAAGAAGTGAAGCTGTCAGAAGACATGTGCAGAAGACATGATTTTATATGTAAAAAACTCTAAAAATTCCACCAAAAACCTGTAAGAAATAATAAATGAACACAGTAAAGTTGCAGGAAGCAAAATCAGCATACAAAAATCACTCATGTTTCTATACACTAACAATGAACTAGCAGAAAGAGAAATTAAGAATACAATCCCATTTACAATAACAACAAAAAGAATAAAATATCGAGGAATAAACTTAATAAGAGTTGAAAGATCTGTACACTGAAAACTATAAAACATTGCTGAAAGTAATTGAAGAAGACACAGAGAAATGGAAAGATATTCCATGCTAATGGATTGGAAGAATTAATATAATTAAAATGACCATGCTTCCTAAAGCAATCTATGGATTCAATCCAATCCCTATCAAGTCCCAACAATATTTTTCACAGAAACAGAGCACAGAATCCTAAAATTTATATGGAACAACAAAAGACTCTGAATAGCTAAAGGAATCCTGAGAAAAAAGAATAAAACTGGAGGTATCACGTTACCTGATTTCAAAATACACTACAAAGCTGTAAGAATCAAAATAGCATGGAACTAGCACAAAAACAGACACACAGATCAATGGAACAGAATTGAGAGCCAAGAGATAAATCCACACATCTATGGACAACTAATTTTTGACAAGAGAACCAAGAATAAACAATGGAGAAAGAAAAATCTCTTCAATAAATGATGTTGGGAAAACTGGACAGCCACATGCAAAAGAATGAAAGTAGACCATTATCTTATGCCATACACAAAAATTAACTCAAAATGGATTTAAGACTTGAATGTAAGACCTGAAACCATAAGACTTTTAGAAGAAAGCAAAGGCAGTAGGCTCATCAAAATTGGTTTTAGCAGCATCTTCTTGAATACCATATCTTGCCAAACAAGGGAAATAAAAGAAAAAATAAACAAATGTAACTACATCAAACTAAAAATCTTCTGCATGGCAAAGGAAACCATTAAGAAAATGAAAAGACAACCTAAGAATTGGGAGAAGATATTTGCAAACCATATATCTGATAAGGGGTTAATATCCAAAATATATAAAGAACTCATGCAACTCAACAACAAAGAAATGAACAAACCCAATTAAAAAGCAGGCAAAGGATCTGAACAGACATTTTCCAAAAAGGAGATACAGATGGCAGACAGGCACATGAAAAGATGTTCAACATCACTTATTATTAGGGAAATGCAAGTGAAAACAACAATGAGATATCATCTCAAGCTTCTCAAAATGACCATAATTAACAAGACAAGAAACAACAAGTGTTGGAGAGGGTGTGGAGAGAAGGGAATTCTCACACACTGCTGGTGGGAGTGCAAATTGGCACAGCCACTATGGAAAACAGTATGGATATTCCTCCAAAAATGAAGAATAGAACTACCATACGATCCAGTTATTCCACTGCTGGGTATTTATCTAAAGAATGTGAAAACATGAATGCTTAAAGATACATGCACCTCTGTGTTCACTGCAGCATTATTCAATAGGCAAGACTTGGAAACAACCTAAGTGCCCATCAAGGGATAAATAGATAAAGAAGATGTGGTGTATATGTACACAATGGAGTACTACTCAGCTACAAAAAAAGATGAAATCTTGACACTTGCAACGATATGGGTGGACCACAAGGATATTATGCTAAGTGAAATACATCAGAAGGAGAAAGTCAAATACTGTGTGACCTCACTCATAAGCAAAAGATAAAACAAGAACAACAACAAACAAACACATAGACACAGAGATTGGATTGGTGGTTACCAGAGGGGAAGTTGGGGGAGGAGGGTGAAAGTGGTGACAGGGCACATGAGTGTGGTGATGGATAGTAATTAGTCTTTGCATGGTGAACATGATGTAATCTACACATAAATAAAATTATAATGATGTACACCTGAAATGTATATAATGTTATAGACCAATGTTACCTCAATAAAAAGAAAACCCAGTTGATAATGGGCAAAAAATTCAAACAGGCACTTCACAAAAGACGACAAACGAATACCAATAAGCACCTGACATCATGCTTAGCATCATCATTTATCAGAGTAAGGCAAATCAAAACCACAGTGAGATACCATCTCCAACACATTAGAATCACTAAAATAAAAAAACGTTCTGACAATACCAAACATGATCAAGGATGAAAACTAAGTAGAACTCATACATAGCTTAGAGAACATAAAAGGAAACATTCTCTTTGTCAAATTCTTTGAGAATTTTTTTTATATAAAAGGAAGTACACATCTGACCAAACAAATCCCCTCCTAACTATTTACCAAAGAATGTTTAAAACATGTGTTTACAAAATGAATTATAAAAGAATATTTACAGCAGCCTTATTCATATCAGCTGAAAGCTGAAAACAGCCCAAATATCCATCAACTGAAGAGTGAATAACCAAATCATAGAATATTCATATAACAGAATACTACTTAGCAATAAAAACTTAACCTTCTGATAAATTGAACCACATGGTTGAATCCAAGAAATATTATTCTGAGTGAAATAAGCCAGATACAAATCACACATTCTGTTTGATTCCACTCATATGTACTTGAACAATCAAGTCTAATCTATGGTGATAAAACTCAGAATAGCGGCTTCTTGTTGGGAGAGGGAAGGGAGCACAAACAAACTTTCTGGCGTGCTGAAAATATTATGCATTGTGTTTCTACAGTCGTTTTACAGGTATATATAATCACCGAAATTCATCTAACTAAACAATTAAGATAAATTATGACCTTAATAAATAAACAGTATGGTGTTAAATAAGAAAAATTACTTAAGGTTGGCTAAGTTTTTTCTGATTAAGGTGAAACTGAAAACTGGATAACTACCAGTGGCACAGCTACATTGGTTCATTTACGGTGCTACCTGAGATGCTGCTTATTGACAGGTAATGAGCGTGATCTACATCACTCCCTCATGCTCCTTCAGACACAGTCAGTTATCATCTCACAAAATAATGAATCTGCCATACTGGAGAAGCCCAGAAGGTCTCGATAGAATCCACCTCCTGAGTTTTATTTCTAACCTTTTCTTAATCTTGAAGTATTTCCAACTCAGTGTTTCTTCTTATCAGCCTCCAACAAAGAGCTGTAGCATGAGAGAAAAATACCAGTACCACCACCACCTCTGCTATATAGCCAAGGATGAGAAGTTGAAGAGAGAACAGAGGAGAGAGCAGGAGGATTGAGAGGATGAAAGAGGAGGGAAGCTAAAGTACAAGAACAAGCAGGCAAGAGGAGGAGGGAGAGAGAAGGATAGAGGAAAAGAGAGACAAGCTAGTTATTTACTTCTGGTAAGAAAGAAAGTCTCAGACTATGGTGACAATTTGTGTTTTCAAACTAGGTTTCTGTACCAGGCAGAGTCATGAATTAGATAATAAAAGAGATGTCTCAGTACCCCCAAGGTGAGCATGTTGGACAGCTCCCCCAGTCCAGGAACACCAGAACTTTGTTTTACAATAAAGCAACTCCTCTCAGGATTAGCACAGTTTTCTGAGACCCATTGTCAAAGTTTTAGTTTGAGGCACATGCTGCTCACAGTCCTGGAATCTGGCTTTCCTCACAGAAACTGTGTTATGGCATCAGGGGCCATCTGTTTCTTGCCGCCTTCTTAAAGTTTCATCTCGTGTAGATATATTTATTAAGAATAGAGAAACTCTCTTTTTGCCCATTTTAGTTTCCAACTGATTTGTGGAATAATATATTTCACAGAGGACTCGTGGATCCAAAACATTCTTGTAACTGACTTTTTTCAAAACATTTAATAGTGCAAAATAATCTCTGCATAGCACTGTTTGCAGCTTCCTCACTTCCCCATGTCTAAGTGCCTGAGAAAGTGAAACACCGCTGATGGCAGCTACATGTGCCTGGGCCACGCTGCAGTGTCTCCATCTGTATTCCAGACCCTACCCTCAGTTGTAGCAGTTCTGAGAGACCCAGGAAAAACTGGTCTTGGATAAGAAACAGCTCTTCTTTGCCTTATACATTTTTTCATGGATTCAGGCATTGTGAGTCCAGCTCTTGGAAGTCTCAGAAGAAGAAGCGAAAGGACAAGCTGTGGAATGAATTTGGAGGAAAAATGGAGAGAGTTCAGATTCTAGGGAGTGTTACCTTCTTGGTTCCCACCAACTATGATTTCAGGATCCCAAGGAACAATTGTCCTTGAGGAACACTTCCCCTCTTTCATAGCCAGCAACCTAGTGACAATCTGGGGTGTCCCAGGTATGAGCACAGTGAGTACAGAAAGTGTAGTTGTAGGTCCAGCTTCTTTCCTCCCTCCTCATCTGCTCACAGAAAGGGAATACAGCCTCAGGGCCTTCACGTGGCTCCTCTTATACAAATCCTTACATCTACATTACTCAGTTCCCCATATTTATTCTCTGCCTACTTCTACCTCTAAAGTATTAATGTCCTCTTGAGAATGCTCTTTCCTAATGGGTGCACAACACAAGGTGATCCTGTTCCCATAGAGCAGAACTACTGATAGGAAGGTTCTTGAAAGGCAGTTATTAGAGGAGTCATTTGCAATATTTAGAATTGGTTTTAGGGGTGGCTGAGAAAACCTAAGATAGAAAGAGAATGGGTAAATTTCAGAGCCATCTTGGAGGTAACTAAAATGAGACCATCTCTCCAAAGCAACTAAATGGTTCTCTGGATGTAATACCATGAAGCATAGAGTTCCTCAGTTTCATAAACACCACCTTCTATCTAAGGATGAGCATAACTCTGGGCATAGTGAAGTTGGAAAAGGAATCTGAGCAGATGAGATGTTTCTGTTTCTCCTTCTCTCCGCACCCTCACCCTTCCCAGCCTGCCCCTGCAATTTGGGAAGTTCATCTTCCCAGAGGCACTCTAAGCACTTCAACCATTGTTTGTGGCTCACTGCTTCCCCCAAATGGCCTTTTAGCAAAATAAAGTTAAAATAAAGACCCTTGACCTCTGAATTCAGATATTTATTACCAAAACTCAGGTAAAATAATAATCCCTGATAGGAAATATTGACATGCTGGTAAACTCACCCCTCAACTCAGCCTGCCCTTCCCAGGAAGGAGCACAAAGTCACTTTGGCTGATGTGTTTTATCACGTCAACTTGAAGACATGTTCTTCTGAATTTAGTCCACTGGTAGCAGTCAGGTAAGGAGCAGGGAAGGGAGTAGCAAACCAATTACTACCTTAAGAATTGTGGCTAGAGGATGAGGAAGAATCATAGGAAGAGAAAGGATACAAATAGACTTGGAAACTTTATATGAGTATAGTATATGAGATATAGGCTGCTATAAAAAAAGGATGTGCATGATAAATAGCTTTAGGATATTTGAATATCCATTCTGGAATGACTGCAATAATTTGAGAGTGGAAGAAATAAAATGTGAAACTTTTATTCTAAGATTACTTCTCACACTGTCCATTTGTTAGTGGCTATTATGAAGCTCAAATAGGTAATGTATATTTTGAATGTAATTTTAAGCTTTAAAACACTTTGCAAATATTGATGATGGTTCTATGTGATGTTATTAGTATTAACCTGATCAAAAACATATATGGAATGTCCCAAATTATTTTTCAAGTACATCACAAAACTATATGGGATAAAAGATGTTAGGCTTAATTGTTTCCATTTTATTCCAAGTCACAAAGGAAAAAATACTTAGAAATTTAGGACAAAATTGTAACTAGAATCCAGGTCAATTGTCTACTGAGATAGTATAGTTTGCATTATACCATGTTATTTATATAGAGAAAAATTAGATCAGAATGCTACAGCATCCTAGCATGAAAGATGTAGCTTTATTCAAGGAATCTGGTCCCACAGAAAAGAAAATACACCTGTAGAAAACAAGCTGGCAGTTTCACCATAAGAAGGTTTTGTGGAAGAAAGAACATAACACGTGTAGTCAGGAGACTCAGGTTCGTGTTCTCTCTCTAGCACTCTGGCATACACTATTTTTTGGCTAACCCTAAAGATATCATGAACGCCATTTTCTCCTATTCTTCGGCTGTACAGGCTGGAAAACTCTATCTTTGTTTTCCCACCAAACTGACCACTAGGTGTGGCTATGTGATATGGTTCAGGTCAATAAAATACATGTTATTTTAAAGGCTTCTGGGAAGGACTTCTCTTTCCTAACCAAAGAAACAGTTAAATTTGATGCTATCATTCCATCTTCTTTCTACCTTAATTCCAGGTGTAAGGTCTGGAGCTACAGTTGCCATATTACAACCACGAGGTCTTAAGAATGAAGAAAAATCCAATAGAATAACAGGGATATCAGTCTTGATAGTATCTAAGTGCTGAATCATTGCCAACATCTTTATACCTCCAGATGTTTTATGTTTGGGGAAGACTTAAACTTCATTTGTATTAAGCCACTGAGGCAAGTGATTTTGTTCATTTTTATACAGGTGAATGTTCTTTTAACTTATAGATAACCCTATTAATTTGCAATTGAGCATGCTATTCACTTGCCTGGGCTGATGAAATAGATAAGTGATTGCCTAACACATAAAGTATTGAAAGCATTAACTGAGAAAGTGTGTGGAAGAGAATAACAGAGGCTTACACACAGAAGACATTGAATGTACTTCTTCAACCTCATCCTCCTCTACTATTGCCTCTTGCTCTATCTCAATCTCCACTGCCTCCATTGGCTCCTTCTCACTCCTGCTTTTCTTCCTCCTTCTCTTCTATGAAACTTTTCTACCATTGTCAACACAAAGTAGGACCATTTTCTTCCCTGGACAAATCCCAATGCAAGGTTTGCACTAGGGCCTATGTTGGGTGTAAGAATGACTGAGAAATAGATTTTCTAAATCTAGAGGCAAAATAACAAATCAAACAACATTTGAATGTAGCACCACCTATGAAATATTCTAGAACTCCCTGTGTTAGTTTTCTAGGGCTGCTGTGAGAAAGTACCATAAACCAGGAGGCTTAAAATAACACAAGCTTATTGTCTCATAGCTCTGAAGGTTAGATGCCTGAAATCAAGGCGTTAGCAGGGTCATGCTCCTTCTGAAGACACTAAGGAATAACCTGTTCCATGCCCCTCTCCTAGCTTCTGGTACCCTCAGGGGGTCTTTGGCTTGTAGATGCATCACTTGTTTCCTCCATCTTCACATGGAGTTCATTCGGCATGCCTTCAGATTTTCTTCCTTCTATACATGTCTGTGTCCAAATTTCCCTGTTTTATTAAGGACACAGTCTTATTGGATTAGGACCCACCCTAATGACTTCATCTTAACTTGGTTAAATCTGAAAAGACTCTATTTGCAAGTGAGGTCACATTCTGAGGTGTTGAGATTTAGGACTCATATCTTCTTTTGGAGGACATAACTCAACCCATAACACCCCTTATAAATTATTCTATAGCCCTTGCTTCATTACTTCTGTATTATACCTTAATCAGGAAGAAACTTTTTTTCAGCTAGATGTCACAGTTTTGTCTTATTTCTTGTTGTTCCTGTGTTTTTAAGTTTAAGATGAATATGATTATAATCTTCTTTTACCTGAAAGAATTTACCTGTGAATGGAAGAGTATTTAATCCAGATGACTCCAGGTACTCTAGGCAGATGGTGAATAAAATATGAGACATAAAGAGAGCATGTGCTATGTAATTCCAAAGGCCTGAACTGATCTGAAGAATCATCCCTCAAGCAAAAATCATACTTATCTGTTTGATGCCCATGGTGATGAATTCCCAACAAAATCCATTTCTTTGTCTCTTTTTCAAGAATCATTTCTCTAGTCCAGGTCCAGTGATTACTTGTCAACCCACAATAGGGAGATTTTAAATGATGTTGACATCCTTGCTTCTTTCCAGTTTAATTTATTTTTATTATTTATAAGTGCCCAAATGTCCCTGTATTTTGCCACAAACAAAAAGCAAGTGTGAAGTTGAGAGCAAGATTCATTGGCAGAAATTTCCTCAAGCAACACACATAAAAAGAGCTCGACTATCAGTTTTAGGTAGACAAACTTTTTCAGCACTGGACAGCGACTACTAGGACCAAGTGTTCAGGCCTGATAGATATAGAGAAGAAAAGCTCTCCGGTAGGAAGGAAGAGGACAAAATAAACCTGGCTGGAGAGGGAGAGGAATTAGAGCAAAATTTTTTATTGGCAATTTAGATTATTTTCTCCCTTTTCCCTTGATATCTGAGCAGAGTTTTTCATGTCTAGTTGCGAATCTATTATTTTCTTACCTATTACCACCACATAAGCGCCATCCTTTTGCAATCTCCTCATGCCTGCCTTTTTCTCCTTGTCTGACATCAAGTTTCCCATAGTTTGTTTAGATTTCATGTCATCTATTTTTCCTTCAATTTCTTCTCTGATTTAGCTGTGCCTCCCTTCCTCTCCCTGTTGTACTTTGATCGCTCATCTCAGGTGGGAAATCTTACCAAAATGAAGAAAATGACTTGGCAAGGGCCGATGGGATGCTGTATCTCGTGATTGTCTCGAGGGCTGTCTGCTAGCTGCTGACTAAACTCTAGTGTTGAGATTGCTTTTGCACTGTGCTTCTTCCACTAAGTGTGGTTAATCTGCTGTAAAATTGTTTTCATGGTTGCAGTCAATGTTATTGTAGCTGTTTAACAATGTGCATTTCTTTGCTTTGCAAAGGGCCTTGACAGTCTCTATGCAAATCAGTGCCTTGTCTAATGCCATTAAGCATGGTTCCTGGAAAAGCAACAACTGGAATCATGGATAAATTTGTGCATTCAGTCTGGAGGATGAGGAGAATAGAATAAGGAGGCAGAGACTCTATCTGTGATGCATGGAACAGACATTGCCTGGAGATACATCATCTTCACCTTAACCAGTAGCTTTGTGTTTGGGATAGGAATAAGCAAATTTCATTAAACCAGGGGAACTCGTGTCCCCCTTATCATCGGAGGGTAACTGTCAATCTCTACCCTGAATTAGAACACAATTTACATTGGTCTAAGAAAGCAGTTTTTCATTTGGGTTAGTTATGGAAGCCATGACTCAGGTAGAAGGCATAGAGTGTGTTTGGGGGATGGGGGCGTCCCAAAAAAGATTCAGCTTGAGATGTTGTAAGGAAGCCTGTAAAGAAACATATTGCTCAGCAACAGTGCTAAATACTGTATATTTTATTTCTCTTAATCCTGGCAACAATTTTTTAAAGCTGAGTGTCACAGGTTTGGTTCCTATGGAAGCTAATTCAGAGACGGAGTTTGGAATGCAGAATGCTTATTAAGAAGTGTCTTTCAGGGGCCACACCTGGTAGTAAACTGGTTAAGTTTGGCACACTCCACTTCGGAGGCCCAGGTTCGGTTCCAAGGCATGGACCTACACCACTTGTCTGTCAGTGGCCATGCTGTGGTGGTGGCTTACATAAAAAAAAAAAAAGAGGAAGATTGGCAGCAGATGTTAGCTCAGGGCAAATAATCCTCAGCAAAAAGAGGAAAGTTAGCAGTGGATGTTACCTCAGGGAGAATCTTCCTCAGCAAAAACGAAACAAAACAAAAGGTGTGTCTTTCTTTCCATCGAGATCTATGCAAAGAAGAGAAAGGAAGAAATAGTGGACAGAGGGAGCATTTGACTGTGACGTAGGCCCAGCAACAACCTCAGCTGGATCCTGGAAAAATGAAGGTCCTTCAGAGTTGTCCCAAGCTGGGCCAAGATGGTCAGTCCTTCATACTCCCACATCCATCAGTCACTGGGTGTGGGCCAAGGACACAGGACATGACCCTGGAAGAACCACTTCTCTATAGCTGACAAGATCCCTCCAGGAACTGGTAGCTAAAGACTGTTGCCAAAACCACTTCCAATAATTGGAGCAGGAATTCTTCATTGAATGGTGTTCTGGGTGGTGTACCACAGTGTCCACTATGTAAGGTAAGTTTATCACCATCTTAGAGACAAAAAAATAGAAATTAAGAGAAGTTAGTGATTGTCCAAGGTCACATAATAATAATAATAATAATAACAGTTACTATTTTTCAGGATCTCTTTGAAGCACTTTACATGTGCCCTTGTTTAAGTGTCACAAAAGCCCTATGGGATAGGTATTATTATAATCCCCATTTTAACAGATGAAGAAACTGAGGCACAGAAAATATAATTTGCCTAAGATAAACAGGTAAGCATAGGATTCGACCCCAGTCAGTATGATTCCAGAGACCGTGTTCTTAACCCTGTACCACAATGTGTCTATCTGAATTTGAACCCAACACTTTCTGACAATGAAGCCCATGCTATTCCCTTTATGCTGAGCTGGATCCTTCAAGATTATGACTTTGGGAAGGTGCTAGAACTGGAGAAGGAATGACGTAAAACTTCTTCACAAAGCTGAAACCCAAACAGAACAATTCTGAAGCCACATTTTCCTGACTCCACCACTCAGGAACCAGAAAAGTCATCTGAGTGTCATGAATCAGAAATTCCCTCATTTTCCTTGGGTCTGAACCAATGCAACCAGGTTTCCAGCCTCCCCAGAAGCCGGGAGAACCGGATGAGTCTGCAGGATTTATTTATATACCTCCACCTCCCTTACCCTGGAAGGCACAGTGATGAGGAGGCTACCAGCCTTTTACTTTAATGTCGGTCATGCTGTGTGAGGCCGACATCTTTCTGAACACAATACCTGTCTGGAATCTCCTCTTACTTCTTTAACAGGATCCTATCAGCAGCTAGTCTGCATTCTAGTGGCCTCTCCCCTCTTCTGTGGTAAATTCTGCACTTTTTGATTTTCCAGACCCTTTGCATGAGTCTTTTGTATGTGTCTTCTCTCTCTTCTACATAAACCAGTCTCTTGCACCAGAAATTACAGCCCCTAGGTTCTCCATGCCCTGCTGAAAGCGTTTGCCCTCACTAGCCTTTCTGTCTTTTCTAGAATGTGTAGAGGCACTTTAATCAATTTCTAAAAGCTCCTATGTTTCTTCCTTATTTGTTTTATTAAACTAATGTATATTAAGCATCTGTAAGCAATCTGATAGATCCCTGAGCTCCAGAAGCCCACAGACTACAGGGGGAGATAGACACATAAGCAGATAACCACAAGTGAAATGTCCTGGATAGACCAGAGTTGAGATTCATATAAGTATAGACAGTGAAGTTCAGGCATGCCTTGAGTAATTATGCCCATCCATTGCTGTACAAGGACATGAGTTGATTCTTGGGAAAATTAGTACTTGATCCATATCACAAGAGAAACTCAGATTAATTCAGACAAACATGAGAGTCTGAGAATACTGTGATGTATGCCACATAGAATGTTAGATGTTAGAGGTGGAATGCCTCATAAGTGAGGAGAGAGCTTGGCTAGTTTAAGAACACCATCTGAGAGTTGAAGAGGAGTGATGATATCCAGTGGAGGATTCCATTTAACTATCTATTATGACACAGATACTTTTACGGGGTTTGTGCACTGCCAGAAAAATGACTGTGGGTGAATTGAAAGAGCTATCCCACAAAACTTTATGACATTTCAGTTCACAAGCATCCCTATCCTGGGGTCCTTCCCCTCAAATTAGCACCAAACAGAAGGTGAAAGGGTTCTCTGATTTGTTCTGCAAAACTCTCAGCCCCAGAAACCTGGAAGCTGTCTGCCCTTTGTAATAAACACACAGAAGCCATCTGGCAAGGTAAGTCAAGGCTAGCAGTGAAGGCAGCCACAAGCACAGTGTATCTCCACCCACAGAACTGTGGTAATGACAATAGTGATGAAGGTGGTGCATGTTTCAGTTAAGAATGTTTCAGTAGAAAATAGTAGAACATTTGGCCAAGTGTGGCTTAAACAAATATGGAGTTGTTTTTGCATAAAATTAGAAGTCTGAGGGTAGTTGCTTCCTAGCACTGGTTAATTAATGCAGTCAGAACTAGATTGTTGCAATTCTCTTGACCTCTCCCTCTTGACTTTAAACTTTCTACCATAGCCTCAGTTATAAAATAAAGCACCAAATGCTGGTGGAAATAAAAGTGTCTATGCGTGTGAAGGGAGGGGCATAGCAGAAGCTGCATATGTCTTTTTTATGAATAAATAAAATTTTCCCCTGAAGATAGCCCCTGGGCCATAACTAGGTAATATGGTCACCCCTGGCTACAGAGAAGGCTGGGAAAGTGAGTTTCTGGCTTTCCAATCTCATAGTGTGAAGTGGTAGATGAGAGCTGGAAATAGTTAGTGGTTAGTCAATCAAGTTGGTTGTGTGCCTCTTGATGCCAAAAAATGTGTCAAGAAGTAAAATTTTGCAAAGACTGAACTACTGGAGAAGGATAGGAAGGCAGGTCTGGCCCATCCTAATTTGGACATGAACGTGACCTCAATTGTCTACCAGCGGGTACTTCCAAAATATTTGAAGGAAAGTCCTCCCTACCTGCCTACCCCTTGCTCTTCTCCAATCCCACTGCTACCACCTCCATTATCTGGCACCGGGATTATGTGGCTTTTCCATACCCAGTCTTATTCTTCTCAGACGTACTTTATGCACTTCTTCCAAGTGGTTCTAACTGAAACACATTTTTATCAAGTTACCCCGTTGTTTATACCAGCAAGTCTCTATGCACAGAGGATAAAGTCCAAGCTTATTATAATAACATTATAAGCTTATTATAATGACATAGAGAACTTCAAGACTTACTATGAGGTTACAATAATTATAACAGCTTTGTATTGGCAAAAGAATAGACACGTAGAGCAATAGAACAGAATAGAGAGCCAGAAATAGACTCACACAAACATAGTCAACTGGTTTTTGACAAAGGCACAAAGGCAATTCAATGGAGAAAAGATAGTCTTTTCAATAAATGGTACTAGAAAAATTGGTCACACACAGGCAAAAGAATGAGCCTACTGAATTGTGCACTTAGAAATGGCTCAATGGTAAATTTTATGTTAGGCATTTTTTATCACAATAAAATATTTTTTTAACTTAAAAGAGTAACTTAGATACAAACCCTACACCTTACACAAACATTCACTCAAAATATATTGTAGAACTCAATGTAAAAGACAAAACTATAAAACTTCTAGAGAAAATAGAGGTGAAAGTCTACATGACTTTGGATTTAGTAATGAAGGTTTAGATCCAACACCAAAAGTATAACCCATGAAAGAAAAAAATGATAAGCTGGACTTTATTGAAATTAAAAACTTTTACTACATGGAAGATACTGTTAAGAGAACAAAAAGATAAGCCCCAAGCTGGGAGAGAATATTTTCAGAATTCATATCTGATAAAGGACTGTATCCAAAATGTACAAAACACACTTAAACCTCAATTATAAAAACACAAACAATCCAATTTTAAAATGAGCCAAATATGTAAACAGACGCTTTACTTAATGAAACATACATATGGTAAAAAGTACACAAAAAGATGCTCAACACCATTTGTCATTAGGGAATTACAAATCTAACAACAATGTGACAGCACTACAAACTACTATAAATGGCTTTAAAAAATCTGAAATATAAATTACTGTCAAGGATATGGAGCAACAGGAACTCTCATTCATTGCTGGTGAGAAGGGAAAATGGTACCGCCACTTTAGAAGACAGGTTGAGTTTCCTACAAAGTTAAACATAGTCTTCCCATAAGATTCAACAGCCATCTCTTAGGTACTTAACCAACTAATTTTAAAAATCATGTCCACACAAAAACCTGCACATGAATAATTATAGCAAATTTATTCATTGTTCCCTAAAACTGGAAGCAAACACAATGCTCATTAATTGGTGAATGAAGTTTTTAAAATGGTGGTACATTCATACAGTGGAATAGTATTCAATGATAAACAAGAATGAGCTATCAAGATAGGCATAGACATGAATGAATCTAAAATGCTTATTGCTAAGTAAAAGAAGCCAATCTGAAAAGGCAACACCCTGTGTTATTCCAATTATATGTCATTCTGGAAGAGGTAAACTGGAGAGTAGAGTCAGTAAGCAGATCAGTGGTTGCCAGGAGTTCATGGAGGGAAACATGAAGCACTGGGGATCTTTGGGGCTGTGAACTTATTATGATACTGAAATGGTGGATACATAACAGTATGCATTTGTCAAAACCTAAAGAACATTATAGCACTTTAATGTATGTGAATTTCAAAGATTATTTAGGAGATTGGGCAATCACAGGATTTGCAGGCTGTGGCAAAAGAACCTAGCTATATTACAAATGTTTGAAACAACCTACAGGAAGGAAGTTGGGAGATGGGAGCTGCCAATTTAAGTGGTTCTGGAAATGGATGGGATCCCTAAAACTAAAGTACATAAGTCCTGTACCCTAGTTGATAAAGTTGTTTCCCATGAGGGTAAGAGTTAAAAACTCGTAATACGCATGGTGGTATGAAACCACTGTATATACACACTGACAATGAACAACTAAGTAAATGGATAGCGGCTGATGGGAGCCAAGTTTCTCACTGATAGAGTGACAGATTACAGACAAGCATGAGGAGAAGACTAGAATGACATGTTTGGTATTGGATTAGAGTCAGAGACATCAAGTAGGAAGTTATGTTTAGCTTAATATAGATGCAGATGGCTGTGTGTTTGTGTGTGTATATGTGTGTACATGGGTCAATATACAGACATATATTTTTTGCTCTGAAAATTGAGAGGGTCTGGAGGCAATGACATTCCAGTGTCACACCTACTACCCAAATTTTGAGCACAGGGAGCACCTAAATTTTTGTTTATAATACTATTTTCCAATAAAAGGAACCAGGCCTTCTTAGAGAAATGATTGGTATTCAAAACACACACCATCACACACACACACACTAGAGATATGTGAAATGGACTCCAGAGCCAACAGAAAGAGTGCCTGATGGTCAAAGTTAGAATAATTTGAGTAATAAAATAAATCAAGCAGTATAGGATTATAATCCAAAATAAAAAATAAGTATCCATGAGTCCATGAGCAGATGAAGCATTAGGGGCATTTTGGGGAAGTGAAACTATTTGTACAGCATAGAAATGGTGGAACGATAATACTATGCATTTGTCAAAACCCCTACAACATTTACAGAAGTTTAATGTATACAAATTTCAAAATAAATAAATAGAGGAGAAAAATCTCCCATGCAGAAGAACTCCAAATCGTGTATGTAGATATTCTGCCCTCAACAAGGGCACATCTCCCAACTCCATAGGTGTGAGATGTGTATTGTACGTTGTTACAGCAATACTGCTTCACCAGTTGTAACAAGTGTGCCATACTAACATAAGATGTCAATAAAAGGAGAAACTGAAGGGAGTGGTATTTAGAATGTCTCTGTAATATCTATGCAATTTTTATATAAATCTAAAGCTATTCCAAAACTAAAAATTTCTTCAGAAAATAGAAAAACATGCAATTAGCCCTAGGAATACTATTTGGCAATAAAAAGGACCAAAGTACAGATACACACCACAACATGGTTTAGCCTCAAAACATTATGCTAAATGAAAGAATCAGAAATAACAGTCCACGTTGTATCATTCCATTTATATTAAATATTCAGATAAGGCAAATTGATAGAGGCCAAAACTAGATTAATGATTAATGTTATCTGGACCAAAAGAAACCAATTTTCCAAGGCAAGTATCCAGTATGTTCAATATTCCCCTTCAAAACAGAACCTGGAGAAG
Organism: Equus quagga; assembly: GCF_021613505.1. Classification (NCBI taxonomy): domain Eukaryota; kingdom Metazoa; phylum Chordata; class Mammalia; order Perissodactyla; family Equidae; genus Equus; species Equus quagga. The sequence goes on along the minus strand of NC_060280.1, from coordinate 82,800,914 downwards.
GGTGGTCTTGGCATGATAATGTTTTCACTCTACCTGGAAGGCCAGGAACCAAAATCTCAAACCACCAGCAGTCTCACTTTCCCAGTATTTCCAATGTGCTTCCCCAAGAGCCCAAAGGTTCGAGACTTTGGAGGGGCCTCTCAGCCTCAGGCGGGCCATCAGCTGCGCAGACTGATGCAGCTTCAGCTGCCTCCTGTCTCTCGACTCAACTCTGCACCAACACCTCCCCATGCCAAGCCTGGTATTGATAAGCTTCCCCTCAAACAACGAAGGGCATCTGAGAGGTGGTGGTGATGCATCATAAACATCACCAAGAAAACCACCGAAGGGCAAGGGAGAAACTGTACTGAAAAGAGAAATTGGTTATTGATTTTGCTTTTTCTTCCATGTAAGCATTTAGATAATATAGAGCATGAGGAGCAGCATGGAACAGTGCAGAGTCTGCTGAGCTGGTGGAAGTGAGGAACACCGGTTTCTAGTTGCTGGACAAGCTTTGGGGATCAGCTTCCAAGTCTGCACACGAGAAGGTTACCTGGCACGCGGTGGAGAGTTGGAGGACCCAGCTCTGCCATCTACCAGAATGTGGAAATGGGAGAGTTGCTGAGTTCCTCATCTGTAAAGTGGGGATAACATCACTTACTTTTTGGGGTCACTGTGAGATTAGAGATGATGTCGAGGGCCTGGCACAGCAGAGACTGGCATGGAGTGGGTTCTCAATCCACAGCAGCTCCACACAAAGAAGACGCATCTGCAGTTCTGCCATGTTCCAATGGCAACATCTGATGGTTCCAATGACACACTGGGAAGGACAGACATGGGAATCCACACCTGCGATTGCTGCACGGACTGGAGACATCAGAGCACAAGACCAAGTAAGAATCATTTGACTCAGGACTCTGACGGTAAAAATCAATAGCAGTAATCAATAACAATAATAATGTTACTACTCAAAATCTTTAGGATCTATTAACTCATCTCACTACCACAAGACACTGCTGCATTGGTGTTTTATGTTTCTTTGTTCCTAACTTGTGCAGTTCACTGGAAGCAGATGCTGAGATGGAGTTTAGGGTGCAAGATGTTCATTAGGAACTGGAATCTTAAGGAAACTGAAAGTCGAGGAGTAGGACTGGGAAAAGGAAGAAGGCTTGCCAGTCCAATAGTGAGCTCAGGGGTGAGCACTGCCCTCCAGAGCTGTCCCACCCCGGGCTAGGTGGGCAGGCCTCATATCCCTTGGCTGCCCAGGCAAAACTGTGATCCTAGGTGAGGGAGCTCTCAGTAGGTAAGGCCAACACTGACGGCTGGAGGCTGTGTGAAGACTCCAACCCCTTGCGGGCAGCAAGTTCTTTCCTGAAGGGAGGTGGGCAACATCCAACATTTTACAGGCATGGTAATGAAACACAAAACAACTCACCAAAAAGCACACGGATGGTGTGGCTGTGGTTGGGACCACTAAACTACACTGCTTCTTAACTACTGATGTTGTACTGTGCTTTATAATTCATAAAGTACAGATCTTGAGTTCCATCCTGATAAACCCATCGTAAGTTCAAAATATCGTTAAGTTGAAAATGCATTTAATACATCTAACCTACCAAAGATCATAGATCAGCCTGGCCTCCCTTCAACGTGCTCAGGACACTGACATTAGCCTGCAATTGGGCAAAATCATCTCACACAGAGCCTATTTTATAATAAAGTGTTGAATATCTCATGTAATTTATTGAATACTGTATTTAAAGAGAAAAACAGAATGGTTTATGGGTACAGAATGGTTGTAAGAGACGGGTATTATATCACATATGGTTATCCCGGGAAAAGGTCAAAATTCAAAATCTGAAGTCGTTTCTACTGAATACATACTGCTTTTGTACCATCATAAAACTGAAAAATCCTAAGTTGAAATATCATAAATCAGGGACCATCTGTACTCTCACCTCCATAATATCACTTGATCCTCTCGATAGTGCTGTCAAAACTGTCAACTCCACATTTCAGATGAGGAAATTTAAGATTAGCGAGTTTATATTGTCTTGTCCACCCCAGAAAAAGTGACAGAGGCAGGATTTGAACCCAATTCTGACCGTACCTCACTCCAAAGTTGAGCTCTCCCACCTGAGCCACACTGCCTTCCACAGTGCTCTGAGGTTCCTGCTCTGGAAGCCTGTGCCTGTCCAAGCCCGCTGTGATTATTCTGCAGGACTGAGCACTCCAGTGCGCTCAGCACTGAGTTGCGGTCTCTGTTTAGTCTGATAGCATCTTAGGGAAACGAATGTTCCTTCTTCATACACAGGTGAGTGCGGATGTCAGTCCCAAAGGTGTCTGGGATGGGAGAGGCCCTCCTGCTTGGAGAAAGGGCCCCAATAAATGGGGAGGAGGGAACAGGAGGTTGACAGCTTGGCCTTGGCAGTTGGCTTTGTGCCCGTCCCTTTCAAAACACCATTTACCAACCCAGACATTTCAGCTCAGGAGCCGAGACGCTCACAGAACAAGGCAAATAAGGCAGTGATATCACTGACATGGAAAGAATAGCAATATTACCTTAAGGGTTATACAATAAAACACAATCACTGGAGGGAATTTACCCTGAAACGTTTTCATCGCTTTGCAAGGCAGCCTGTCACCCTCCTGGCCATCGCCCTGGTGCGCCTTCTCCCCAAGGGATGAGGCTGCAGTTAATTTCCCGTCTCTGGGCTGCCCAGGGAAGAGGTGTCTGGCCCAGGGCCAACTGCTCCTGGAATGTTGGACTCCTCCCTGAAATGTGGTCAACCACAATAGGAGCCGCTGGACACGTGGTGTCCCCTGGCCCGCGGACTGTCAGCTGTGGCCATGTCCCTCTGTGGCTGGGCCTCTGTGACCTGGTAGACTTGCTGCTCAGGGCTGCATTACAACTGCCTACTTTCCACAGCTGGGACCACCTCTGGGGATTTCTCATTTCCTAAGAACTAAAATTAAAAATCCTACACAAGGCTTTTAGCATCTTCACAACATGGGCCCAACAAATAGTTTTAGCTTTATCTCCAGCCACTCTGCACTCCCAGCTGTACTGAAAGGCTTACTGCTCCCCAAACACAACATGGACATCCAGGAATTTCAACTTCTGCGTCGCTTGTCTTTGGTATACGTCAGCAAAGAAAACGTATATACAGTAAAAAGTGTACAAAAAGATGCTCAGCATCATTGATCATTAGGGAATTGCAAATTAAACAACAGAGTGATCGCACTACAAACTACTACAATGGCTCAAAGAAACCTGAAATACCAATTTCCAGAAGGCCTCTTCTTAGCCCAGCGAGCCAAAGCAATATCTTCTCTTCCACACGCTGCCCTGGCCTCCTCCTTTGCCCCCAAGTTAGAAGTGTCCCCTGTCTGTGCTCAGTTCCTGGCAGCAGTACTCCCTGCAGTGCATGACTGTAGCTGTTTACTGTCCTTTTTCCCTGATTGATGTGTGGGCCTCCTGACGGTAGGGACTGCCCCGTGTCCCCAGACCCCCCCAAAGACCCTCACCCGACCCTCACACACCCTCACACAATGTTTGTTGAACAACTGTCAGCCTGCATCAGCACCTGCTCCTCCTTACTTCTAAAGTCATCTCTGCTGTGATCTTCTGAGGCTCAGAAAGTGACATGGAGGACACACGTGCAGGACAGAGGGCGATGCTGATAACTGACAATGGCACAGATGCTGCCATACCCAGGCTCACTAATGCAGAATGGAGCTTAATATCCACAGGTTTCTGACCTGAGTGCCTGGCCTGCCCCTGCCTCACTCCTGCCACAATCACACACTCACATGCACACTCACATGCGATCACACACTAACATACACACACTCACCCCCACGCTCTTATACACGTGTACTCACATGGTCTCTTACATGCACACAGACATGTGCATGCATTCACACACACACTCACTCTCTCTCTTCCTTGGTCATCTTTCAGATAAATTATAAACACTTCAACATTTTTGCAGTTCAAAGAATTGCCATTTCTGAATCTCCTCCTAGATTTTTTTTGACAAAAAAATTACATATATTTAAAGTGAACAACACGATGATTTGATATATGTATACATTGTGAAGTGGTTACCACAATCAAGTTAATTAACACCCATCACCTTACATAGTTAACATTTTGTTTGCTTGTTTGTTTGTGGTGAGGACACAAAATCTACTGTCTTAGCAAATTTCAAGTATATAATACAGCATTATTAACTATAGCCATCATGCTGTGCATTAGTTCCTCAGAACTTACTCATTTGTCACTGAAAGTCTGGAGTCTTTGACCTGCAACTCCCCACTCCCCCAGCCCCCAGCTCCTGGTAAGCACCACTCCACTCTCTGTTCTACAAGATCACTTTTTGGTAGTGAGATCATACACAGTGTCTTTCTCTGTCTGCCTCATCCCACTTGGCATGATGCCCTCCAGTTTCATCCATGTGGTCACAAATGGCAGGATGAATCTCCTCCTTTGTGTTCAATTCAGGAGGTCTTCCCCATGTTGAGACTCTTGAAGATGAGGACAGCTGGCCCAGGAGGTAACATGGGGACAAAGTATCAGTGCCACCTCAAAAGTAAGTTTGGTTATCTCTTCTCTGCTTACTTCCCGGGTGGTTAAAGCCTTTCCCCATAAAATAGGGAAACTCAGAGAGATAAATGGGGTCCATTCTCCCATTTCAGACATGAGCCAGGGCCCAAGCCCTCTGCTGCAGTCTCAGAGCCCCCCAAGCACTGTCTGCTTCCTGCCTCCAGCATAGAAAGCAGGTGTTCCTGGCAGGCTGAGATTCCCACAGAAAGTCTGGAGAGCTCTCAGGGCTGAGGTGGCAGTACTAGCAGAGTGATTTCCCTGGAGTTGATTCAGGGGAGAGGGACAATAGGTGAGAGGAGAGTGTGCATGATTATCTGCAATCGGGGTGCAGTTTCTGTGCTTTTCACATCATCCTCCCTCCCTCTTTGGCTTGGGACATCACTTTGGAGTGGGGGCTGTTCCCTGTCTGTCCCCCTGTGAGGCAACTGAATGTCCCCTGGGTTTCCCAAGAAGGTGACCTGGATTAATAGCAGAGCCCTGCCACCTGCCGTCCTTGGTCTCAGTTTCCCCATCTGTAAAATGGGGCAGAGAGAAATAGAAATCACACATAAAAATAGAGTAAGCAAAATCCTACGAAGAGAAGCTCAACTCTTTTCTGAGCTCTGGGCCCAGCGCCTCATTAAACAACTCAGAACCTTGATGAGTCTGCTCTGGGTGTCAGAATCCAGGCCCTGGGGGAACCGAGAGTACAGACAACACAATCAGCCATGGCCAGTGAGGATCTACTCAAAGACACTCAGGGATCTCGGTCACACCTGAGAGAACTTGGTCACACATGGAGGGATAGGGATACGTGTGTGTCCAAAATGCCCAAGGAAAAATTGATACTTGGGAAGTTCAAGCTGAGTTAGAAATTGGATGTCTTTCCATCAGAAACATTCTTGTGTTTTCTCCACCCATTCTCAAATTGGCCAGAACAATTTCCAGCCTAGCAGGAGTCCCCTCCACTATGCATTGATATTTCTGTAATTACAGAGTATCCAGCTACGCCTGTCAGTCCAGATATGACCATCGTCTGTCATGATCTATCCCTCATTCTGTACAGCTGATGGAGGAAGGGACATGATATCCAGCAGAATCTACCAAGAGGAATCTCTGTAATTCTTTTCTATACAATGTTTGACAAGCAATAAAGAAATGACCAGACATATGAAGAGGAAAATGGGATTGTTAATCAAAAGACAAACAATATAAGCAATGATTTTTCAAATATTGAAATTAACAAAACGTTAAATAACTATTGTAAATATGCTAACGAAATAAAGAAAAACATAAACAAAATTGATAAAGAGATGGAAAACCAACAAAGAAATTGAATCTAAAGAATAAAGCCAGATATATACTCTAGAACTGAAAAATATAACATCAGAAATAAAGAATTCATCTAATGGACTTATATTTGACGAAGAGAGGATTAGTTAACTCACACATAAATCAATAAAAGTTTTCCAACTGAAGCACACAAACTAAATTTAAAAATAAGATTAAGTAAAAACAGAGATGAGATGTAGTAAAAATATCTAATATGTGGGTAAGTAGAGTTTTCCAAAAGCAGAGAGACTAAAGAGCAGAAAAGAAGCAATGTTTGAAACATCAATGGTCACGAACATCACAAACCTGATGAAATACATCAGCCTACACAGAGAAGCTCAGCAAAACATAAGCAGGAAAAATAAGAAGGAAACAACACCTACACAAACCATTGGCAAATGGGTAAAACATAAGAGATCTCAGTGAAAATGAGAGGAAAGTATATATTACTTTCAGAGGAACAACACTAAGATTTACAGCTGAAGAAAGTGACAATTTCAACAGAAACTATGAAAGTCCAAAGACAAAGAAAGTACAGAGTTAAAGAGCTGAAAATAAAAACCACCACCTTACAATTAACATAACAAAAAAAGTAAAATAAAGATATTCTCTAGAAAAAGTAGACAAAATTTGTTACTTGCAGACACTTACTATAGAAAATATTATGTAAAATGCTTCAGGATAACGTAAAAGTTTCCAGATAGAAGTATTTCACTACGAGAAGGAATAAAGAGTTCTAGAAAGGACAAATATGTGGGTAAATATGCAATTATATTGACTAAAGCAAGTGTAATAACAATATCTAAAGGTTCTTTTACATATTAAAAAATAAAATATATGATAAAATAGTAAATATAAGTGATGAGATGATAAGTATAGTAAAATTATTAGGAATTCTTGAATTGTCTGTAAAGGGATAGGTTACCAAGTTAAGTTTTATTGGAATATGTAAAAACAACCACTAAAAGTGGTATCAAAATAGAACTAAAATTTTAATAAGGAAACCAAAATTAACTCATAATCTTAATTTTTACAAAAGGTAAGAAAGGAGGAAAAAAGGCAATAAAAATGATTGAGACAAATGAAAAAGATACTAAGACAGTAGAATTAAGCCCAAGTATATTAGTAATTAGCTTAATGGTAATTGGAATAATTTCTCCAATTAACAATGTCAGATCAGTTTAAAAACACAAGATCCAACTATTTTATAAGAGACACACTTTAACTATAAGGATAAAGATATACTGAAAATAAGAGAATGAAGACATATTATGTGAACACACGCAAGAAAAGAAAAAGAAAAAATATCTGAAAAGCAAGTATTATTAAAGTGTTATTTCTTTTTTAACAGCTTTATTGACATATAATTCACATACCATTAAATTCACCAATTTTAGATGTACAATTTAATATTTTTAATATACTCAGAGATATGTACAGTCATCACCACAATCAATTTTAGAATATTTTCATCATCTGAAAAAGAAACCCCATATATTTAGCTATTACACCTACCCATTCATTTTTTCACCATTAAGTGTGATGTTAGCTGTGGGATTTTTGGAGATGCCCTTTATCAGGTTGAGGAAGTTTCCTTCTAGTTCTAGTTTATTGAGTGTTTTTATCACGAAAGGGTATGAATTTTTTCATATGATTTTTGCACATCTATTGAAATGATCATCTGATGTTTTGGTTTTTATTCTGTTGATATGATGTACTACATTATTTGACCTTTGGATGTTAAGCCAACCTTGCATTCCTGGGACAAATCCCTCTTAGTCATGGTATAAGATGCTCTGTACATAGGGGTGGATTTAGTTTGCCAGTATTTTCTTAAGGATATTTCTGTCTACAAGAGGTATTGGTCTCTAGTTTTCTTTTCTTGTGTTGTCTTTTGTTTTGATTATCATCATAAAAGAAGCCTCATAAAATGAATTGGGAAGTGATCCATCCTGCTGTATTTTTGGAGAAGATTGTGTGAAGTTGGTAATAATTCTTTAACTATTTGGTAGAACTCATCAGTGAAGTTGTCTGGGAGTAGTCTTTTCTTCATGGATTTTTTTTTATTATTACTACTTCAATCTATTCACTTGTTATAGTTCTCTTTAGACTATTTCTTGTGGGGTCAGTTTCAGTAGTTTGTGTCTTTCTAGGAATACTTCCATTTCATCTAAGTTATCTAATTTGTTGGCATACAATTGTTCATAGTATTTCTTCATAATTCCTTTATTTCTGTAGAGTCAGTAGTAATGTCCCCTCTTTCATTTCTGATTCCACTAATTTGAGTCTTCTGTCTTCACAGTCAATTAGATAAAGATGTGTCACTTTTGTTGATCTTTTCAAAGAAGTAGATTTTGGTTTCATTAATTTTCTCTGCTTTTCAATTGTCTATTTTATTAATTTCCATTCTAATCTCTAGTCTACTTGCTTTAGGTTTAGTTTCCTTTTCTTTTTCCAGTGATTTAATGTGAAAGGGGAGGTTATTGATTTGAGATCTGTCTTCTTTCTTATTGAAGACATTTACAGGGACAAATTTCATTCTAAGCACAACTTTGGTTACATCTCAGAAGTTTGGGTATATTTTGTCTCTATTTTAATTCATCTCAAAGTATTTTCTTATTGCTCTTTTGATTCTTCTTTGACCTATTGGTTATTTGGGAATGTGGTGTTTAATTTCCATGTATGTGTGAGATTCCCAAATTTTTCCCTCTGTTGATTTCTAAATTTAATCCATTTTCATTGAAGAATATACTTTGTGTTATTTCTTTATTTAAAATTTATTGAGCTTTTTTTATGACCTAGCACATGGTCTATAATGTGGACTGCTCCATGTGCACTTGAGAAGAATAAATTGTTTTCTTGATGGGTGGAGTGTTCTATACATATCTGTTAAGTATAATTGTTTGATAATGTTGTTCAAGTCTTCTGTTTCCTCGTTATTTCTGTCTAGTTGTTCTAACCATCATTGAAAGTGTGGTATTGAAGACGCCAACTATTACTGTTGAATTGTCTATTTCTCTTTCAGTTAGTTTTGCTTCATGCATTTTGGTACTCTATTATTAGTTGCATATAACTCTTATATATTCCTGGATGTATTGACTCTTTTATTATTACCAAATGTCCCTGTTTATCTCTAGTAATTTTTTTGTTTTGAAATCTATTTTCCTGATACAAGTATAGGCACTCCAGTTTATTTGTGTCTATTCAGATCCTTTACCAATTTCTTAACTTTTTTTGATATTTTGCTATTGCGTTTATATGAATTCCTTATATATTTGAGATACTAAACCCTTATAAGACATGGCTTGCAGATATTTTCTCCCATTCCATTGGCTGCCTTTTCACTCTGCTGATGGTTTCCTTTGTTGTGCAGAAGCTTTTTAGTTTGATGCAACCCCACTTGTCTATTTTCGCTTTTGTTGCCTACGCTCTTTACATCATATTCAAAAGATCATTGCCCATATCTATGTCAAAAACTCTTTTCCTATGCTTTATTCTAATAGTTTTACAGTTTCAGATATTACATTTAAGCCTTTATTCATTTTGGGTTGATTCTTGTATATGATGTGAGATAAGGGTGCCATTTCATTCTTTTGCATGTGGGTATCTAGTTTTCCCAACACTATTTATTGAGGAATTGAGGAGACTTTTCACATTGTGTGCTCTTGGTATGCTTGTTGAAGATCAGTTGTTCATATGTGTGTGGATTTATTTCTGGACTCTTTATTCTGTTCCCTTAATGTATATGTCTGTTTTTATGCCAGTACCATACTGTTTTGATTTATGTAGCTTTGTAATATATTTTGAAATCAGAAAATGTTCTTCTTTCTCAAGATTGCTTTGACTATCCAAATATTTTGTTGTTCCATATGAATTTTATGACTTTTTTGTGTTTCTGTACATAGTGTCATTGGGTTTTGATAATGATTGCATTTCATTTATAGATAACTTTGGGGTTATGGTCATTGTAGCAAGATTAATTCTTCCAATCAATGAACATGGGATGAATTTCCATTTATCTGTCTTCTTTAACTTTTATCATCAGTGTTCATAACGTTTTGCGTACAAGTCTTTCATTTGTTTTGCTAAGTTTACCCTTAAGAATTTTATTCTTTTCATTGCTATCTTGAATGAGATTATTTTCTTAATTTCCTTTTCAGACAGTTCCTAGTTTGTGAATAAAAATGAAACTGATTTCTATATGTTGATTTTTTTATCCTGCAGCTTTATTGAATTTTTTAATTAGTTCTAACAGCTTTTTGCTGCATCTCCAGAGTTTCTTGCCTATATTATCATGTATTCTGCAAATAGAAATAATTTTACTTTTTTTTCTTTCTGATTTAGATAGCTTTTATTTCTTTTTCTTGTCTAATTGCTCTAGCCAAGACTCCTGGCATTGGGGAGTCCCAAGACTTCCCAGAGAAGAAGTGGCACGATTGGGCATCCTTGCCTTTTACCAGATACTAGAGAGAAAGCTTTCATTTTCCCCCATTGATTATAATGTTAGCTGTGGGCTTTTCATGTATGGCTTTTATTGTCTTGAGCTAAGTTCCTCCTATATCTATTTTGTTGACAGTTTTACATGAATGGATGTTAAACTTTGTCAAATGCTTTTTATGCACCTATTGAGATTATTTTCTTTCATTTTGTTAATGTGGTACTTCATATTTATTGATTTGCATATGTTAAACCATCCGTGCATATCTGGGATAAATCCCACGTGGTCATGATGTATGACCCTTTTAATGTGCTATTGAATTTGGATTGCTAGTATTTAATTGAGTATTTTTGCATCTCTGTTTATTTAAGATACTAGTCTATAGTTCTGTTCTTTTATGGTGTCTGGTTTTGATATCACGGGGATGATGGCCTTTTAAAATGTGTTTGTTTGGAAGTATTCTTTCTTCTAAATTTTTGGAAGAGTTTAAGAAGGATTGATATTAATTCTTCTTTGAATGTTTAGTGGGAATTACTCACAAAGCCATCTGGCCCTGGGCTTTTCATTTGTTTGCTTGTTAGAATGTTTTGATTACCAAATTAACCTCCTTATTTGTTATTAGTTTTTAGTCTTTCTATTTTTTCTTGATTCAGTTTTGGTAAGTTGCATGTTTCTAGAAATTTATCCATTTCTTCTAGGTTATCCAATTTTTTGACATATAATTGTTCGTAATGGTCCCTTACCATCCTTTGTATTTTTGAGATATCCATTGTAATATCTCCTCTTTCATTTTTGATTTTTTTAATTGAAATTTCTCTTTTTTCTTTGTTAGTCTGCCTAAGGGTTTGTCAATTTTATCTTTTAAAAAAACCAATTCTTAGTTTTGTTGTTTTTTTTCTATTGCTTTTCTATTCTCTATTTGATTCATTTCTGCTCCAGTCTTTATTATTTCCTTCTTTCTGCTAATTTTGTGCTTATTGTGCTCTTCTTTTTCTACTTTCTTGAGCTATTGTTAGCTTGTATATTTAAGAACTTCCTTCTTTATTAATGTAGATGTTTATTGTTATAAACTTCATTCTTAGTACTGATTTTGTTGTATTCCATAAGTTTTGATAGGTTTGTTTGTTTTCATATGTCTCAAGATACTTTTAAAATTCCCTTTTGATTTCTTCTTTGACTCAATGATTATTCAGGGGTTTATTGTTTAGTTTCCATGTATTTGTGGTTTCATTCTATTATGGTCATAAAATAAACTTGAAGTGATTTTGATCTCTTAAATGTGTTAAGACTTGTTTTGTAACCCAGTATGTGATTTATTCTGGAGAGTGTTCCATGTGCATTTGAGAAGAATGTGTATTCTTCTGCTGTTGGGTGGAAAGTTCTGTAAGTGTCTGTTAGTTCAATCTGGTTTATAGTGCTATTCAAGTTGGTTGTTTCTTTATTGATTTTCTGTTTGAATGTTTTATCTATTATTGTAAGTGAAATATTGAGGCCCTCTACTATTATTGTATTACTGTCAATTTCTCCCCAATATATATCAATATTTGCTTTGTATATTTAGGTGTTCTGATGTTTGGTGTGTGTATATTTATAATTTTGTAACTTTCTTTTGAATTAAGCATCTTATCATTATGTAACAACGTTTTTGTCTTTAGAGACAGTTTTTGACATAAAGTCTATTGTCTACTATAAGTGTAATCATTCTTGCTTTCTTTTAGCTACCATTAACATTGAATATCTTTTACATCTCTTCAGTTTCAGCCCATGTGTATCTAAAGTGAGTATCTTATAGGTAACATACCACTGGATCTTGTTTTTTCTTTTTTAAATCCATTTGGCTACTGTACATATTTGATCAGGAAGTTTAATCCAATTACATTTAAGGTAATTTTTGAGAGACAAGGACTTACCATTGTCATTTTAAAAATTATTTTCTGTCTGCTTTGAGGTTGTTTTGTCTTCCTCTCTTAATGTCTTCCTTTGTTACTTGACAAATTTTTTGTGGTGATTTCTTTTGATTCTTCTCTATTTATCTTTAGTATATCTATCATAGGTTTTAATTCCTGTGGCTAGGTCAAGATTTTCAAGAGATATCTTATAGTTATAACCATCTATTTTAAGTTGAAAATAATTTAAATTTAGTTGATACTATTTACAGTTCTTCAAGCTTCATGAATTTGGATGTCCATTTTCCTCTTAAGTTTGGAAAGTTTTCAGCCATAATTTTTTTCCTCCCCCTTTTCTCCTTCTTTTCCTTCTTGGACTCCCATAACATGATAGATTAGCTTGATGTTGTCCCATAAATCCCATAAGCTATCTTTCCCCTTTTTCATTCTTTTTTCTTATTTCTTCTGCTACTGGATAACTTCAAATGACCTATTTTTGAGTTTGTTGATTCTTTCTTTTGCTTGATTGAGTCTGCTATTGCAGTGCTCTATTGTATTTTTTAGCTCAGTTATTATATTCTTCAGCTCCAGAATTTCTGTTTGGTTCTTTCTTTATGACTCCTATCTCTTTGTTGAACTTCTCAATTTTTCTTTTTTTTTGAGGAAGATTAGTCCTGAGCTAACATCTGCCACCAATCCTCCTCTTTTTGCTGAGGAAGACTGGCCCTGATCTAACATCCCTGCCCATCTTCCTCTTCTTTATATGTGGGACGTCTAACACAGCATGGCTTGACAAGCAGTGCATAGGTCTTCACCCAGGATCAAAACCAGCGAACCCCAGGCTGCCAAAGCAGAACATGCAAACTTAATCACGTGCACCATGGTGCCAGCCCCTGAACTTCTCATTTTTGAATTTCATGCATTGTTTGCCTGACTTAGCTGAGTTCTCTCTCTGTGGTCTCTTGTAGCTTGCTGACTTTCCTTAAAATGATTATTTGGGCTCTTTGTCAGGCACTTTATAGAGCTCCATCTCTTTGTGGTTAGCTACTGGAAATGTATGTGTTCCTTTGGCGGTGTCATATTTCCTTGAATTTTTATGTTCCTTATGGCCTTGCATTGATGTCTACGCATTTGAAGGAGTAGTCACCTCTTCGAGATTTTACAGACTAGCTTCAGTAGGAAAAGACCTTCACCTACATGTGGGTAAATAGGCACCAGCTGGGGCTGAGGCTCTTGGTGGAGAGAGTGGCATGTACTTCAGGCAGCTTCATTAGCTGAGATCAACATCAGCAAAGACTGTAGGGGTCCTCAATGTCAGCGGTTGTGGGTGTCTGCGGCAGCAGGTGGCAAAGGTTTCTGGTTTCTTTTTGCTCTCTTTTTGCCCCATGGGGGGAAGTCATGGTTTAGGGTATCCCTCTTGGGCTCAGGGCATGGGTGTGTGCAGAGTGCCAGCAGCACTGAGGTATAGGTTGAAGACACATATGCAGTGACACTACCTCTGGGGACCAGGGCACAAACATGCATGTGGTAATACATTACTTTTAATAGCTTGTCAAACAAGTAGACAAAGATCAAAAAGAATATGGATCTGACCATTATCACCAACAATCTTAGCCTAATTTTGATATGAACAATATACTCAACAATTACAGAATTCATTTTTTAGAAAATGCTTATAGAGATTTACTATACCAGCCATATATTGGGTTTATAGAGTAACCTACCAAATTTTTTTTAGAGATAGAAATAATTCTTAGTGTATTCTCTGTCTCTAATGCAAAGAACCTAGAATTCAATAACAAAAAGATAATTAGCAAATAACCATTTGCCTGAATATTTTAAAAATATACTTCTAAATAACAGATAGATCAAGGAAAAAATAAAAATAGAAGTTAGAAAATATTTTGATGTGAGAGGAAATTAAGATATGACATATTAAATTTATGGGATGTAGTTAAATCAATGTTTAGAGGAAAAATTATCACCATAAATGCATATATTTAAAAGAAAGCCTGAAAATCAATTATTTAATCCTCTATCTCCAGAAAAATAGAAAAAGGACAGTAAATCAAGTTTAAGAAAATAAAGATTAAAAAATTAATAGAGATAAAAGTAAAAACTGGATATATGAAACTAGAAAATCTAGACTATAAACAAATTTCGAGATATGTGAAATTAAAACAGAGACTATAACAGGAATGAAGAAGGGGATATGCAGATTTTATAGACATCATAAAGAAAATAAGAAGATACTACAAATTACTTTACATTATGAATTTGCATGAAATACAAAATCCTTCAGAGAACATATTCTAGCAAAGTGACAGAGGGAAAATAGCACATCTGAATAGCATGATGCAAATAAAGGTAATTAAATCAATTATAAACAGTCCCATGAAAAAAACCCTCAGTCTAATGGCTTCGCTGGTAAATTTTTTCAGGTTGTAGGAATTAAGTAACACCTATTTTATAGACTCTTTCAGAAAATAAAGAAGGAGAAGTCACTTTCCAGTTATTTTTATATGGTCAGTAAATACTTGATAGCAAAATCTGACATGCAAATCACGACATACACTCGCAAAAGTAAACTTACAGATAAACCTGTCTTACAAACAAAAAATGAAAATTCTTAAACAAAATTTTGATAAAAATCTAGGCACAGTCATGTTTTAAAAACTCTTAGCAATATAGGAATAGAAAGTAATATCCTTATTATGATGCATAACATGTACAACTTACAGAAAATATCATACTTATTTCTGAATTATTGAAAGCATTCCCTCTGAGATTGAGAACGAGACAAGATGCCCCCTATAGTCTTTTTTCTTTAATATATTATTTAAGTTTTTAGACAGTGTAATTAGGAAATAAATAAGTAAAACAAAGTTTAGAATGGAAAAATATAATACTGTTTGCAAATTTCTTGACACTGTATGTGGAACATTCAAAAGAATCTATATGCTATTAGAATTAATAAATTAATTTAGCAAGGTCATTAGATACAAGGTCAATACATAAAAAGCAGTTGTATTTCTATATGGTATCAATAAACAAACAAAACAAAGTTTTATTTACCATATATAATTGTATCAAAAAATTTCAAACGCATAGAAATTAGTATAAATTATACACAAAACCTCAACACTGGAAATGATGGACAATCATTGAAAGAAATCCAAAAGACCTAAATAAAAGGTGAGATATCTCATACCCCATGACATGCAAGACTCAAGTTTATGACAGTTGTCAATTCTTCCTGAAGGTTGTGTGACTCAATAGAACACAATTAAATCAAATCCCAGTAGAATGTACATATGTGTACATGTGTGTAAATTCATAACTGATTAAAATATCAATGTTGAAATTGTACAAAAGTCCAATTATATCCAAGGCATACCTGGAGGAGGAGATGGAGAAGGAGAAGATCAAGAAAACTGAAGGACGTACACTACTGGATATTAAGACCTATAATAAATCTCCAGCTAACTAGGCAATGCGGTATTAACACAGCGATAAGCTAACTGATGAATGGAACAGAATAGAAGCCAACAACAGATCGCCACATATGTATCCATCTGTACAAAGTTGGTGTGGCAGATCCATGGGTAGGGGGATGGGAAAGATAGAATTTTCAATAATGGGTTACAAATCTAAATGGCAAAGATAAAACAATAAGATTTTTAGATGGAAATTAGAAGAATATTTGGTGACCTTGGAGTAGAAAAATATTTCTTAGAAAAAACACAAAAAGCCATAATCATAAAAGAAAAAATAGGCAAATTAGACAATTTTAAAATTAAAAACTTCTGTTCATTAAAATAGACTAATAAGTGAATGACAAAGAAGCCAACAGGATGAAGAAGAAATTTGCAATACGTGTATATCTGACAAATAACTTGTACCCAGGGCTCCTAAAAATCCATAAGAAAACTACAGAAAAACAAGTAAAAAACATAAACATAAGATTTTAACAGACATAAAAAAGAAGATAACCGATGGCCAAATAGCCACTAAAATATGAAAGGATGCTTGATTTCATTAGTGTCTTAGCCCGTTCAGGCTGCTATAACAAAACACCACAGCCTGGGTGGCTTATAATGACAGAAATCTATTTTTCACAGTTTTGGAGGCTGGGAGTCTGAAATCAGGGTGCCAGCAAGGTCGGGTGAAGGCCCTCTTCTGGGTCACAGACTTCTCTTTGAATCCCCACTCGGCAGAAAGGGGTGAAGGATCTTTCTGGAGCTTCTTTTACAAGAGCACTAATTGCATCACTGGGGCTCTGCTCTCATGACCTAATCATCTCCTAGAGGCCCACACCTCCTAATACCATCACATTGGCCATTAGGATTGAACATATGGACTTTGGGGGGACACAAACATTCAGATCACAGCGATAAGTAGCTGTGATGGTTTATTTTTTGAGCCAACTTGGCTAGACCACAATCTCCAAATATTTGGTCAAACATCAGTCTAGGTGTCATTGCACAAAAGTTTTTCAGATGAGATCAACATTTAAATCAGTAGACTCTGAGTAAAGCAGATGACCCTCCATAATATGAGTGGGCTTCATCTAATCAGTCAAAGGCCTTAAGAGAAAAAGACTGAGATCTTCTGAGGAAGAGAGAATTCTGCCTCCAGACTGCCTTTGGACAAGCTGCAATGTCAGCTCTTCCCTGGGTTTCTAGCATGCAGACCTACCCTGTACGTTTCAGACTTGCCAGTCTCCACAATCAAGAGTCAATTCCTCTGGAAGACCCTGAGTATAGTCATCGTGGATATAAGAGGTCACAAAATTACAACCACAATATATTAAATATACACATGCTCTAGAATGACTAAAATTAAAATTATGAAAAATACCTTGTTGTGAAGTGGAATAAGCGAACCCTCATGCTCTACTGATGAGTTTACAAATGGGTACGGCCACTTGGAGAAACTATTTGATACTACCCACCAAAGAAGAACATATGCGCACCCTCCATATGTATACGCGCGAACTGGGGGAGCTTTCTGAGACATGCATTATTTTCTTGCAATCACCATTCCCCTCCTAACTCCTCCTTTCTCAAGATCTTCTTGTCCTGAGAGTAGTTCCACCTAAGCATAGAAGCAACATACATTCTCCAAAGACAGGTAACAAAAGATTTATGGAAGCATCACCCATAATAACCCCCACCTGAAAACTTCCCAAATTCCCATTAACAAAAATGAATAAAATGTAATGCATTCACAGAAACAGCAATGAGAATTAGCAAACTTCAACACCACATAACAGTTTAGATAAATCTCACAAACATCAAGTTTAACAAAACAAGCCAGGTCCAAGAGGCTACCCACTGTATGATTCATTTATATGAAGTTCAAACACAGGGAAAACTGACATTTTCTTTTAGAAGTCAAGGTAGGATGGATCCTTAGGTGAAGGCTGTAATAGTGAGTAAGAGACGAGCTTCTAGGATCCTGGTCATGTTCTGGTCTCTTGAGCTGTGTGCTGGTTACACAGATATGTTCAAACTTTCATGTATATTTATCAAGGCAGACAAACCAAAGGGCATCCCTGGTGTTCAGGGAAAGAAACTGAGGCACCAAGAAGTTAAACAACTTTCTCAAGGCCACACAAAGGCTGAGTGGCTGGGCTGGGCTAAAGACCTCATCTGCTGACTCCTGGCTCAGTGCTCTGGACTCTCCATCCTCAGGCTTCTCAGGAAAGAGTCCAGAGCTTTGCTGTCCAATATGGTAGCCACTAGACACATCTTGCTATTAAAATGTAAATTAATTAAAATTAAACAAAATTAAAAATTTGGTTCCTTAGTCACCTTAGTCACTTTTCGAGTGCTCAATACCCACATGTGGCCAGTGGCTGCTATATTAGCACAGATATAGAGCATCTCCACCATCACAGAAAGTTCTGGTGGATAGCACTGGTCTAGAAAGACCAATGAGAAAATCAAGAGCAACAGAGTCCCTCAAGGCACTAAAACTTATCTTAAGCATCTCACTGGCCATTAAGCTGCTTATCTGGTGGAGGAAAAAAGAGCCTGAAGAGTGCATATTTCCCAGGGCTGGTTCTTAGCAAGCAGATGTAGTGTGTCATGGTATCTTGGCCCACTTTTCTCAGTCCCTCCTCCCTCCTTGAGTTCAGTGCCCATCCCATGCTCAGATCACTCAGTGTATTTCTGATCCAAGAGGATTCATACTTCAGACTTGAGCACCTCGTAAAGCTTTCTCTCCATTAAAGGAATTTCCACCACCAGAGTAATGAGAAGAGACAGTCTTGAGAGAGAGCACTTTCTAGAACATTTGAACCTACCCATCCTAATCTCAGACTGAAGAAGACACTGTAGGGTGGGTCAGGCCTTATGCAGCCAGACTGAGACCTCAGGTACCTGGGTTCTCGACCATTCTGTTTCACAAGAAGCCCTGGGAAAATGAAGGTCTCTCCTAAGCCTCTTCCCCATGCCACACAACCCCTCCTGTGGTGTGCTGAGGTCCCAGAGCAGGAACACTCTATAGGAGGATCCCAGAGGAACAGAGCTGCCAGGATTACACTTTGATTAGCTTCTCACTTGGTAAGGGAGATTTATTCAGTTCTCCAGTTGCAATAAACTTCTCTGAGCTCTTTGCACATATTTCATTCCCCGTAACAGCCCAGGACGAGCTTTGAGCTCTCTTGAAGGAGTGGTTGGGCACAGAGCTGAGCATCCCACAGGAAAACAATGGCCATGCACTTCAGAGAAGAGGTACCCAGGCAGGGCCCAGAGCTCTGCCGAGTGTGCTGACTGAAATCCTAAATGGGAAGCATACTAAACTAGCTCAGAGCAGCCACCTCTCTGCCTCTAAGCCCAGGGGGGCATGGTGTGGAAAGCCCCCAAAAACTGAACATTCCCAAGATTTCTCTCTTGGGCGAAGGCTTTCTAGCTCTGCTTTGACCATTGATTGCTTTTTCACTCCTCATGGAACCATCTAGAATAAAGCATTCTTAAGAAAAAATCTAGAGCCAGGGATGGCAGAGGCCTTCAATTTTTAGTCATCTTAGCACCTGATTCCTATTTCCCATTGCTTAAAAAGGTCAAACTAAAAAAACACACTTAAAATAACCATTGAAGTTTAGGGGTACATAAATGACTGTATATCCTTTACCCCCTACACCTCAAGCCCTGAGGTCAGTCTTTTCTGCAACTCTGTCACAGGAGTCACTCAGTGTTCTGAGCTGATGATGCCTCTTCTCGAATGTACCTTGATGCTCATTCAGCCTTCATCAGAAGCCCATGCCTGGTGAATGTCAGCGAACCTGCACTTCTTGCTCACCTTCTCCTCTCCTTCCTCCATGAACGTAGGGCGAAGTCAGTGGGAGCACAGTGGATTTCTCAGTCTCAGCTCCATCACTCTATCACAGCAGCTTCCTAATTCAGCATCTGAAATCTTGTTCCCTGGATAAGTGCCTCTATTGACTTCACTGCTGAGTGGTGGGTGGGGAGAGGTGAGGTTGAGGAAGGAGGGAGGGGCGTGCAGAGCAGGGAGGAGGCCTGTTCCACAAGGCCAGTGATGATTGCGTGGCTCAGCCGGGCCAGAGGGAGAAGGACAGGCAGAGGGATGACTTTCATTTGCAGAGACAAAAAGCTTCAAAACTCTGGAATTCTGCGTATGACAGTTTTCTCAAGAACCCCTCCCTCCCAGCCAAGGTTTTGGTTGCTGTTGGGCTCAAGGATCTACTGTCTCCCGTGTCATGTAATCTTCTCCTACCAAGAGGATCAGTGTAGAGATGAGGTTTCCTGTTTGACTAGTGGGAGCACAGGATGTACCAAAGGCCACCGAGCAAACCTGGGCAGAATCCAGCCCGAACCCTTCTGTTCTCCTACCTACATCAACACCCCTCCACGGGCCTCATCTATTAGTCCTATACTCTAAACCAGAAGCCTCATATGAGAGAGCCCACATTACATGGAATTGGAGCATTTCTCTAAACCCAATTCCATCCTATTCTAGGTCAGGACAGAGTTGACAGTGTTCTCTTCTCCCCATTCTTGGGGGCAGGGGGCCAGCTTGGGCAGTGGGGCTGTGTGTCAGGGCACATTCCCATGGGTGTGTGCTCCCACAGGAGCGCAGGGCCTGCTTCAGTGGTCTCAGCAGTGAGACAATCTGCACATCACTAAAGCTCAGCAGTGTCAAGGACTGTTCTCCTCGTTCCCCTCTTGTCCGCTCAGGCTCCACTCTTCTCCCTGCTCGGCCCTGGGCCCTGGACCATGGGGCCTCCCAGTGTGAAGATGGGAACACGTAGTTCTGCTTGCCTGCCCAGCCTCAGGCTCTGCTGACCCCACAGGTTTCAACGACCACCCCTCCCCATGCTGCCCAGCACTTCTCCAGACCCCAGAGCTGGCCTGTGGCTTCCTGAGGCTCAAAGGTGCTTAACCCTCAGCCTGGGCAGGGCCATACTCACAGAAGTGGTCTAGTTCCTGTTAAGGCATCTATGAGGAAATCTACAGTGTGAACTGTTTTGCAAGTGAGGACTGAATTGGATCCTAACCACCTAAAAATTTGGGAAGCAACACCCCCTCCCCATCCTCTGACCTGCCCACCTCCCCTCCTCCCCGTCCTCTGACCTGAGCACCGCTACCCTTTCTGGCCTCTGCCCACAATTTCAGAGGCTGGATAGATGCAGGTGGGGAGGTGGACACACATCTCAGGGGGGAGAGGAAGGGCTCCCAGGACCTCCTCCCCATCTCAGACTATGACACATCCCCAGGCCATGCAAGCTTGTCCTGGAGGGCAGCAGGCTGTGGCTTAGGAGCTGCCCCTGGCATGGAGGACAGAGCTGTGGGAGGACCAGGAGCCTGGATTCCAGGGCCCGCCTGTGACCACCGCAAACCCCAGCCTCCCTAGACCTTGCTTTCTCAATCTCTGAAGTGAGGCCCAACCCCATTTCCCTGCCCTGGGCCACTGACCTGTCCTCCTTCCTCTCCCCATCTCCCTGCAGGGACAACCGGAAGGCTGCTCTGGACCTGTGCCCACCTCCCTGGGGACAGAGCCTGCCCTGGCTGCTGACCCGGGTGAGGGAGACAGACCCGTAGGAGCAGAGATATTGCCACTGCCGATTCTACTCTCTGCAATTACAGACCTGCTCTGGGAGGTTTTATCTGGACTTCTGCTCCCAGGAGCCCCTCTTTCCTTAGACGCCCTTGAACGCCAGGATTTACAGTCAGTCCTCACTACCCTCTCCTGAGACGGCACTGTCTGTGGCCGTGAGACGGCCGGCAGTCCTCCCTGGCTCACTGCCCTCCTACTTGAGAGGCCCCGCACCACCACGCAAGCCTACAGTGCGCGTGTCCTGCGGTGCTCAGCCCCTCGAGGTGCAGGGAACAGCACTCTCTGGGGCTGGGCACTGAGAGCCCGCACAGCTGCACGTTGTGACTCTGGACCACCGACATCTCCTCTCAGGCTGGGGCCACTGAGCAGCACCGTCGGCCCTGGGCGCCTTCACAGGTGAACAGGGGCCAAAGCTGGAGGTGGTCTCAAATGTCAGCTTTCAGGGTGTGAAAAATAGAGCATAAGGGCATGGAGCACATCCTTTCTACAATGAGTATTAATAAACATGGAGTGGCAGCTCTTCTCTAGGTAAAACTTTAAAAAAAATGAGGTATCATAAACTGAAAAGAAATACAAAATATTAGGTTCAGTAAGACAATTTCTCATCTTATGGATTGTTAAAATCAGAAATTAATTTCCCTATTAGAGAAAAGCGAAAAATCACATACAATCCCTTCTTGGAGTTAGAAGCCTCTGGGAGCATATTTAGAGCTCGTATTTGAATAATTTGACACACAGCCAGCCTTCATAAACAATTTTTCCCCAGCGTTTTTGACAAGGCCTTTAACCGTGGGCTCACAACTTGCCAGAACTGCTGTATCAGGCTGTTCTCTCAGCTTCTCAGTTAACTCTTATAACCTTCTCTACTTCGTTGGCATGAGTGAAAATCGCCTTTCTGCTCCATGAAGTTTTAATCCAAAAATAGATCATTTACCTCCACTCATCCCCAAACTCCACTTCACATCTCAGCCTGGAGCAAACTGTGACCCAGGAGGGGGTTTCCTTCTCCAAAGAAAGGCCAGCCCTTGTCCATCAATTTAAAAAACAGAGAGGCTGAATTTCAAATTCGAGTTCAGCTCAAACCTGCTTTGTGACGGTGTGCGCATTTTTTCTGGATATAAGTTAAATAACGCGCAGAGACACAAAGCAGACCCAGGCCGCACGTTTCCGTCGTGCTCCACCCTGTTGTCCTCCCCCAGCCTCTGTCTGGCGCACAGAGTCGCATTAGCTTCCCCGTCCATCTCTCCTCAACGACGTCCCTTTGGGTGCCGGGCCTCTGAGACGTCTTAGACAGCTCCATGGCGTTCGAGTGAGCGGGCTTGGGGTGCAGGGACAGGGGACACCTGCAGGGACATGGTGGCCACAGCCTGGAGGGAAGCTCCGGCGTGGCATTGCAGCAGGAGGGACTGAGACGACAGAAGTGGTTCCCAATCCTGGTGCATTGGGATCTTTTGTGGAAATTTATGAAATGGGATCCTTGGCCCCAATCTGAGTGACGCTGACTCAGTAGCTCTAAGGCTGAGAAACAGTATCTCAAAATGTTCGTAAGTGATCCTACTGCACTAGCAGAGAATGACAACCACCGGATGAGGTCATGGGGACAATTAATTGTCTCTGAGGATGTGACTCAATGAGCTGTATTTCTGCAGAGGGATGGACTGGGGACACCAGGCATTGTAATAGTACAAATTTCCCTACTTCGTGCCCAGTGTTATTTGGGGCAGGCCTGACCTGGGTTACCCAGAGTATGAATCACCAGCTTCAGCGCATGTCATTTCAGATAAAAAACATATAGTCATAGAATCTCGGGCTTATAAGACATCTTAGAGATCATCTGGACAACTTCTCTCCATTCTCTTCATGAACGTCGTTTCTAATACCTCCCTCAGCTCATCGTCCACTCTTCACTGGAATTGCTTAAATGAAGTATTTGAGCGCCAGCGAATTGTGCCTTTCTGCGAGAAAAATGTAGACCCCACAGTAGAATCGATAGCCTTGTCCCTGCCGTGTGAACCAGAATCTGCCGCTCTGCGTACACTCTTCCAGCCCCCATCCCCGATGCACAGCTGGCTGCTGTTCCTAGTGAGTGCACAGCCTTCCGGAGCAGACTGCACTTTGACCCTGTTCCCTACTCCTTTGTTTGAGGGGTGTGACCTGCAGCTCCTCTCCCAATGCTGATGGGTGGAAGACCTGTCCCATTTCAGTGAGGAAATCACCTCAGGAAGCCATATGTCAGGACCCACCTGGGTCCTGGGACGGGGTTCCAAGGAATAGACATATAACAATTCTGAGGAGGCTCCCCGATTCCTAAGCCTTTGAGAAATCTGCCAGAGGGCTAACAGTTTCCATAAAAACACTTTGGGAAAGTCAGTCATGAGCTCCCATCCCAAGGCTCAGCTCCCAAGAAAAGATTATTCAGCAGTGGAGAGAGGATTAATATTAGTGTGGGGCTCGCTGACTCCATCATACTGGGACCAGGCCTGTCAGGATGAGGCCCATAGGTGAGCAGACCGACCCTTCTCCACCTTGAAAAGAAACATAGCTCGGGGATCTATTCATGCAGAACCCAGTTTCAACCTACATTTCTCTCACCAATTTGAGCCCAAATAATTTCTTTGTACATAGGCAGTGTATAGACCTTCTTTACCTAAGATGAACTGAAATAAGTTTGTAAGTTGCTAAATAATTCTGCATATACTGTTCACCTGCTTGCATTGCTTCTGGAATCCACGGCCAAGATATCGGCAGCAGGTGGTCATTTGTCCTTCCTCCTGCCTCTAGAGAAATTATTTTTTATCTTATAGGGATGTTCTCCAAAGGAGGGAATTTCACAAGCTGGCTTGATAATCTCCCCAGGGCCTGGTCAGCCCTGGCCTAAGAGGTATCTTTTTATTGTATAATTTAAATGTATCTTGTTGAAATTAAAGCTTGTTTTTCTTTTTCCTATAAGTTTCTTCCTCCATGAAGCCTGAAACCAGGAAGTGAGCATCCACTTCTACCTGGACCCCTTGCAGTCATCCCCAACAGGCCTGACCTCATCAGTCAGCCTCCAGCCTATCTCGCCAAGACCCCACCTGCCACTGTCAAAGCACATGTTCTAAATGTAGTGATATCCTGGACCGGATCTGAGAACCGGAAAAGGATGTCAGTGGAAAAACTGACGAAATTCAAATAAAGTCTAGGATTTAGTTCATAGTCATGTGCAAGAGTTAAACTCTTGGGGGCCAGCCCAGTGGCATAGCAGTTAAGTTTGCACGTTCCACTTCAGCAGCCCAGGGTTCGCGGGTTTGGATCCTGGGTGAGGACCTACACACCGCTTGTCAAGCCATGCTGTGGCAGGTGTCCCACATATAAAGTAGAGGAAGATGGGCATAGATGTTAGCTCAGGGCCAGTCTTCCTCAGCAAAAAGAGGAGGATTGGCGGCAGATGTTAGCTCAGGGCTGATCTTCCTGAAAAGAAAAATAGAAAAAAAAAAAGAATGAATCTCTTAGTTTTGACAGATGTAGTTATGTAAAATATAACATTAGCGGAAATTAGGTAAGGGGAATGTGAAAGTTCTCTGTATTACCTCTGCAACTTCTTCTAAATCTAAATTATTAAGAAAAAAATTTTAATCATATTAAGGGAAAAAATGTTTTCCTTTGGTTCAGAATATCCAAGGAAAAAGTTTGCAATCTTATCAGATCTGGAAGCTTGAGAAAGTGGAACTGCAACGAGAATGAGAAGTTAGACTTCCTTTGACGTTTAGGTTTGTACCGTCTTAAAATGTCGCAAGAACTTCTGCATTCTTGTCATTTGCTCAACAAACCTGTGGAATGAGGCAACTACTAGGATCCACGGAGAAATCCAGGACTCAGAGAGGATGGGCCATTTGCCCAGTGGTGCCCAAGTGAGCTGGGACATCACCTCAGGCATTCCGGCTCTAGTCAGTCAGCTTCCTCCACTCCACGAAGGCCATCTCAGGCCACTGACTCAGGACTGTGAGCTTGTCACCAGCAGGCACGGCTCAGGGCTCCAAGGCCCTTGGCTCCTTATCCGTGCCCTCGAGTCTCACAATCGGGGACCCAGAGGGGATCCCCCTTCTCCTCTCCCAGGCCTGAAGCCCAGGACTGGAGGTGTGAAGGGTGTGAGAGAGGAGAAGGTGCACCATTCCCTCTCCAGCCTCCACCAATCTCAGCCTCAGTGATCTCCCTGTTTCCACCTTTGCCTCCCTACAGTGCGTCCCCACGTGGCAGCAGAGGACCTGTGAAAGCACAGGTCAGATCATGTCCTTGCCCTCCAGGGGCTCCGTGTCTCACTCGGGGCAAAAGCCGATGTCCTCACAGTGTACTTTGAGGCCCTGCACCCTCCAGGTGCTCCATCTCCCATCTCGTCCTTCCTCACTCTCCCCCCACCCTGCTGCTCACTCGGTCCCAGTCACACTAAAAAACCCAGCACATTCTTGCTTCAGGGCCTTTGCACCTGCCCTTCCCTCAGCCCGGAGTCTCTTTCCCTAGATACCCACAGAGCTTGCTACCGTACTCAGTCCAGTCCTGCCTCACATGGTGCCTGTGCAGCCATGCCTGCCCTGACGACCCTGCACAAACATGCAGCCCTTGCCCACCACCCCCGCCCCCAACCCTGTTCAAATTCCCTTCATAATACTCATCACTTGTTAATACATGTTACCATCTATTTGTGTATTTTGTCTCCTGTGCGTCACTTCTCGTGGGAATTTAAGCTCATTGAGGACCTGGAGTTCTCTGCTTAGCTCACTGCATCCTGCTCAACTCCAAGAGTAGTAGGCACTCAGTTTTGTTAACTGTTGATTAAATGAATAAATGAAATTAATGCTCAGAGAGACCACTTTCCTGTCACCTGCCCAGAGCATGTAAACCAGATCTGCCCCGTGATTCTCTCTCACGGCACTCTTGTTCCTCCAAGGAGCCACGATTTCTGATAATACATCTGTTTTTGCTTCTTTCATGTCTTTCATGTCATGTCTTTTTTTACAAGAGTAAAACCTTCTTGAGGCAGGCACTGTGTCTGTCATATTTTTGCCCCAAATACCATGCACAGCGTTGGTCAAATTAGAGGTGCTCAGTAATTACTATGTAGCAGGTTAGACAGGCTTTCACATTTTAGACAGTTATAAAAAAAATCCATTTTTCCAGAAAGTTGGCCTTGGGTGTGGTTTGTGCACATGCACACACATACATGCATGCACACACACACATGTGCATACACTTATCTGCATGCACACCCATGCACACACACACATGTGCACCAGCAGTGACTGTCCCAGGGCCTGAGGGCATTCTTAGCTCCCATTGTCCAGGCTGTGGGATGTGAGTTGTTCAAGGGAAAATAAGAGGAAGCACATCAGAGGTGCTCTGTGTGATTCTTGCCCTGATTTTAGGAATCTCCCACCTCCCTTTCTGAGTCTGATTTTTAAAGATTGGGTTATATTTCAAAGGCTCATCCATCAAATACCAGTTTTGAGATATAGGAGAGTGGATGTGAGAGGGTTGGGGAGGGGAGAAGGGATCCTCTCACACTAAATCTCATAGGACTTCTCTCCTGGTGTAAAACAGGCAAGCACCCAGGGATGGACCATCTGTGAATACAGTCAAC
The DNA here is from genome assembly GCF_021613505.1 of Equus quagga. Classification (NCBI taxonomy): domain Eukaryota; kingdom Metazoa; phylum Chordata; class Mammalia; order Perissodactyla; family Equidae; genus Equus; species Equus quagga. Next base: position 82,773,993 of record NC_060280.1, on the reverse strand, counting down.
ACGCATACACACACGTACACACACGCAAGCACACACACGCACGACTGCAAGAAGAAAAGGATGCAACCAGAACCAAAGGGAGCAATTACACCTGTCAGATCCCATGGCATCACTCTTGTGGGCTTGTCTCCAAGCTGGGTACAGCCCCACAGGATTCCAAAGGCCTTGGGAAGGCGGAGCTTCCATGGTGAGTCCAGATGTGTGAATTCTGTTCAAGTTTCTGGTCAGGAGAACCTTTCTTGCCTGGTCTCAGGATTGCTGTTCCTCAAAGACCAGAACAGGAGCAGTCAGCAGCAGCCTTTACTGGCCACCTAAGAATGCCCTGGGCTTTCCGTGGCCCAGGTTAAGTCACTTATGAAAAAGGATCCAAAAAAAGGTCAATGAAAATGAAAGCTCCATGCGAAAATCTGGAGGAAATGTCATCACCACTGTAAGAGACGTGGCTGCTCCGGGTTTCATTCTCCACACTCAGTGCACAGTTCAGTGGCTTTGATTTTAACTCTCATTCATGAGTCCTTTTTCCACGACATCTTCCCCCAGGCGTAAGGAAGACTCCTCCACCAGAACTGGGTTTATTGCAACAAGTATGCTGTAACGATGCAGGCAGAACCCCATCCCCTGACACACTTCCCACCACTTGCTACTGCTTTAGCATGACTTATACTCCTAACAGGCCTCCCCAAACCTTCCTGGATCTGGAACGCCTGCACTCCACACTCCACCCATCCCACCTGTCCCTTCAGATCAAGTCTCACCTCCTCTAAGAGGTGTCCTTGACTGCCCCTTATGCAGATTCCAAAGTTTACCCTCTGGTACAACACACCTCAAAGCCAAGTTCCTCAACTGTGTCCTGAGTGTGGGATGTGAAACCCTGAGGGAGTGGGGGTCCCTCTGGGCCCAGCTTAGAGCGTTCCACATAGTGGGAACTTGTAAATGTGGGTTGACCATGATGTAAGGCTGCATCTTTCCTCTGCAGGACAGACATGACAGAGCAGCTGCCCTCACCCCAGAACACCAGCACTTGCTGTTCAGCCACTGCCTGCCCCCTGCCAGACCAGCTGCAGGGGGTTATTCCAGCAAGTCTTCTCTCCCCTAGGGCTCACCTGCAGCTCTCAACCTGCTTCACCCTCGACAGGCAGTGCTTTGTAGAAAACAGCTCAGAGCTCAGCTGGCTTTAGCAGTACGTGGTCCAGGTTATAATCTGAGCAGGCCGTGTGTACTTCCTCTCTCTCTTGCCAGGGAAGCCTTATCACCAGACGGAGAAGCCCAGGTAAGGCTCCTAGGGCCTATTAATGAGGTTCTCAGAGAAGCCAGAGGCTGCCTGCACACCACCTACTTCTCCTCTCTGCTCTTCTCCCTTCCCCTCCCTAGAGTCGTCCCCCTTCCTCTCCCTCATTCTCTCTTTCCTCCTCTCTCCCTCTCTCTTACCCCTTTCCCAACCTTTCTCCATATCCCTCTCTCAGAGGCAGCTCCCTGTGGGGCCTGAGCTGTATTATCTTCAGGGCTTTCTGCTCCTTGGAAATCATCTCTCAACCCAGGATGGTGTTTTATCCCAGAACAGATGGACCAGTCTCCTCTTCAGCTGAGGAGGGGCTGCAGGCTCTGGGGGCCAGTCCAGAGCCCTGCGTGCAGGAGATGCTCTCAGAACTACCTGCTCCTCTGACTCCCAGGGAGGGCAGGGGTTACTGGTGGAGGTACATGAAGCCAGACTCACACTGAGGGTCTGGACAGCTCCCCAAGTCATGGCACTGTGTGAGAATGCTCAGGTAGGTTCCACGGCCCGTGGCAGGGTGGGGCAAGATAATGGGTGGGTCATGGACAGGCGAGAGTCAAATGACCAAAGCCTTTTAAAGTGCTAGGAGATGCAGCATATTTATAAAACTACACCCCACATGATTAGGAGAATCACAAACGATCAAGTAATCCCTTCTTTGTATTCTGAGTGAACTCTTTATACTCGGTCCCCCTGAGTTTTTTGAGAGGCTATTTACAACAGAGAAGTAGAGGAGATCTCCTGGGCCAGGAGAGAGTGAGGGTGTTGGGTGCCCACAAGCAGGTCTGTGGGGCCAACAGGCCCAGTCTTGGGGCAGTGCAGGGAAGGAGCCATGCTGGGCACTTGTCACAGCATTGGGGATGGGCTACTGGGCCCCCCAGAATCTCCAGCCCTGGCTAGAAATATTACCATGGGGATTTGTTAGCATCCAGAGAGAAATTGGGCTGTTCTTCACAAACTGAAGTTTACTTCTTTCATCAAGGATGTTGAGGAGCCATAAAACACCACAGCATCTTCAGTAACTTGGAGCAGCAAACAGAATGGACAGAATTACCTCCAAAGATACAGAGAGCAAGAAGTATGTTCTCTTCATTAAGTCCTGGAGTTTGCCAAGACATATTTGATTTAAAATGAAGGAAAAGGGGAAGGGAGGGAGGGAGGAAAGTAGGAAAGGAAAGAAGGCAAGAAGGAAGGAAAGGAAGACAGGAGGGAAGGAAGAGAGAAAGAAAACCACCAAAGTAATCTTTTTTTTAACAACCTCTCAGACCGTCCTGTGAGCAGACCAGGTTACAGGAAGCTCAGGGCCCCAGACCTGCAGTCCTGTGTTTGTCCATCACCTTCAGGAATCCGTATTTTACTGCTGGGTGTGTGGTTGGTGTAAAACAGACCTCAAAGGGAGCTCACACTGCGAAGGGCCTCCCACTGTCCACATGCATGCCTATGCAAGAAACCCCAGCCTGGCATCATCACATATAAACTGATCAATACCCCAAGCCCCTGTCTCTATATTCTGTCCCTAGATACACGATAGTCTGTTAGCCGTGGCCATGAATCCCTGTGAGTCAAAACACACTTTATGACACTCCAGCTTTCTGTGCATCATGGTAATTACCTCCTCCTTTCTTCTAACATTTAAGATGTGCCTTCTCCAATGCCATTCATAATCCCATAATCCTCACTGATGTTAGAGAGCACAATATCATTGCAACATCCCTCACTATAAACACTGGTCTTCAGAGTTTCTCCTTTATCCATCTTCTCAAATGTTCCAATGCTCCTCTCACCATTGCATCCCTTCTTGCCTTTGTGAAGATCGTTTCATCCTGCCCCTTCAAGGAAACATAGTCAGAAGATGCATTCCCAGGTCTTATGTAATAAAACTATTCTAACATATTTGAATTCATGAGCCTCCTAAGCTCCCAAGCTTCTAAGCTTCTTCAATGCTCTACCAAGAGAGCTCCAACATCTCCACCACATTTCCTGTTCACCTTTGTCACATCCAGGCTTCAAGGGTTTTCTGAAACATCTTTCCAGAATACTTCACAATTGTTCCTCAACTTCCTACTGGTTCATAATAGCCAGATCCTGCCACTCATTTGGCAGTCAGGTGATTGTCTCTCACAGAAAGAACTATATCTTCTAGTACAAGAGATAAATATTGAGAAGAAATAGTTTCATTTTTATAGGCACTTAGATGCCATGTACCTATTATTTTCCTTAAGCAAGGATTCAAATGACATAATAAATGTCAGGCAATACCACATTTTTATATTTATCATTGTATACGTAGAATCAAGCACCATCACTATTCCTATCCCAGATTTTCAACTTCTGACTTCACCTCATCCCAATACAAAAGCCTTAGGATTTTTATGCCATCATGTACCAGGGATTGTCACCACCCCACTCACAAACAGCAGGTTAGTTCACTAACAGGTTCCTAAAATCTCATCCTGAGGATTTGAGTCTAAGTGCCACTCCTGGTCACCACTGTCAAATGTGGGCACTCTAGATTATGTGGTAGCAGATTATATGGTCCGGAAGATGTTGGCCTCTGGGAAGATGGAGAAGTATTTTTCCTTATTATTCCCACGAAGTGCGACTGAAAACCCTGGGCATTCTATTTTTAAAAGCATGAAAAGACACTAAAAGGTGGAGAAAAGAAGGAGGCCAGTTAGGGAGCTTGGAATCTGAGGAACAACCACAATGAAGTCTCTGGATTTTCTTTTTACCTCACATATCAGATTTGGAGATAAAGAAGAAAGCAACCCAGAAACACAAATAGTTCTAAACATCAACAACAAAAAACTTTAACAAAAGCCTGCTCTCTCTAGCCAAATGACAAGCAAAGGGACAGCATAGGAAGACAAAAAAAGTGTAGACAATAACCCTCATAATGTGGCCAAACAGCAGAAAAAACTGTGGTATCACCTTATTCATGCCAGTGAAGGCCGAGTGGGGAGCCTTGACTTCCACCCTTGCGATGCTGTAATTAGGCTGTAATTACCCTACCAGGGCTGTGGCAGAGAAGGCTGACTAAGGAGCAGAGACTCTCATCTCTGTTGGATAGCAGCATCAATGGGAACACACAGGGGACATGGACTTCTACTTCTACCTGGCAGTAATGAGGCACCCCACCCCTCCCCATTGAGTGCTAACAGGGGAGGCCTCGTAGGAAGTCAGGAATTTCCCCTGCCCATGGTAAGGAGGCCCCTTCCATGGTGTCAGTGAAGGACATATGGGAGCAGTAACAGAGCCCTCTTGAGCCTCACAACAGGGCTGATATCAGCAGAAGAAAATGGGGATCAAGAACCCCAACTCCTACCCAGCAGTAATAAGAAGCACCTTCCCACCTTGGGTGTCAACCAAAACCAAATGGGGACCATGAATTTCTACCATAACATGGCAGCAGTGAACCAGTGAAGACAGAAGGTTTAAGTAAGACCCAGAGTCCCATTCCGTACTATCCACAATATCTAGGTTCCCGCTGGAAATCACTCATTCCATCAAAAAAAGAGAAAATGGCAACTGGAATGAGAAAAGACAGTTGATAGATGCCAACACTGATAAAACAGAGACATTAGAGTTACTTGACAAAGATTTTAAAGTAGCCATCCTTATAAATACGTCAATGAGCAATAATGAACACACTGGAAAAAAATGAAAAACTAGAAAATCTCAACAAAGAAATAGAAGATCAGAAAAAAAGCAAATAGAAAGTTTAGAACTGAAAAACATAGTAAAGGAAATTTAAAAACTCAATGAATAAGGTCAACATCAGAATGAAAGAGACAAAGAAAAGAATCAGTGAACTTGAGATTTAACAGTAGAAATAACCCAATCTGAACAATAGGAAAAAATATATTAAGGGGGAAAAATAAAAGAGATGCAGGAAATTGTTGGAATATACAAAATATCTAACATTTGTTTCATTGGAGTCCTGGAAGGAGATGAGAAAATGATTGGGGCTGAAAAAATATTCAAAACTAATAGCTGAAATTTTCCCAAATTTGTCAAAAGACATAAGCCTACAGTTTTAAGAAGACAAACTAATCCCAAAGAAGATAAACTCAAAGACATACATGCCAGACACATCAGAGGCAAATTTCTGAAAACTAGAGACATCTTACTTATATGGGAGAAACAATTTGAATGGCAATATATTTCTCATCAGAAACCATGAAAGTAAGAAGGTACTGGCACAGCATTTTTCAAGTGCTGAAGAAAAAAACTATCAATCCAGACTTATAGATCGATCAAAAATAGCCTGCAGGAATGAAACAAATCAAAACAGCAGTGGAAGAGGAAAATTAAGACAATTGGTTGCCAATAGACATACTTCAAAAGCAGGAACAAGGAAGTTCTCTAAACAGAAAGGAAATGATAAAAGAGGAAACATTAGAGCATATGGAAAGAAAAAAGACATGGTAAGAGCAAAAATATGGGTAAACACAATGGCCTCTAAAATTCTTCTTGAGTTTTCCAAACTATATTGGAAACTTTAAGCAAAACTCACAATACTATATGATGTATTTCTAAATGTATGAGAGGAAATGGTTAAGACAATTACACTACAAATGGAAGAGGGTAAAGGGATGTAAAAGGTGGCAAGTGTTTTACACTTCGCTAAAAGTACAGCAAAGTTTTCATAGACTTTGAAGTTGAGTTAATATTAATCCAACTTGGGGAGCTGGCCCAGTGGCCGAGTGGTTAAGCTCACGTGCTCCACTTCAGTGGCCCAGGGTTTCACCAGTTCAGATCCTGGGCGCGGACATGGCACCGCTCATCAGGTCACACTGAGGCGGCGTGCCACATAGAACAACCAGAGGCACTCACAACTAGAATATACAACTACGTACTGGGGGGCTTTGGGAAGAATAAGAAGAGAAAAAAAAAGATTGGCAACAGTTCTTAGCTCAGGTGTCCATCAAAGACAAAAAAAATCCAAATTGCATAGTTATGAGTTAAAATGTTAATTGTAATCTCCAGGGTAAGCACTAAGAAAATAACTAAAAAAAATAAATAGTAAAATTAATGGCAAGGAAATCAAAATTACAGTAGAAGATATTTTTTAACAGAAAAATGTTAATGCAGTAATGGAGAAATGAAAGAGAAAAAATGCCATAAGACATATGAAAAACAAACAGCAAAATGAAGGAGCAAGTCTTAAGTTAATAGTAATTACACTAAAGGGAAATAGGTCAAATACTCTCATTAAAAGAAAGAGATTGACAGAAAGTATTTTAAAAAAACATCATCACCTATATGCTGTATCCAAGAGACACATTTAAGACTCAAAGGCAAAAATAAATTGAAAGTAAATGGTTAGAAAAACATATAACACACAAAGAGTAATAAAAAAGAGCTGGAGTGGCTACGCTAACAGACAAAATACACTTTAGTGCAAAAATTGTCATTTCAGACAAAAAGATATAATGATAAAAGGGTATTTTATAAGGATAAAAGGGTAAGGCTATCGAGAAGATATGATAGGAACAGAAATATGCTACACTAGGAACCTCCAAAATACATAGAGCAAAAGCTGACAGAATTGGAGGGCCAAATAGAAAATTCAACAACAATAAAGGTGGATATTTCAGTATCCTCCTTTCAATAATCAGTTGAACAACAAGACAGAAAATCAGCAAAAAGACTTGAGCAAAACTATAAACCAACCAGACCTAACACACCTCCATAGACACCCCAGCCAACAACAGCAGACATGCATTCTGCTCAAGTGCACAGGGAGCGTGCAGACCAAATGGTAGGCCACAAAACAAGTGTTCATACATTTAAAAGGATTTAAACCATGCAAAGAATGTTCTCTATCCACAATAGAATGAAATTAGAAATCAATAACAAAAGAAAATTAAGGAAATTACAAATATGTGGAAATTTTAAAAAAAATTCCTATATAACCAATGGATCAAAGACTATATTGCATGGAAAATTAGAAAATACTATGAGGCAAAAACAAAAATACAACATACGAAAACGTATGTGATGTAGCAATAATAGTGTTTAAAAGGAAACTTATAGCTGCAAGCACCTATGTTAACAAATAAGCAACATCTGAAATCAATTACCTAACTTTCCACCTTAAGAAACTAGAAGAAGAAGAGAAAACTGAACCCAAGTAGAAGGAAAGAAACCCTAATGATTACTGTGGGGAAAAAATGAAATAAGGAATAAGAATCAAGAGAAAAAATCAATAAAACCAAAAGTGATTGAAAAGACCAAAAATTGACAAAACTAGACTGACCAATTAAAAAAACAAAGAAAAGTCAAATTATTAAAATCAGGAATGAAAGTGAGGCCATTACTACCAAATTTACAGAAATAAAAAGGATTATAAGAGATTACTATGAACAATTGTATGCCAACAAATTGGATAACCTTAAAGGAAATAGACAAATTCTTAGAAAGACACAAACTGCCAACACCGACTCAAGAAGAAAAAGAAAATCTGAATAGACCCATAACAAGTAAACAAATGGAGTTAGTAATAAATAAATAACCTTCCCACAAAGAAAATTCAAGGTCAGATGACTTCACTGGTAAATTCTACCAAACATTTAAAGAAGAATTAACACCAATCATTCACAAACTCTTCCAAAATATACAAGAGGAGAGAACACAATCCAGCTAATTATGGAGTCAGTACTCCCTGATAACAAAACTAGACAAAAATACTACAAGAAAAGACCTACAGACCAATATCCCTTATGAATGTAGATGCAAAAATTCTCAATAAAATACTAGCAAGCAGAATCCAGAAACATGGATTCCAGCAACATAATTTAGTTTGATTTATGCCAGAATGCAAGGTTAACTTAGATATTAACGTCTATCAATATAAGACAATATATTGTCTTATATTGATAAATAAAGCAACACATAATTATCTCAAAAGACACAGAAAAATCATCTGATAAAATCCAACACTCCTTCATGATAAAAACACTCAATGAACTGGGATAGAAGAGGATGTCTTTGACCTGACACAGGACGTCTATGAACAATGCAGCTTTGACATGCTTGATGGGGAGAAACCGGAGCCTTTGTCCCACAGTCGGGACAGGACAGCAGCGTCTGCACTTTCCACTCTCTCAGCATTGTGTTGAGTCTCCAGCCAAGGCTGTTACACAACAAAAAGAAATAAAAAATATCCAAATTTGGAAAGAAGAACTAAAACCATCTCTATTCACAAACGACATGATCTTGAATATAGAAAAATCCTCAGGAATCCTCTAAAAAACTATTATAACCAATAAATGAGTTCAGCAAAGTTGCAGGATATGAGATTAACATACAAAAATGAGTTGCATTTCTATACTCCAGCATGAACACAGAACAATGTGAGAAAGAAATTAAGAAAACGATTCAATACACAAAGCTTTAAAATGAATAAAATTCTTAGGGAGAGGAGGCAAGCGGATCCCTCTGTAAAAGGGGAACATAAGGTATTTTGGGGGTGGTGGAACTGCTGTGTCTTGACTAGATCAGAGTCAATGTTTGGTTGTGATGTTACACTATGGTTTTGCATGATGTTAACATTGGGGAAAACTGAGTAAGGATCTCTGCATTGTTTCTTTTAACTGCTTGTGAATCTAAAAGTCAAGTAAAAAGCAAAACGGTGAATGTGGTACCACCTTGTTGGAGTAGGCATTCCTGAGAAGCAGGGATGATAGAATTAGGGAAGGAGGGAGAAGAAATATGAGGGGTTACCAAGCCAGAGGTGCAGGAACTACTCCCTTTCAGGACGAAGATCATGGTGAGCCAGGGCACCCACTCTGTGCCTTTTCTCCCTCCCATTGTCCCTTAACCCCATGGGTACCTAACTCCACAGCACTTCTGGATTAGGTCACATCCTGGAAAACCAAAGGGCTGTGCTTGCCTTATGACCCCAACTAGACTAGAACATAAGACCTGAAGTTTGTGTGTTCTCAATCACCTAGAAAATAAACAACCAGAAGGTGGGGAACCACACTCGCATTATTCTGTGTCTACACACCCAACACCAAACATAAAAAAGGAGTGGGAATTCTATGCGAGGGTCCTGTGTGTCCTCACTGCCCACATGATTCCATTTCATACACAACGGATGCGGTTTCCTCTCACTTTGTAGAAGGCAACGTGCCGTGGATCACACTCCTTGGAGCACCACATCCTTGAGTACAGAGATCCTGCAGTATGCAGCAGGTCTTCTCTCTCCCTCTCACATACATACACACACACACACACACTGCTCAACAGCATCATGAGTTGTGAGTGCTAACACCTTTGCCAAATTACCTAAACTTTTTATAACTGGCCTCTGCTCCTATGGGTTGTTTAGGCTTCTGAGCCTTTTAGCCAGGGAATATCCTAGATCACCTTCAAAGAGTAAAAAATCCCTGAAGAAAGGATGGGCTGCCAGAGTCTGGCAGTGAGTAGGGCCTTGGGGAGAATCCAGAATGTAGGAAAGAAATGGACTCCTAGGGGGTGGGGTGGGGTGGGGTGGTGGTGGATGTCTCACTGAAGGGCCTGTGCAGGGGGAGGGTAGGAGGAGGTCGCTTAGGGAAAGGGGTAGGAATGAGTCCACAGTATAAGGCCAAGACCAAACCTATCTATGTGAAGTGCTGGCTTCAGAATAGTCCTTTGACAGGGACAACTCTGTTTCCCTTTTTATTTTCCATCTTTTATACTTGGTGGACTTGATGCGGTCAGAGGGAAAACCACAAAACTCTCTTATATCAGCTCACTATCATCTTCACTCTTAGTTTTGCCATATTCTCTCTAAATACCTCTCCACACACAGTGGCTCTTAATGCTGTTTCCTACTTCCCCATCCCCTGTGCCCCCTGAAGCCCACCCCTCACCCTACTGTCTCTCTCGCCACCACCCCTCTCTCCTGTCTATGCCCTGGAAACTGGGACCTGAGGCCCACAGATTGAGGATGACTCTCTCAGGGAAATGGGCCTCAGGGAGGAGTCCCAGGTTCAGGAGGCTCCTCTTTCCCAGCCCTTGTCTCCTGGGTCCCAGCATCCTGCCTGGCCCAGAGTCTGAGGGACCCATCACAGCGGCCCGCGTCTGCCTGGGCCGGCCACTGCCAGGGCTCTCTGCAGACAGCGCTCTTTCGTGGCTCAGACCTGCTGCAGGTGGGACAGAGGACTCAGGCGGACTCACACTTGCGGTGCCTCAGGGCCCTGGAGGGCTGCGAGAAGCCTGCAAGGCTGGGATTGAGTTCATAGGCCCCTCGCATCCCTGTCCACAGTCCTGAGTCTGCCACTCCTGGGGTTGCTGTCCAGCACATCTAGGATTGTCAGAGCAGGACCAAAAACCTTGTTTCTGCAGAATGGGGCAAGGGTGCTTTGCTTCATGCCTGGTCTTTAATAAGAACAGATAGCCCGAGACATACAATAAAATTAAAAGATTGATGATTCACTGACAGCTAATTGTTTGCAGAAACAACAGATGCCTTTACAATGAAGATTTATTTCATGGTGTTTTTTTTAAAGCACATCTAACTAACTGAATAATGCATTATAATGATCATGCTGATATTTCTAAATATGTTTTTAAGAATTTATAATCAGATTTTTCCTCTGAGGATGCGAAGTAGATTTACTTAATTGGTAATGAAGTTAATATAGGAGTGGGCTCAGGCTTTTTACACACTCACTACCTGTGCTTCAGAGAGCTCAGAGAGAGGAAAATGCTCTCTGGGTTTGGAAGCCTGGGAGGAAGGCTCACAGTGAGATGGACACAGGCCCCAGAAACAAACCTGAGTGGTAACACAGCGACACGAGGTGGATAATGTGTGATCTGGGGTGGGAGATGACTGGCTGTTCCCTAACCCTTGGAGGACAGAACAGGAGGCTGCTGTCAAGGGGCTGGCCCAGCCAGCCACAGAGGTCTCTAAACAGGACCTATCTGGTAAAAGGGAGGGGCCGGTGAGGAGAGGACATCTGGCAGGTCTGCCTCAGGCCCTGGTGGAGTAACTGGACCTGCCCACCTGTCATGAACAAGTAGACAACGGGACAACATAAGCACAGCGACCCTTTGTAGAATTGGGAATGAGGATAAGGTGATTACTGAGTAGTGTCTGATCTACCAAGCCATGGTCTTCTGGGGTGGTCAGGGGAGGCCTGCATCTTCCAGCCAGGGTGTCCGATGGGGTCTCCTCCCTCCATGAGTGGCAGGCCATGTGAGCACAACCTGTCCCAGTTACTCTTCTGATCTGGCTGTCTTAACAAATCTCCCAGGTGCAAGCTAATTACAGAATGTCACTTGATCTAAAAGCCTTATTAATTCTGCTAATTTTGTGATGACCTAATTATAACTCATTAAAGATACAAGTTCAGTTCTGGTCATTTTATAGTGAAAATCGGATTCCACTGCTCTCCAAAGTCTCCCCATTCCTTTCAACGTAAATCAAAATCCTCACCCTTGCCTACAAGGCCCTCTGCCAGCTGGTCTGGGCCCTCTGCCTGTCTGTGCTTCATCTGAAGCCCCTCTGCTGAGCCAGTGACTGGCAGCGACCCAGCCCTCGCCTGTGCTGCACCTGTGGGGAAGCTGAGTCCTCGGCAGGTCGAATGCAGCTCCTTTGGCTCATTTCTCTCCGGAGCTAGAGAGAGTCGATGAAACACTCTTGGAATCAAAATCTGCAGATTCTTGAAGGAAGATATTAAGTTGGCTCAGATTTCCCATTTCGACGCCAAGATATCCAACTGACATAGACAAGAACTCTTGAATTTATGGGAAACTGCTTCTTGACAGTGAAAGATACATTTTTAGTTTAATACCTTGAAGTTATGACTCATAGAGATGCACAGGAAGGAGGAGGCGCCGTGGCCCCAAGCTGTATTCCGTACACCAAAGCCAGCCAGCCCTGCCTGGTTTATATCATCCGCACTCCCTTCACAGGCTCACAAGTGCTTGGCTCTCCCAGCCATCTGAAGTTTATCCAAACCAGGAGAGACCAGAGAGTGGGAGGGGAGGAAAGAGTAACATGTTTTGAGGGCTCAGACTAGGATGGCTCAGACAAGGATATCACCATTTCCAGTTTTGAGACCAGACTCTGAGGCTCAGGGGAGTTAGGTCCCTGGCCAGAGATCACACATGTGTAGTACATGGCTGAGACAGTCAAGGACTGGAGAAGGAGAAGTGCAGAGGCCTGAACAGCAGGTGTCAGATACCATGGGTTGTGAACATGCAGGAGCCAGTCCTTTCTGATTCCTGGGTCTGTGAATGGGTCCCCTCCCCAGAGTGTGTGTAGCTATGCTACAGCTGGGAACACTGGAAGAATCGTGTCGGAGGGTGCTGGTGGTTAATTTTATACTTGTTTCATTGTAAAATTTTCAAACATACATGAAAGTAGAAAGAATAGTAAGAAATAGTCAGTTTAACCCTTATGTACCCATCTCCAAGCTTCAAAGTATCTACTCATGCCCATCTTATTTCATCTACCCACTCTCATTTTTCTCCCCAGGAGATTTTAAAGCAAATCTTAGGCACTATGATAATTTTACCAGAAAGTACTTCAGCGTGTATTTATAATAAATAAACAGTTTTAGTCCCCATAACCACAATTCTACAATTATACCTAACAAAATTTCTAACAATTCTTTAATATCAGCTAATATTTGGCTTATGTTCAAATTCCTTGCTTTTCTTCAAAAAAAAAAAAACATTCTTACAGTTGGCATACTTAAATTAGTATCCATATGAGCTTTACACATTATGGTTGTTTTCTTTAAATTTATCACACTTTCCCTACATTCTCCTTTTTCTTATGCCATTTATTTTTTTAAGAAACTGGGTCATCTGTTCCTGTGGAATTTCCCACATCTGTATTTAGCTAAGTAGAATATTTAACCTAAATGTAACCTGAATGCTTAAATATAGAGGCTTGATTAGATTCTAGTCTGTTGTTGTTTTGCAGGAATATCTCATAGATGGTTCTGTGTTCTTGTTGCATTTGCCCTGATTTTGTCAAAGTGATGCATCTAAATGGGAGCTTTCAGATGATAGCAAAATCTAGGTGATGTCAATAATGATGTCAATAATAACAATACAATAATAATAGCAGTAATTGCATGCTGAAAGGTTATGTGTGCCAGGCACTTTGCCAAACGCTTCACATACATGTTTTCATTCAAATCCATCCTCATTTTACAGAGGAGGAAGTGGATAAGCAAAGGACTGAGTAAATGACTTGCCCAGGGCACACAGCTGGTACATAACAAAGCTGGAATTTGAGCCCAGGTCAGTCTACTCCAAAGTCCTGGTTTTCTAGCACTCTGTGGGGTTTGGTGACTCTGGTGCAAGAATGCATCCCACACAGTGACTCTGGGGAACAGAAAGGAGAGAAGTAGAGGAAGGTTTTATAAGTGAGCTAGAGAGGGTACCCACAGCCTGGGCCCTGGAAGAAACAACCAGGAGAGCTGGCTGTGACCTTCCTAGGAAAGGCTTTATGCAAGCAGGAGCTATGTAAGGGAGTGGGTATGCTGTGTTGGGTAGAGGTGATGGTTGCTTTGTCCCTGACCTTTTTCACAACAGGCATACATTGAGGATGGTAGTGCTGCTAAGCTACACTAGGATCAATTGATAGGGTGTCTCCTGGCTGCCTGGGGAATCTGGGAGGACACGGAATCCACATCTCAGCTCATATGTGAACTGGCTCTCAGGACAACTAGATGCCATAGGCCAACTGTCAGGAAGTTTTGGTTTTGGCTTTCGGAGTAGTGTCCTAATACTAGCAGTGTTTGAGTTGGAATGAAGACACAGAAACCAGGAGCCATGGTGGGAAAGATCATGCTTCCTAGTGACCAAGGTGGCTAAGAAATGTAATCCTAGCCTCAGAATGATTATAGCTCTTACTCAACTCTCTTCTGCAAGAAAAAGCTTTGCCATTGGAATCAGAAGATCTGGATTTGTGCCTGGCCTTTAGCATTCACTAAACCTTAAAATGTTCATTTAAACTCAACGTGCCTCAGTTTTCTGACTTCCATAACAAGGACAGTCCCTTTAGAATTCACCCAGTAAACAATCATGCAACATCTCTTATGTACCAACTCTGTGATGGGAACTAGGGGTGAAAAATTGTGACGTTTGGTTATGGTCCCTGGGCTCAAGGGATGCAGAATAAGGGATTTCAGAGAAGCTTAAATAAGATAATATATATGAAACTGGCTTATAAACTACTGCTCAGTACCAAACAGGACAACACAATCTTACTAGAAGCGTGGAGGGACTGCATCTCTCACTGAAAGTGGTGCAGAACTCACTGCGGAAGGCTCAAAGAAGAGTAAGATGATCCCTGTCCTCAAGGGAATTCAAATATTGTGAGGGAGATTAGCCAAATACATAGATGGCACAGCACATGGCCAGAAAATAAAAGCACCACAACAAAGTTATACACAAAGCATCATGCTTCTGAGAGGATGGAGCTCTGTGTTCAAAACAGGAGGGGTGATATGTCAGGAAGTCTTCACCTTCAAATTTAGTCTAGCCATCTGAGGAGATTTCCACACAGGGCAACTAGAAAGGTGGGTTCTTAGAAGACAGAACCTTCTTCCATTCAAGGATTGAGACCAAGAAATGGGCCAGCTTCCCTGGCAAGCACACTGAAGAAACCGTCTCTTAGGGACCGACCAGCTGGGTTACCTGCACTAAGCAAAAAGGTGCTCCTTGGGCTGAACTGTTTCCTATGTCTCCAGATGGAGTTGTTCTCTGACATCATCAACACTGCCCTCAGATTGGCAGATGGTGCTAAAGGAGACCAAAGGGGACTCTGAGTGATACTAAGGGGAACACAGCCATAGATGCACTTTGTAGGGAAGAAAAGACACCAATGCCTTGGGGGTGGTGTTTCCAGAAAATTGCCTGGTCACAGCAATGCCTGGAGAACGTCCTTTTAGGGAACATCCTGGGAGCATTTTTCATTTTCCTGCCTAGGTTTGTGGAGCTAATCTGATGCCATGAGATGGATCCAGGCAGCCTCAGACTCCTACCTCATGATGGTGATGCCCAAAAGAGAGAGGACAGGCTTTAGGGATTATAATAATGAAGCTTACATTATTATTACCTTAATAGTAATATTTATATAAGCCTTTCAGAGGTATAAAAACCTTTCATCTTCATCACTTCATCAAGTCTCATAATTAACTTTTGAGTCCATTCTATAGATTCAGAAACTGAGACTCAGAGCACAATCATTATGGGATTTGTTTAAGATCACAGACTTTGTTCAAAGTCATAGAAAGGCAGAACTGGAAGTACTTCTCATTTTAAGCCCTGGCTCCTTTGGGCTATGGGAACCCGGGAGAGGATGGGAACACAAGTTGGACCAGTTTCCAAACCCAGACTGTTTGCCCTTCCCCACACGGAACCAGCACACACATAGAAAGTCTTCCTCCCTCTGTGTCAGGTCACAAATTGTCGCTATGCTCCAGTGACATGTCATAGAGCCTGGGGACTTAACCCATGTCACAACAACACTGGGGGCCCTGCCCAGTACCACTCGGCTGACCCTGAAGGCTCACAGAGGGTAACAGACTTTCCCCAGGACGTGCAGCTGGTAGGTGGTGGACCCCAGGCTCCCGATTTCAGAGGTTAGTGCTTTTCTTTTCTCAAAGTCCCAGTCTCCTGAGTGATCTTGTTAATTCCCAGCTGTCTAGGCCGTATTTGAGATGTGACTAACATCCCTTCTTCCTCTTTAGTCTGGAGCTTTCCAAGGGCAGGACCGAGCTCTTCCTCTTCCTCTGCAGTTCCTCACAGCTGCCCTTGGTCTCCTCCCCTACATCAAAAAACCTTTCCTCATTGCATCCTAATGGGAATAATATAGAACAGTCTCATGCATCTATGTCCAAACCACAGCCTCTGGACACTGGGGAAGCATTTCCATGGGGTCACACTCTGGGGGCCCAGGAGATTCACTGCATTGTCTCCCTCAGGCACAGGGAGCTGGGAGCCAAGCTGTGATGCCCAGGCTGTCCAACATGAGGCACCCTCCCCTCTCCATCATGGCACCCTCTCTCTGCCTGCTCCCCTTGCAGGCACACAGATGTCATGCTGCCCAGAGCACAATGGTAGAGGCCTATCCTCAGCATCACCTCTGGAGTTTTCCCTGGAATGTTCCTCCTTCCTGCCCTGTACTGCCTGTGACCCCTCCCACCCTGTGAGCTACCTGTGTCCATGTTGCTTAGAGCCCCAAATACTCCCATGATGTCAGAGATCAATGAGTTATTTTATAAACAAGGAGAGTGATACTCAGAGAAAATAAAGTCAGAGGCAAGCATAAAGCGCCTGGCAAATAAGCAGCAGGACAGGGTGGAATCTCGGGCTGCTGGACCTCATGCTGATGCTGTTCCCACTTCTGCACACCGTCCCCAAGGAGAAAAGGAAAAGGAAGTGAGGAGGCTCCGAGACCCGGGTCAGGTGACACTTCCCCTCCAGGGTCTCTGGCCTCACCTTTCCCTTGAACTATAATAACGATGGTTCACATTTACTGAGCACTCGCTCTGTCAGGCACCTGGCTAAATCTTTAATATGCTTTACATTGTTTTATTCCTCATCAATAGTCCTATGAAACAAGGATAACCATTACTCCCATTTTACAGATTAGGAGGCTGAGGCATAAAGAGTTTAAGTCATTTGCCTCAGGTCACACAGGCAATGACAGTGGGTCAGGACTGCCAGCCCCCAGAGCCTGGAACCTGATCCGCAGGGCTGGGTGCCTCTCTCTTCAGCCGTGTGGTCCACGCTGTGCTGAGAGAGGTGTCACTATTCTCTTGAACACAAATAACGTTCCGGGTCGCAGTGCCAGTCTTACAAGTCAGCATCGCCCTGCTTTCAAGAGGCCCTGTTTATTTAGCTCTCTTGACTCTAGCCACCACCCAGCACTCTCCCCGTGTAACTTCGTCCTTCTCAGTGCCTCGCCGCCATTCCACCTGCTGAAGATCACGCTGATTTTGCAATGTGGATTTTTCCAACAGTTGCTTTTTATCCCCAGTGCCTCTCATGTGATGCATCCCTCCATCACTGCTGACGTGGGTTGCAGTACAACCTACAATTGTTAGGGAGGAGGAATCTCCCCCACGGCGGTGGCTCCTCTCTCCTGAAGCTCAGAAGGTGGAAAGAGTCGGTCCTTCTTACAGCAGCCTACGGGTACAGGACCCACACTGCCCGAAAAGCTGGGCTGCAGGGAAGTTTGTCCCAGGTCTGGACCACTGTCCTTAGAGGGGAAGGTGGCTCGTGGATCACACGAGTTCAAGACTGGAAGGGCCTAACGGTGACTTGATCAAAGTGTTCATAAAATTCTCATGTAAGTCAGAAACAATCTGAGTTCACTCTGCCTCTGAGCATCCAGATGAGATCAGCCTGACTCACAGGAGACCTAACGCTCTGCTGCCTTCCTGAAGTTGGGGATCCCCAGAGTCTTAGGTCTTTCCTGTCAGCCCTGGAGGCAATTTCTGTTTCCCACCAAATCCTCATCCCCTTCTACATGTTGTAGCAGTTCCTGTATTAGCCCCAGTATCAACCTCAACATGGGGCCCACACTACTTCTCTGATGTCTAGCCACACGCACACATAAGCACTCAGACAAGCAGCTGGGCACCTATCTGGGACACCTTCCTGTCCACGAGGGCCTTGATGAAGTCAGGCAGCCAACACTGAGTTCCAGAGGTAGGTCACGTGGATGGGGTTGCGCTTCACAGAGAGTCCACTGACCTTGACAGGACATGGGCCTGGGGCTGGCCCTGGAGTGGAGAGCTTTTACTGCAGGCATGGAAGGTGCTGACATCCAAAGGCACAGCCAAGCCAATGTTTTCTGGGGAAGCTAAGCTCCATCCCAGAGTCCAGCTTCAACATCTGATCAGAGCACAGGCCACAGAGCTGGCCGTCAGGAATCCGGAAAGAAAGGAACAGGGCAAGGGCAGGGCAGGAAGATTGAGGGGCTGGGGCATTTCCAGGGCAACTGTCACAAATTCACAACAGGAATTACTGGTAGTGAAGTATTCCACAAAACAGTGAAAGAGCCCTAAAAATCCAAAGAGGACTGCAAGCCTCTTTTTAGTTGTAGAAAGTGTGAGATGCAGCCATTTATTTCAGAGGAATGTATCATCATGCCATACACTCCTAGATCCCTAAAATTTCATAAAGGTTAATGAATTGCCATGATTTTTATCTACCAATTTCTGGCATGCCCGCATCTTACTAGAGTATTTGTACACTTGCCACTTCTTGCTCTCCAATTCCAATCACCATGAATTCCTCTAGTCGATCAGCATGATGACCCATAGAATGTCAAAGCAATCCAGATACCTCTGGAGGGTATTATGATAAGAGATCAAGGAAGTTAACACAGCTGAGAGGCAGAAGAGCAAAAGTACACTACTGTCCTTGGTATGTGGAGACAAATTGCCTTGGGTTCTTCCTCATTATGAGAGCTGGCAAAAAAGTATTCACCAAACAAGTAGGTGCATATCAGAGACTACATAATGGTAAAGGTCCAGTCATGAGACAGAAACCATTCTAATAATCTGAACAGGGAAAATTTAATATAAAGAATTATTAACCAATAAACTGTGATTAGCTACTAAAAGAAGGAAGAAAAAAAAGAACTCTAAGGAATACAGACATAACAAATACAGGGAGTAGTTATCACCTCTAGAACTGAAGAGGAATAGCCAAGAAGGAAGAGGGCTTATCCCCAGAGCTGAGAGTCAGGCCTCGTGGCCGTGGTCTGCAGGGTGAATGAGAAGTCCCTGGGGTGCTGGTGGGCCAGAACTGGTCTAGAGGAAGCCATCCTCCAGAGTGCCAGAGAAACTCACTGGAGCACCACTTGGGCTCCCGCATTCCTCCAGCAGCCAGCTACTCTGTAGTAGAAAAAAAGAACAAACATTAAAATCAGGAATAGAGCTCCCAACCTCTGCTATGTCTTGTAGCTTCCCTCCAGCGACTTCTGTGGATACAGCATTACATTGCCCCTGCTGTCAAAGGAGAAATGTTTACAGTGTCCAGCTCTAGTACCAGGGCAAACAAAGATGGATTTACAGCTGAGAGGTAATAAAATGATAGCTGGCACACTGCCTTAATCTACTCCACTAATGATACCAGATCAGAATAGTAGCAGTCACTGGAACTTCCACCTAGTTAAGCTCATGGTAGTACTCCATCAACTGCTATGGTCCAATTTGTGTTTTCCAGGGCCAAGAAGGTGGATTTAAATAGGGATATAACCTAAGGCACAGCTTACCTGATTGATGCAAGGACACACTATAGCAGATGTCTTTGGTTTCCCACAGCACTCCGTCAGCCCACGTCTGATTTCAGCCATGCCTGTGATAGACAGCTCAATCCAAGCTCAGATTCACCTCACAGTGGAAATGTCCCACTCCAAGCACCGTGTGCCATATCATCCCACTTTATGCCTTAGGGTCTTCTTCCCCACTCCCATAGTCTCTTACTACCACAGTCAATCTATTATACCTGGGCATCAAGCATCTGTTATGTGATGCTGGCCAATCCCTTGTCCTGGATTAGTGGCCCAAGCACAGGAGTAGTGTAGAAGTGAGTGCTGGGGAGTCAACATCTCTGGAAACAACTCTCAAATAGTGTGAGACAAGACTCTGACTAAATGCTCCATCCTCATCTTCAGGTAGAAGATTCTGGGAGGCATTCTGTATCAAGGGTCTCAGCAAAATTTAGTCCTTTTTTTCTCATAGGCATTATCTCAATAACATATATTTATATTATCTTTTCTTCACTATCTTTCTTAATCTCCCTCTTCCTCCCTTCTTCTCTCTGAGATCACTTCCCAAAGAAATGACCTGAACTCAACAACTTGTCTTAGGCTCTGCTTTCAAAGGAAACCAAATAAGATACCCTGCATGCTAGGGGTTCTTACCATACCACTTACCATCATCGGCATCATTTAATTGTTCTCAAGCCAGCTGGTAATCTGTCAGGGGTTTAGCTAATCTACTCCAAGGTATTGCTGCCTTAGCATCCATTTTGTTTGGTCAAATGGCCTGCAGGGACCTCAAACTGACACAGGGCCCCTCATGCAAGCACATGCCCTAGACAACAGCCCACAGTCACAAGCAAATGTAAGTTCCTGATATGACCTACCCACAGTCCTTGTCCTCAATAGTCTCCCCCGCCTCCGAGGGCCTTTCCCTTATGCGCCCCTTAGATAAGACTCCCTTGGAGTTTGCAGCAACAAAATCCTGCTCTTTTGGTTTGAATTGACCAATCTGACCTTAGTCCGGGAATCCCACAGCACTCCACCCATAGATCCATAGTAAAGCCATGTGCCCCAAGTCCTATTGCTCGCTTGCTCTCTCTGCACTCTGCCTTGACGTCCCAGTGTAGCCCCCTCAAGGCATGCCATGTACCTCCTCCAGGATCTGTGAGTAATAAACTTCTCTATTTCAGTTTCTCTTGTGGTCTGTTATTGAATTGTGACTCATCATTTGGTACTCCGTACTCCACTTAACAAATATAAATTTAACAAAGTCATAGCGTAATTCAATCCCAAATCCTACCCTGATGGCTGGCTCTCTAGAACCATGTACAATACAGTTCATTTAGCCTGATTTCCCTAGGAAAAAAGGAGTCTGGTATAGGATTTAAACTTAGGCTTCATTTAGAGGATGTAATCCTAGTATGAGAGTAAAAGAAATGGTAGATGGAGAAAAGAATGGAAAAGTAATTCAAGATCATGTAATACTACACTGGCCTTTGCTTCATGATGAGCTATGGAGAAACACAATCAGTTATTCTGCATATTCCATAGATTTATTTTCATGGGATTTCTTCATATAGGCTACAGGAAAAAGCACACTGTGAAGCAGTCCGGGGAAGGGAAGGGCAAGAAGGATGTAACTTCCTGTGTCCATCCCATATCCTGGCTTCCATTTGTCTAGTTGACCTTATGAGGAGTTAACTCCCCTTCTATGGGGTCTTGTCTTCCAGCTTTGGCAGCTGCTTGTACAACCAAATCCTAATTATGACATGGTAACTCATCTAAATCTGAAGATAATCAGAGGAGCCATAGATGTAACAAGTGACTGGTAAGCATGGCTTCATGGTAGCACCCAATGGGTGGCCGAGCAATCCAGAACAAGACAGCAGTCAGGACCACGGACCACGTCGCATTATCTCAAAGCCCCAAGTGTAATAGATTGACTGTGGTAGCAGCTGAGACATAGAAAGAGTCTATGGGACTGGTAGGCAGGAAACAGTGGGGAAATATGAGGAGGTACAGAAGATCTCTAACACCCCAAAGGCTGAAGTGAGCCAGGAAGGTTTTGCATAAGTAGTGAAATATCGAGGGCTGTGACTAGGGAGGGAGGTGGGAGTCAGGTAAAGAAGTGATTCAAAGTCTTGGGACAGTTGAGTCCTAGGAGACTGTGAAGAGGAAATGTGAATGTTCTCACCCAAAGATGGATACAGCTCACGCTAGTATGGCAACGCCCAAGATGACAAATCACCCAGACTCGATCTACTAGCTTTCCTGCTACTGCAGCCTGCTTGTGCCTGTAGGAAGCTGACACAATGAATGTTTAAAGGGACTTGTACACGCCTTTTAGCCCTCATAGATTTATGCAAATATACTTCTTACTCTCGGAGTTCAGACTCAAGAAAAGTTGAATTTGCAAACAATTTTGCATCTGAAGTGTCCTCTAAATCCCTGAGCATGAAGATTCAATTTAAGTAACAAGCACATTTGCAGAGAGGAATCACAATTCTGTTATAGTAGATAGAACTGTGAACAGAGACTGAGCCCAGCCATACAGCTCAATCAGAGGACTCTGTTCTGCGTGAAGCAGAAAAACT
Organism: Equus quagga; assembly: GCF_021613505.1. Lineage (NCBI taxonomy): Eukaryota > Metazoa > Chordata > Mammalia > Perissodactyla > Equidae > Equus > Equus quagga. Next base: position 82,751,891 of record NC_060280.1, on the reverse strand, counting down.
GGAAATAATTTCTCTGAATTTCCAGGGGCAGGTACACCAAGCCCAGTTTGCTGTCACTTCTGATGAGGTGAATGAAGAGATGGCAAAAGGCCACTCAGAGAAACCAAAGTGAAGGGATTGGCCATGTTGAATGCTAGAGGTATCACACCAACTCATCTCATCCCCAAGAGAGTAAGTAAGAAATGCTACCTAACCAATGAGCAGGGGAAAGTCATGTCAACCTCCAGGATACCAACTTCATGTCACCAGATCAAAAGCCGTGGCCACAATCACATCAAGTTCCCCTGGATGCAGAGCATGAGGACATAAACCCAAAGCGCACGTGTGCATGCACGTGTTTGCGTGTCCACACACAGGTATACCCAGTTTTGCTCTCAGAGTCGGACTTCTTACCCCTCAATTTTGCTACTACATCCCCTTAGTCATTAACTCCTATGGATTCGACACTCAAAATGACTGTTGAAGCATCAATTTATTTCCCTTCACTCTGCTCTTGTGTGAATGTCAGCTTAACTGTCAGATGTTTAGCACACATATCAGTCCATGTGTAATAGTTCAGGAGAGAGGAGCACAGCCCTAACAGGAGGGGTTGAGGGAAAAAGGAGGGAGGCTCAAGATAGAGACCACCTGCTGTCTTGCCTCCTCTATAACCCTTTCCAAAGCTGCCTCTCCAGGTAGGACCGGCCTCTGTATTCTATACGCATCTGTACATTCCTGTACATTCCTTCAGGGTAACCTTATATTGCATTCCTTTGCTTCCTTGTCTATATTTATGGACTGGTCTTAGAGGTGACAGCTTATTTGTCTCTCTATCCCCAGCTCTATGTTCAGTATCTAGTGAAAGCTTTGTAAGTGTTGGCTGAATTAATGAACAAATGAGGCTCTGACTCGATCTGAATCAGTAACTCTGACTGAAGTAGCGATAAATAGTTATGAATTACTAAATCAATTTTATTTTAAAAATAAGTTAGAAAATGATCTTTTTTTCTGTTCATAGATCGCTAAGAGAAAATCAGATCAGCAAAGAAGGATGCCACTCCTTGGCATTTACACAAAGGAGTTGAAAACTTATGTCCACACAAAAACCTACACATGGATGCTTATAGCAGATTCATTCATAATTGAGAAAACATGGAAGCAACCAAGATGCCCTGCAGCAGGTGAATGGGTAAATAAACTGTGGTACATCCAGACAATGGGATATTATTCAGTGTTAAAAAGATGTGCTCTATTAAAGCTATAAAAAGACATGGAGGAAATTTAAATGCATATTACTAAGTGAAAGAAGCCAACCTGAAAAGGGTACAAATTGTATGATTCCAACTATATGGCATTTTGGAAAAGGCAAAACTATGGAGGCAGTGAAAAGATCAGTGATGCCAGGACTTAGGGGAAGGAAGGCATGAACAGGTGGAGCACAGAGGATTTTTAGGGCAGTGAAACTACTCAATATGATGCTGTAACGGTGGATACTCGTCATTATAAATATGTTCAAACCTGTGGAATGTACAACACCAATAGTGAACCGAAATGAAAACTTAAAAAAAAGCAGCACATTATTAAAACTGTTCACTTTCTACCAATAATAATAATAATAATGAAGATAGTAACATTATTGAGTACTGAATTTACTCAGGGGCTTTGCGAAGAGCCTTCCATATATTCTGAAGTTACGTGTCATCACCTCTGCTTTTCAGGTAAGGAAAATGAGGTTCGGGAACGTTAAGTAACTTACCCAAGGTCATACAATGAGTATGCAGAGTCACCCAATTTCCTGCTCAGAACCCTCCCAACTTTCTGTCTTTCAGAGAACACTTCTCTCCAGCAGACCTTGCAGAGGGCCATCCAAACACCAGACATCCTGCTAGCAGCACTGCATTAGCTAAAGAGACCTCAAAAAGGTACCACCTGTGGAGTTGTCAGAGCTTTCATCCCAAGCCCTAAGTGCTGGGCTTGTTGAACATCAGTGTGTTCAGCATAATTTCATGATTGGCAGCCTTCTCCAACATAATACACTACATCTTCCCCCTCATATATTTGCCTCATATATTTGTTTTTTCTCTTTATTCCATACTAGAATGTGAACACCACAGTTGTCAATTTTGTCATAATTGTGCCCTCAGTGTGTGGACCTAGCATATAGTAGCCTACCAATGAATGAATACATGCATGAATGAATGAAATGAACAAATGAATGGAAAAATACATGGACATGTTGCCTTACCACTCATATTATTAAATTCAGTCAAATATTATTATCTTCAATCTATAGACAAGAGAAAGGAAACCCACAGATGTTATGTGAGTTGCCAAGATCACGGTCTGTGTTGTTTTGGCTCTTTCAAAAGGACCCAGTCCACTTGGCACCAGGCCCATTGGACCCCTGCCCAGCCTCTCCCAGAGAGCAGTGGAGAGACCCACAGTAGTATCAGAACTTCACCCAGATCTTGTGATTCCAGATCCAGAACGGAGTGTAGAAAACCAAGCTCCACTATACTCACCGGGGAGAAAATCAGTAATAAAATGGAAAAGAAAGAAAACATAAGGAAAAAGAGGCACAAGAGAGAAAAATAAAAATCAGTCTTACAGAGCATGAAATGACTGTCTCTACAGCCCAATCTAGGGAGTTCTGGTGTTTTGTAGAGCAGAGATACAATGGCTTTGCAGCAAATCAGTAGTTCAGAGACAACTTTCACTCTCGCCCCGGGGGGCTGGGGAAGGCCCCAGCAGCCTGCCCTGTCTGTGAATGCATCAGCAGCCAAAGGAGAGACGGCCTGCAGACTGGCCTGCCCCAGGTTCTGCTCCTTGCAGGGGGCCCCTACCTGCTGCCTCTATAAATATCTACATATTTGTAAACGGTCTCCATCTTCTACCTCTTAAGAATGAAACTCTGGGGACCATGATTGCGTTTTCACCCTCTGTTGCAACCCAGGTATTTACAGCTAGTTTCTTGATGATTCTGAGTTTGTCTGCATGACAGAAAGGTGGCTGAGAGAGAAAGCTGAAGGCAGAAATGGTGCCAGCAATGCAGGTCCTGGCCGCGGCTCCCGTGCTGCTGTCCTGGGAAAGCGAACTCACCGGACATGATCTTCCCCCAAGGGGCTCCCAGTAAACTGTCGCAGGGGTGCTTGGGTGTGTTCTGGGTGTAAAGGGGTTTCAAACCCTCCAGAATCCCCCAGGGAATCCAGATAGCTTTCTTTTCTATCCTAAAGTTGTTATTTCAGCCCACTAAGAAGGATGTTTGCACACGTGTGTGCACACTCACCCAGACACACTCCCCCATGCCTGCCTTACAAGCAGAAAGCACTATGCAGGAAGAACTATGTTGATGTCTACCAGTTGGTGTTCATCAGGGATAAGTCACCTGAAATAGCCCCACTGGCTGTGAGCACTTATATCAATTGAGGGAGCCGTGTCCCATTATAGAATTGGGAGGCACAAGGTTAGCCAGCCCAGGAGGGAAACAACCAAAATAGCCTGAATGTGGGTGAGTCAAAGCTGCTTGTGTAGAAAGAACACCCCCCTCTTTCTAGGAATGCAGGAGCCTGGGCTATAAACTCTGTCCTTCCACCTCCTTCCCCATGACCACTTGAAAATTCTTTGATCTCAGTTTCTCTGTCTGTTGACTGGGAGAGACAGAACTCTCACTGCATGGATCAAAGGTTTTGTATGTGTGTATGTGAAGATCAAATAAGACAGTAAATCAGAAAACATTTTGAGAAAGCATAAAGCAGTAATAAATTAGAAATGTCCTGAGGGAGACATAAACCTTGGTCAGAGGGCTTCTGGTCTGAGGGTGAGGTTGGAAGAAAAACTAAACACACAGCAAAGGGTGATGGATAACACTTTGGATGTGCAAATGAGCATGGCTATAGAGGTCCAGGACGGAACCCTTGGGAGTGAGACCGAGTTGTGTTAACAACTCAAAGAATCTTGAGTTGTTATGCAAGAAAGGGATTGGCAGTTCTATATTATTTCTGGAAGTGGTAGGAGGGAAGCAAGAGGAAAAATAACTAAAATATCTGTGAGTAGGGTTTGGCTTAAAATAGATAAAACTTCCAGGAAGCAACGATAGCAGAAATCATGCTGCAGAAGATGACCGAGGAGCTAGAAAAGCCATCTTCTGCGAGTGACACTGGGGCTTCCAAGAAAAGAACAGTGTGTGGAAGACCCTGGGAGTCATAGATTTATGAGATGTAATGAAAATAAAAGCTAATATTCACTGAGTACTGACCAGTGATGGGCACCATATGTAGCCCTTACAGGCACCACTTCATTAAATCCTAAGACAACTATTACTATTGTTACTTCATTTTACAGATGTGGCTTCAAGAGCCTGAGTAAGTCATTTGGAGTCAGGTGTAGAGACTGCTTTTCCAGGTCTCAGCCTGATGGGACACTTGGGGGCAACGTCGCCAACATCCCAGTAGCCGTGGGAAAGCAAGGGATAGCAAGAAACTCAGCCAACAATTGGCATTAGAGACCAGGATCCCCAGATGACACTGAGCTTGCTGAGGGCAAAGCTGTCAATCTCTGCTCCCCAGTGTAAATGCATTACGGGTCTTCAAAAGGCCAAGGCTCCTGTCCATTTGTGTCACGGATGGACAGCTCACCAGAGCACCTAACATAGTGCTTAACACATAACAGCACTCAGCAAAACTTGGTGAAAGCATGGCAGAGGTCTCTCATTTTGTTTATTTTTTTATTGCATTAAGAACACTTAACATGAGATCTGTCCTCTCAACACATTTTTAAATGTGCGATACAATATTGTCAACTACAGGCACTATACTGTACAGCAGATTTCTAGAATTCATTCATCTCGCATAACTGTAACTGTATACTCATTGAAGAGCAACTCCCTTTCCCCTCTCCCCCTAGCCCCCAGCAATCACCATTCTACTCTTTGTTTCTATGAGTTTGACTATTTCAGATACCTCATATGAGTGGAATCATGCATTATTTGTCTTTCTTTGAATGATTACTTCATTTAGCATAATATCCTCCAGGTTTACCCATGTTGTTGCAAATGGTAGAATTTATTTCCTTTTTAAGGCTGAATAATATTCCACTGTATGTATATACCACATTTTCTTTATCCATTCATCCATTGATAGACACTTAAATTGTTTCTACATCTTGGCTACTGTGAATAGTGTTGCAGTGAACATGGGTGTACAAACATCCCTTCGAGTTTGTAATTTCAATTCTTTTAGACAAATACCAGAAGTGGGATTGTTGGATCATATGGTAGTTTTATTTTTAACTTTTTGAGGAGTTTCTACTGTTTCCAGAGTGGCTGTACCATTTTACATTCCCATCAACACTATACAAGAGTTCAAATTTCTCCACCACCTCACCAACACTCATTATATTTAGGGTTTTTTGCTAATAGCCATCCTAACAGTTATGACATAATATCTTGTGGTTTTATTTGCATTTCCCTGATGATTAGTGGCATTGAGCTAATTTCATGTGCTTACTGACCATTTGTATCTTCCTTGGAGAAATATCTATTCAAGTCTTTTACCAATTTTTTAATGGAGTTATTTGTTTTTTGCTATAAGATTTGAAAATGAGAACCAGAGAGGTTGAACAACTTGCTCAGGGTAACACATCTTTGTGGTCAGAGCAGGGAAAACCTGGACACACAGCCATCCACACAAGGCTTTGTTGGTTTGGCAGGCACAGCCAGTCTATCAGCCTCCTGTGATTAGAAAGAAAAAAGGAAACTATTCTAAGTCCTTTTCTCCCTCAGTGGCAGAGCTGCAGGAAGCCACTCCTGCAAAATAAAATGAAATAAAATAAATATGCTGGAGGGCAGAGATATTTCAATGAAAACATGTTTACCTTGTAACACCTCCTGCAACCCAAATGCTAGGAACTCGGTGCTGAGAAGTTGTGAGCCAGCAGCACACAGAATTAGCTACAGGCCCTTTCTCTGGTATCTGGCACTTTCCTATGAGGGATGGACTGCTAAAGACATGAGGGCATGAAGGAAAGAGATGACGTGGATTGAGGGGATCTGCTTGGGTGACCAACCACCCTTGTTACTCCAGGGCTATCCTGGTTTTAATACTGAAAATTCTGCTTCTTGGGGAACCCTTCCCATGATGCAAAAGTTTAGGGAATGGATACAGAAATTTAGGGGAAAATGTAAAAAAATCCATTCACTGGCCCCCCAAAATAGGAGCTAGAAGCAATACTGTTTTTAGAGTCACATGAATATGGTACAGATTAGCTGTCGTCCATGATCACCTTGTTTTCCTGTTGATGTTGGCAACCAGGGAGTTCACATAACGTTGCATGCATTGCTGCATCCCTTGGAGTGACGTGACTCACGTGTGCAATCATGGTGTAAAGATGAGCAGTAATAGTCCATCAGTGATGTTGCCTGTGGATTAATCGCTATGCTTTGTATCAAAGATGAGCTAGTTTAATCTTTAATATGGTGAATACTGTGATAGTGTTTCCTAAGAGTACAGATAATGAAAATGAAAACTATTACAACACCAACACCAGTGTGACCCAGGCATCACTGAAAAAGAAAGCTAAAGGACAGTGTGACTTTAATGACAGATGGACGACACATACAACTGGATTCAGGAGGTAAATAGCCAAAGCAGAACACCCTACACACTGTGTGGAAAATGCCCAGGGGTTGTGTATGGTAGGGTGAGAAAGCATGTTGGAGATTGATTCTCACAAGTCCAGGCTGAGGCAGGCAAGGGCTCGAGGTCAATTACAAGTTTCAATCTCCCCAGAAGATACCAGAGCCGACTTGTGAATAGGGCTGGCTGAATTAGTTTGGGCCTACCATGTGAACGAATATGCGTTACTGTTCTCTTGCGTCATTCCCTGGATTGCTCTACGAGACTGAGCAAAGTTCTATTTCCTCATCTAGAAGTTGCAGCTAAAATCCCCTGTGGGAGAATGAAAGGGAAAGTTTGATGACAGATGTGTCAATTCTTACAATTTAGAGCTGCTTCCATCAGATCCTCCCCACAATCATGCTTTGTACAGTATTTTAAGTGATATGTTGTAGCACATCAGCAAAAAAACAAACACTTAGGTCTTTGATTTGGGGAAAAAAAAAGTTTCAGATCGCCTTGATTTCTATGAAGACTTTATTGAAACCAAAGAAGTTATTTTAAAAATTGTTGATACCTTGTTCAAACATAAACTAAACTTTGCTAATATATCTGCATATTCAGCAGGCAGTGCAACTGTGAATTCTGGTAAATTCAATTCAGTCTGTAAACTCCTTCCCAAGGAAAACGAAAAAGAGCTTAACCACTAACTGTCCCGCACACTGTGCACAACATCATTTGGGTGGTGTGCAGTTTGCTTCCTGTGCGATCGGGTCGCTGTCCAGTTTCTCAGTCACCCGCAGAAGCAGTCAGTGAGGTTTCGGCCTCGGCCGCGACGGACACCTCCTCCATAGACATGGGCTTCCCAGGTGTCTGACACTGGGAAAGTGTCAGCCTGCTATCAACTCACATTTTCCAAGTGTGGCCAGAAGAATGTCCTTGTCTAATTTGGAAATACATTGGGGATAAACATGGAGAAAAGGATTACAGTAAAATAAAAACATCTATGCTCTTTCTCCAAAACTGGTGATCTTCAAAGAGGACGTAACAAAGCAAAAAGAAGCTGAGCGGGTTTCACCTCAGTTTCTGGACGTGATGTGGGGGTTTCAGCGAAATTCACAGTGACAAGTGGCTCACTGTTTGATTTTAAGACCACTTTCTTACTCAAAATCATGTCCTAAGAAAAGGGCAGCCAAGTTAACCAGAACTTTCTCAATTTCTTTACTAAAACTGTAACTTGTTTTGAATCCAACTTTGATTTCACAGGTTTATTCTGTGCTTTAAAACCTTTCCCCCTGAGAAAGAAAGATTTAACTTTTGACAGCATCCAAGGTGCTTCAGAGTATGTTAAATGGATACTACAGATACTGAGAAATGATAAATTTAGGATGTAGAGGCTAATAGACAAAATCAAGCTCTCAAATCCAAAGTGGGTAGATATTTTTGGAGTGCTAGAAACTAATTCCTACAAATATAAAGCCTGCTGCTGCTGGCCAGTAAAACCCTGAGACTCCCACACTTGGACACTTGGTCGAGAGGACATGTGGCTGGATGTCATCCCAGTGGACTGGCGCCTTGGTGACAGCGGACCTGCAGGCCACAGTGAGTCTTATGTTTGACTGTGTTCAGGCTTACCACTTCATAAAAGAAGAGAAATGTCCTGAAGCCTGCAGGCATTCAGAATAGTACCAGACAAGGAAATAAAAGGAGTAAAAATATCCTACTCTATCATGGGAAGGGAAGAAAGAAACATATCATTGTTTTAAATATTGTTTTATAAAATATTTAATAGATCTATGTTTAATATCTGCTTAATTAGTGCTATTGTATTTGTATTTTCCTTTTAAAAGGCCTCACACATGTATCTTAAGAATACGTAATGACATAGCCTGCAAAACATAAATATCCAATAAACAATTATAAAAACTTTATCTCAGAGAAAGAAATATCAAAAGTTACTAGCCCTACTGTTATTTTGTTTAAACAATAGTGTTTAGCGGGGCCGGCCTGGTGGTGCAGTTTTTAAGTGCGCACATTCCACTTCGGCAGTCCGGCGTTCGCCAGTTCGGATCCTGGGTGTGGACCTGCATATCGCTCATCAAGCCATGCTGTGGCAGGCGTCCCACATATAAAGTAGAGGAGGATGGGCACAGATGTTAGCTCAGGGCCAGTCTTCCTCAGCAAAAAGAGGAGGACTGGCGGCAGATGTTAGCTCAGGGCTAATCCTCCTCAAAACAAATACTAATAAAAAATAGTGTTTAGTAGAACAGAAAATCAAACATCACAGAATATACAATTTCAAATAAACACAACTTTTGTAATGTTTATGACAAAAGTAACTATACTTGAAGATAATTATTACCATATGCTATGCTATTTGGGGTTATTCCTGTTTGGTTTGGGCTGTGTCCTAGGTTCGCTCTCTAAAAGTTGGTCCCTTTGCTTTGCTCAAGGAAGAGGGAGCCCTGCCATCACAGGAATGTCCAGCTGCCTTCTCCACCCGGGTGTGGAGTTCCTCGTGCTGCCTTCCTGCATGCCCAAGCCCACATCTCCTCTCTGGGGTCAGATCCATGCCTGCATGTGCTCCTGGCCTCCAGTTTTCCCATTAACCGAATAGACGATTCTGGTTTGAATGGGGCCTGGGTTCTGCTCAGAGGCTGACACTAACTTAGCTTTTTCAGAGAACTTGGCTAACTTTTTCCTTTGCTTCTAGAAAGAACTCACTGAAATAAACAACTCTTTCTTTTTCTGACTGTCCTGGGGCCTGAAGCTCAGGGGCTCCCTCTGGCCCACCTGTGGATATAAAGAACTTGGGAAGTAGGAATCAGCCAGATCTCCTGTGCACACACTCAGGGGGCAGGGATGGGCTGTGAGGCCTCAGAGGGAAAACTATGGGAATCAGAGGCACTTCCATGGCAACTATAACTGTGGTTCTGAGGCTCTATCTCCAACTCGCTGTCATGACAGACTTCAGGAGCAGCTTCCCTAGACCTTGAGTACTATCAGTGTTCTTGACAGTGGGGGAAGAAGGCATGCAGCAGGTGTTGGAGCTCCTAGACTACTCAGATCTCCATTTAATTTGAGGGAGCTTTCCAGCTCATTGGTTCTCAAGAGATCTCTTGGTTTTGGTTGGGGACCAATGGACTCTTCAGCCTAACTATCTCCCTTCAACCATTGGCCCTTGAAGGAATTTCTGCCTTCAACTCCCACAACTGTATCCTCTGACACATGGTTGTTCTCTGGCTGGAGTCTCCAGGGGCATAATTCCTACCTCCATCATCATCGTTTGACTTGTAGTCAGCTCTGGGCTGGTCCTGTTGGCCCTCAAGTAGTTCACACTCTAATAGGCTCTGTCATTGGTGCAGGGTGTGAGAGACTGAACAATTTGACTGTTTTCTTTCCCAGTCGGAGGGGCCTCAGCAAGGCCATGACCAATATCAAGGGGAGATCATGTGGACTTCCTTACCCTTAGGTGAGGGATCAGGGAGACGAGCATCCAGGAGGGACACTGAACGTCTCACCTTTCCTCTATGATCTGCTTCATAAGTTCCTCCAAGGAGCTGGGAAACCTCAGCTATGGGGTTTGCCCCTGAGGGTAGCTGAGGAGTGACAGGAAGACTGGTGATGCTCAGGTTTGGGTATTCCTCAAACGACACTGTTTTATGGATTCAAGGACCTTGAGAGGTAAGCCCCACCTCTGCCATGCAAGAAACCATGTAAAATGAGCTTCCAGCACTTGTCAGAAAAAAAGCACCCTAAAGGTGCCCAATTGATGTTTCTGACCTCGAGGCAGCCAAATTTTTGTCTTCCAGGGGTTATTGGACTTCCCAGGAGACACTAAGGTAAGATGGGCAGCAGGCTGTGAAGGACACACAGATACGAGGAGCCTGCTGACAGATCACCCCAATTTCTTTCCCAGGTGCCTGTTCCGGTGTCCATTCAGGTGCTTCTACTCTAGGTTTTCCCTTGGACCCTTGGGTACGTCCTCCCCTGAATGAATCAGCAAGCATCCTTTATTCTCCTTCTCAGAATCAACCCATAGCCCCTCACTGAGAAGCTTTCTGAGCCTCTTGATAGGTCTCCTTTGGGACCTCTCCCCAGCAATGCCCTAGACCCTTCCCCAGATGATTCCTTAGATGGAAATTTCTGGGGCTCCTCACATAGACTCTTCTTGGTTGCCTCAATCCAATCTTTCATAGATTCTTGCAGTTTTGGCTTTTAAACACAGAGGACCATGAAAGTCTACATTTGCCACCAGGTGAGATGTCCTGGTAATTTGTGGCTGCATGGATGCTAGTCTCCTGAGTCATGGGCACCTGTCCCTCTATTTTGTAACAAGCCTATTTTGAAGGTGGTACTCAAGTTGCTTCCATATTTCCTTGCTGACAGCAAATTCTTCAGGAAGGATGGAGACCAGCACATAGGACTCGTATCCCAGGCTGCCCTAGGGAAAGTGGAGAGCTGGAGAACCAAGGGCTTCCTGAGGTCTCTGGACCTCAGAGGATAAACTCCACAAACTTTCCAGTTACTTCTGCCACATGTGCCATTTGAGGTTTGGAATTTCAGTTGGAGTGAAAGACTAAACCTAATTCTGGGTTCTATGGAGGGATACTCCACGGTCTCAAATCCGGCTTGGAGAAGGTGTTAAGCAAGAGAGAATGGACTGAGGTGGGCTCGGGGCTGTATCTGAGCCCCTTCTGGTTGGCCCCGTCTGTCCCAACATTCCCAGATATAGGAACTGTCATGGGAGCAGCACTGCAGGGAAGAGCTGGGCTGGGTCTTGTGTTTGGGCGAGGTTGGGGCTGGAGAATGTGTGGATGTTCTCTAGACTGCATTGGTTTGGGGGACATTAGAAATTACTTTGAATAAGACAAAGGGAGTCCCTGAGGAAAATCTACCAGAGCCCAGGACAGTAGTCATATGCATTTGCTACCCCTAGCAACGAGACCCAGAAGAGCTGGCTCCATTTCTGCAGCACTTAGGATTAAATCTTAGGATGTGAGATCTCATGATTGTTTAGGTGATGGCTCTTCTGGCCTTCAGAGCTCCAGAAGGACTGGGAGAGTCTTGTGTTTGGCTCCTTAGCAAGCAACTCTAAGGTATTCAGAGAATTTAATTTATAGCCTGGCCTCTGTTGTTTTGGAAATGACTCTTCCTTCTATTCTTTCTCCAAGCACATCTGGAAATACATTCTCTTCATGACTCATATCTGCAGGTGCTCTTGGACATCAAGCCTAAATATGGAGATGCTACCAGCCTCTATATGCCTGGTTGCAGGAGCCTCCTAGAGAATTGGCCATGTCATGTGGAAAAAAACTCTTGATGAAGAACACAGTGTGAGGATATGGGGAGGAGAAGTGCTTGCTAGATGCCTACCTCCAGGAAGATGCTGAGCGATCCATGCCTGAGAACATCCGCATAGAAGATTCCCACCAACAAGAGCTCCCTGGAGATAAACTCTCTGGGAAAGTGTTCAGGAGGATGATATTCTTCTCAGGTGATCAGAGTGAAGGTGGAGTAGAGAGTGCTGGCGGTAAAGGTGACAGAGCACTGAATCAGTGGGGTCCATAGGTGGCTGAACTTGGGGAAAGATTGCTATCCGGAAAGTACGTGGTGTCAGGTGAGAACATCCTCCCTTTGCTTCTGCACTGATGTTGAAAGGCAAGAACAAAATGAGAGCTGGAGTCCAGCTCTCTCTCTCTTCTCTCTGGGCAATCTGTAGACAGTCATTATTCATGAATACTATTTTCCACTTTGAAATCATGGAACTCTATGTTCCTTCCTTGTATTTATTTTTAAAAGAGATAAAATATGCTTTATTTTTCCTTCTGAAAAAGTTAAATAAATAAAGACTTTCTATTTGTCATCCTCAATAGACCTCTGCTTAAGACAGGTGAAAAATCTCAGACCTATGTGCACACATGTGCTTTATCAGATGAGATTCCACTCCCTAAGGCCAGCATTGCTCTTCAGATCAGCCCAAGTACTCCACATATGGGAAGACAAGGCAACTGATGAAAGTGTTTGGGGACTTTCTCTCCTATAGATGTCTTGCATTTTGTTAAGAGCCCGCTCCAGGACCACTGGACCACAGTATTTAGGATGTTAGCCTAGAACCCTCTACCACACCCAGAGAGCTTTGCCTGTGAGCTTTGGGTAGAATCTCTAGTCCCAACTCTAACTCGTGCTCTGACCAACATATTTCCCTAGAAGTAGAGTGAGCAACCATCCCAGTTTGCCCAGGACTGAGGGGTTTCCCATGATGTGGGAATTCAGTGCCAAAACCAGGAAAGTCCTGGGCCAACCAGGACAAGTTGGTCACCCTACAAAAAAATAATGCTTTAATTTTTTATGAGAGTTCCTACTACAGGCGTCTCCGTGTGCAAACAACCTTGGTTTGGTAAACTGGAAAGAAGAACAGGGAAAATAGAAGTCAATGTTTGCTGGGGGCCTGGTTCTAGGGTTTTCCTACCTGGTTTCCATCTCTGTTTTGCAGGCATGAAGAGGAAATTAGATCTTTCTAGAAGGAGTAAATAAACAGGAGACTGTACACCACAGAATTTAAAAAATAGAGAAAATGACACATGAAGTTGAGCTCACACTCAGCCGTGGAGCACAAAGGATTCCCACATAAAGAGAGTTTTCTTCATTATCTGAAGCTCATTGCTGCCTCAGGCAACTAGGCCCTGAGAATGAGTGCTGTAGCCTAGAGCCATCACAGAGCTACTGGGAGGACACAAAGGCTTCTCCTGGAAGAAAAAGAAGAACGTGAATCCAAGGCCCTTTTCAATCAACCCGACACATCTCACGACAGCCTAGGCCAATTTCATCCCTCTAGACTTCTTTGGGCCTTCCCCTTTTCCAACTCCAAATTTTCAGCATTTCATATACCTACTCTATACAATTACTCCACACATAACTAGATACTAGCTTGGTCCAGCTTTGACCCACAGATATTCTGGCTTTGACCCCATCAATTTCACAGCCAAGAAAGTCTGGACTTCTGAAATTTTTGCTAGTTCCCAGTGCTGTCATGATTTCCTCTATCCTCATGTTCTAGCCTCTCTTGCACCAACCTAGACAGAACTTAATGTCTTCTCAAGTTTCCCCAAAAGAATCCACTTTCATCAAAAAGCATTAGGTAGCAGTGTGTCCTTTATTAATGGTACTGTAAGGACAACAGTGAGGAGATATTAGTCCACCCTACGGAAAATAGTTTAAAAAAACACCTCTCTGTAAACATTTTCCTTCCCAAGTCCTCAAGGGCTGCTCTGCTCCTGAGGCCTCTCAAATCTTCCCTTCCAGGCATGCAGTGCCTGTCCTGAGGTCCTTTTCTCCTCTCATCCACTACCCCGGCCAACCTAACATTTTAAATTCTTCTCTTATATTTATTCAGAAAAAATTGGTCTTCCCACTCCCTGCCCCAAGCAGCATGCTTTAAAGCATCTCAATTTGGAGAATGGGTGAGATCTTCTCTTTAGCATAATCCAAGCAGTTTGAGTTATATTCAGCTATATCTTTATTTTTTTAATTACATCTGTGGTGGGGAGCTTGCTGGTTTCCCATTCTACTTTCCGGCGTTTCACCAAAACACCTGTTGGACTCTCAAGACTTTTTAAAAATGCAATTGTTTAGTCAATGGTAGTTAGGTAGATGAGAAAGAGAGATGTTGATACAGATTATAGATTTACTTTTTCTTTCCTGGGTTTTCACTAAAATCCCTATTGGTCTCTCAATAATATTTTAATTCTTAAAAATAATTGGATAGATGATTGATAGATAGATAGATACAGAGATAGATACAGAGATTTATATTTCTCTCCCTATGTTAGGCAGGCACATAATAGAGTTGAAATACTTACAACTTCATAATTAAAATTATAAACTGCTGAAATTCACTACTGTATTTTCCTTTCTTTTACATCCTCAGTGTTCTGCTTAATTCTAATGAAGCAGCCTTGACCCAGGACATTTTCCCCACTCATGTGGGAGCCTAACAGAGTCCACAGCTCCTCTCTTGCACGTGTTTCCTTTGCAGCAAGATCTTGCCTACACCCCACCTCCGCGTGTGCCGCACTCCCCCTTTCACTCGCCTTCACTCAGTCTTTCTGCCCCGAAAAGCTCTCTGACAGCCTGCTCCTTCTGGCATTGTTATTCTGGCCTGATTCTGGCTCTGAGTAGCTCTAAAGATTACAAGAATACTGTCGACGAAAATAATCCATAGCCAATCTATAAATGAAAATTTGGGTGAGTTTATTCTGAGCTAAAATGTGAGGACCATGGCCCAGGACCTTTCTTCCCAAAGGAAGAGAGAGCACCAAAGAAGTAGGGTGGACAGAGTGGTTATACACCCGCAAAGAGGATGTTTCACATATGATTGAAATGTCCCTTTTACAATAGTCACGAGACTGCTCTGTTGGCACAGCAATTGATGGACACATCAGGTAGGTCTGCTGTCTTGCTGAGCACAGAAGGGTGGCAGGTGTGTTGTCTCCAGCTGGGTGGTCACAGGTGAGCTGGGTGGTCAAAGGTGAGCGCAGCAATCAGTTCCTAGCCTAAGGAAAGATGCTTATCCTTAAGGAAATGCCAATGTGGGGGGAAGTTGCACCTTTATCTTAAGACCATGTGTTCTTGCCATAGGAAATGTTTAAAGAAAATATACAACGCATGCTCAATGGCCATGTCAGGGCCTTTTGGAAAAACAAAATTAGGCCGCATTAGGTTTACACCAAATGACTTCCTCATATACTCCAATATATCCTATTGCTTGCCATTCCTATTTGTGAATATCATATGTAAAATCACCCTTCAGAGCTTGAGCAAAGAAAGGCTCCAGAATGAGAATTTCCTGGTGGTAGAAGGCTGTGCAAAAATGGATGATCAAGGGGCTGGCCCCATGGCCGAGTGGTTAAGTTCGCGTGCTCCGCTGCAGGCAGCCCAGTGTTTCGTTAGTTCGAATCCTGGGCACGGACATGGCACTGCTCAGCAGACCATGTTGAGGCGGCGTCCCACATGCCACAACTAGAGGAACCCACAACGAAGAATACACAACTATGTACCGGGGGGCTTTGGGGAGAAAAAGGAAAAAATAAAATCTTTGAAAAAAAAAAATGGATGATCAACTGTATTCTTGAAAAATTTCAAAGTCATAATATATTTAAAAAAAAGACTGAGGAATTTTACAGATTAAAGACGACAAAGAGATATGATACCACAATGCAGTATGTGATCAATTCTTTACTGGAATAAAAACAATGCTATAAAGACATTATAAACTGACAAAATTGCAATACAGCTGGTAAATTAGATTTAAATTCTGTATTAATGATTAATTTACTAAAGTTGTTGATACTGTTAGTATAAAAGAGAATATTTTCCCCTAGAAAAACACATTGAAATATTTTAGGGCTAGAAGGTCATGATGTATGTGATTTACTTTCTAATTCAGTTCAGTTCAAAGGAAGATATGTATATATCTAGAGAGGTAGCAAATGATAAAAAATCTTTAAAATAGGCAAATCTGAGTAAAGAGGACAGGTGTGATTCTTTCCTATTGCAACTCTGTAATTTTGAAATAATTTCCAAATAAAGCTTTAAAAATTGCCCATCGACTCTGCACCCCATTTTGAGCTCCTCTGATTTCATTTCCCACACCTGCCGCTATCACAGGCAGCCTCTAGAAGCACCCTACAGATGTGCTAATGAGTCTGCATGAGGAGAGGGCAGGACAGGCACCAAAGGGATGAAGGGATGAGGCTGGAGCTGAGGTATTGTAGGGGAGGAAGACATTTCCTCTACCCACTCTGGGTCCTTCTGGCCAGACAACAAATTAAATTCACGAGACAGAATAACAGGAGAAAATTAAACAAAGCTTTATAACATGTATACGTGGGAGAGGCTCAAGCAAACTGGGTAACTCTCCAAAATGGCCAAATCCACCACCTTAAATACCATCTTGAGCTAAACACAAAGGAGGATGTTGGGGGTGGGGGGAGTCAGTTATGGGAGATTACCAGAAAAGCACAGTAAATAAGGGTAAGGTTACTATGCAGACTCGAGTCCTTGCCTTCCAATATTGATAAGTGTTTCTAGAGATAAGGTCATCCCCCCTTCTTCCAGGTACAGAGAGGGAGACACCTTTACAGATGGAGCTTTCCTTTACAATGTAAATGTCTGTTAACAAAGGATAACTTCTACTTCTCAGAGTTTCTCTCTTGTCTGCAGTTTTTTTTAAAAGTAACCAGCCCAAAATAATCCTCATGCCAAAGAGACATACCTTGGAGTGGCCAATTCCAGTCCCCCACAGTATCAATAACTTGAATCTTTGGGGTGCTGTGTAAGGAGGGTGATTGACAGTCCTCACCACTTCTGGAGGTAGTGGGAGAGAAGCAGGAGAAAAAAATAACTAAAATGTCAATGGGAAGGGTTTTAGTTAGAACCAGGTTTAGTATGTGCTATTCTGCTGTTTTTTGAAAAAATAATCCACAGCTCTCTTTGTGTGTGTGTTCTTTTTTTAACTGTGATATGAGTGACATACAAAAAAGCTGTACACATTTAATCCATGCATCTTGATGAGTTTTAAGATAAATATACACCCATAAATCCCTTACCAGATACCATGCCATAAACTTAATCATCACTTCTGAAAATTTCCTCTCTCCCTCTATTTTGTTGATAAGAACATTTAACATAAGATTTACCCTTTTAACAACATTTTAACTATATAATACAGTATTGTTAACTGTATGCACCCTGTCGTACAGTAAATCTCAAGGACCTGCCCTTGCATAAGTAAATCATGAGCCATCTTGCATAAGTGAAACCATGTATGCTTTGACCAACTCCACCCCATAGCCCCAGGCAACCACCTTTCTCTCTGCTTCTATAACTGTTTTAAATTCCTGATATAACTGGGATCATCTAGTATTTGCTCTGTGTCTGACTTATTTACTTAGTATAATGTCTTCCAAGTTCATTCATGTTGTAGCTAATGGCAGAATTCCTTTTTTTAAGGCTGAATAATATTCCTTTGTATGTATATATACCATATTTTCTTTATCCATTCATCAGTTGCTGGACACTTAGATTGTTTCCATATTTGGCTATTGTGAATAATGCTGCAATAAACATTGGAGTACAGGTACTTCTTGGAGCTTTCAACACCATTTAAAAGAAGTATGCAAGCTCAGAATAGTTCCACTCAAACCACAGCATGGAGATAATTAAAATGGAGCCACATGTTTCTGCAGCCCCCCACCAGTCCACTCTCAGGTGAAGACAGGGCACCTCACTTTTCTCTCTCCCTGAACCATATTCACTCATCTTTCTTCCTCTCCAGATGGGAAACCCCTAGAGGGAAGAGACATGGTTTGTTATTCATCTCTGTGTTCCTAGGTCCAAGCAGGTACTGTATAGAAGTCTGTTGGCTGAATGAATGGAAGAGACACTATGACACACAAGTGGATGGTGTCCACTGTTACCCAGTTACCGAGTTACCCGCTGATGGTGGAGAAGACACCTGCTCAGCTTGAGCCATCAACAGCAAGCTCAGTGCCTCTCTAATCCTAATGCTCACTACACATAATTCAGCCCAATGCTACCCCTTCTCTCCCTCCAGGCAGCAGCCTTTCAGAAATATCAACCCAATGTTTGCTTCTGCTTTTAGTGTCTCTGACCACCCACATCTGGCAGCTCCTTCCAGAAAGATCATTTAACAAATGCTGTTGAGACTCTACTATATGCTAGTGCTCTGAACTCACACTGAATGCCAGTCCCATGGAGAGCTTCCTACACCAAGGGAGCCTTCCAGAACCTGCTTGCCCCACACTACCCTCACAACCACCACCCACCCCACAGTGATTGCCATGATGCTGCCCATTTTCCTATTGAGCCTAAAGTGTTCACCATTTTCATGATTCCTCTGGTTGGGCAACATATAAATAGCCTCTCCAGAGAGCCCCAGGAGGGGAAGTGGGGAGCTGGTTGAAAAGACTGGGAAGTATAAGGCTCTATTCCTCCAGCCGATTGTCAAGACCACATCATAGCTCAGATTAGTAGAGTGTCTCTCTACAAGGCTTCAGGAGTTTAACTCTGAGGTATGAGGTCAAGACTGAGGGACCCCACCTTCACTCCCTGTATCTGCTCTGGGCCAACCCTGCCACAGAGCAGAGGGACAAACGGGCTCTGAGAGAAGAGCTGAGCACAGGGACTCCAGGAATAATGAAAGGAAGAGAATACAAGTCCCCAGTGCACCAAACAGGAGGAGAAAGGGCAGTGAGAAAAGGCTAGTCTTGACTCCAGCCTCCTGAGAAAAGAAGATGCACTCAGGGTCTCCCTAGAAGGAGTAGACAGCCTCCTACAGGACACATGGGATTCTCTCTGGGAATCCTCCCACCCACACCCACATTACATCCCAAAGTACAGACATGGGCATAAAACACAAGTGCATTATGCTTCCTTTGTGATAATGATATCACAAGGGAATGTGAAATGATAATTCCTTTGTGGCAGACTATCGCTTCTGATTAGATTTATCTCCTTACTCAAGACATAAATTGCAAGACAGTGGAGCATGATAAGGGGAAGGATTCCTCAGTCAGAGCCAAGAGAGTCTGGCTCATATGCACACACAGCCCCGTCAGCTGGTATTCTTATGGCGGAGGTAGAACCCTCAACTCCTTCTGACCAAGACTCTCCGCGAGGCAGCCACACAGCAGTTTCAACCCTGGGGAGGAAGGTCATCAGGCGTACCCTGCACTGAGCAGCTGAGCATCTGTTCAGCTGGAAGTGTGTGTTTTCTACACATGCCCCCAGTTATTCCACATATTTATTGACACACCTCTCTGTGCCAAGCACCGTGATAAATGCTTGGCATAGAGCAGTAAGCCAGTCCAACTCCAGCAGGAATGAAGAATGCCACCCTGTCCTGGGAGCTAAGGGATTTACCAAAGAAACTGAAGGGAGTTCCTATCCTCAGAGTGCATACAACCCCATGGGAGAGAGAAGCCGCACCAACCAACAAGACTCCAAAGGGTAAAAGGTACTTGCAAACACCTACAAACTTAAGAAGCTGAAAATTGAATACATAGGGCTGAGAATATGGCTCTGTCAATGGACAGAGCATTCCCTCCCAACCCCAGAGGGTAGCAGAAGCCCTAAATATTTGCTACTTTTATTGTTTTTGAGCAGTCAACCTTCTTTTCTCTGCCGTAATTCTCTGACAGATCAGTAACCACCATTTTAAACATTTCAGGCCATCTCATAGCCTGTCCACACAAGACAATCTGACAGACCATTCCCCCTCTTTATAATGACAGAAATTTGAGAACAGGAGCAAGACATCTAGTTTCTGAAAACAAACCACTCAAAAACCTGCTTGCGCCATTCTGTCTAAGAATTCTATCTAGCGTGGCTGACGGTGGCTCTTACTCCCAGTGCTGCCACTTTCCTGCAGAGGTCTCACCCAGCCCAGAATCTGTCTGTGGAATTGAGTTGACTACAGCTGATACAGGAGGTTTCATAGGTTGAGTTCCACAGGAGAATAAGACTGAAATAAAACTCCCCTACTTGGGAGATGTATCAGGAAGAGCACCTGTGAGGGGTAAAGGAGGAAGATTGGGAAGAAGGAAAAATAGGAGCGTGATGCAGTTACAGCAGAGGCCTCAGCAGGTACTATGGGGAGCTCTGGAGCCAGCAGGATGACCAACTGACCCCAGCTTATCTGTAACTCTCCTGATATTTGCACTCAAAGCCCCATGCCCCAGGAAAATCCTCAGTCCCCAGAAAACTGAGATGGTTTGCCACTCTAAGAGCTGGGTTGACCCTTCAGAGTTCTTCCCATTAAGGCAAAGGGGCCACATCTTTGTATTCTACACTGACCAGTCATCCAGCACAAGCTGCACCCAGAGACAGAGTCTGATTTGGGCAAGGTAGCTTCCTTCAGCCATGGGCCACTCCTGGAGAGGGACTCAGCTTTCAGGCACCAGCTGGGGAAGGACTGCCCAGTCCAGAATAGGGTCTTGGATCATACCACAACATCCACTGCAATTCACCTCTTTTACTCCTGGGTTTACTTGCTGCATATAGTGAGTTCACTCCCTCCGGATAGAGCTGTTCAGGGTTCTGGCTGGACGTTTCCTGGGGGCCCTCATAAGGAGAAGATTAGTAGGACTGCTACAGCCCCTCTCCAGTACTACAGTTGGTCTTGAGGCTGCAACTGATCCTCATCGTCTCCCTCTGCTCCCCTCATCTTGCCCCAGCACCTCTGCTGGTCTTAGTTAGACTTTTGCTCACTGAGCTGATCCAGACTCACATTCCCAAAGGACTTCGACCTCTAATCACCCTTCTTAGCCCAGGCCTGTGTATTTGTCCCTTTACTGTTGAGATTGGCGGGGTACCTCAAGAGATACCCCAATTGGTCACCCAGATGTCAAATGTGCTCTCACTGCCCCTATTGTTTAAAATCTGCTTCCTGATAATGAGGAACTGTTACTCCTGCCAGCATGGTGTCCCTTTATCTTACTTCTTGACACAAGGAGGCCAAGCAGTTCTCTTGGTCCAGTGTGATATAATGCAGGCTCCAGTGTTGGTGTATCAAACACTATGTCCCCCCTCAAACAGCCATGATGGCCAAGACGCTATAAGTGAAAACGACAAACCCTTACTCAAAATGCATCAATTCCACTGAAGATGAATTTCTGCCTTTTTTCATTCTGTTTGTTTGTTTGATTGATTTTTTAAATTGAGGACACAGTAGATTGCTGCTGGTTTATAACATATAAATTTCAAGTGTATAACATTATATTTCGACTTTTGTATAGACCACATTGTGTTCACAACAAAAAGTCTAGTTGCCATCCATCAGAATTATTCACAACAGCCAAGACTTGGAACAACACAAGTGCCCATCAACAGATGAATGGATAAAGAAGATATGGTGTATATATACTACACACACACACACACACACACACACACACACACACACACAGGAATATTACTCAGCCATAAAAAGGATGAAATCTCACCATTGGCAACAACATGGATGGACTTGAGGGCATTATGCTAAGTGAAATACGTCAGACAGAGAAAGACAAACACCATATGATTTCACTCACATGTGGAAGATAAACAAACAGACAAACATGTACATACAGAGAACAGATTGGTGGCGACCAGAGAGGAAGGAGGGGTGGGAGAGGGTGAAAGGGGTAAAGAGGCACATGTGTACGGTGATGGATGGCAGCTAGACTTTTATTGGTGAACACAATGCAGTATTTTCTAAGTTAAAGGGGCACAATGTAATCAACCTGCCCCTGAGCAGCTGGCTGGCCTGTTCAAGTAATGGTGCTGTGCTGGGACTCTGTTGCTCTCTGCCACTATCGGGTTGGACACATAGCAGTGGCAGTAGCTACATCTTTGGTCAGTGGAAGCCCACGGTTCTTGCCCCTGCATAACCTCCACCCCTGCTGTCCCGACTACCCTCCTCAGGCACCGGCTGTCCTAGCCTCAGGGTGACCAATGATAGAGGCTGGCTGATGTCAGCTGGAGAGATCACTCTGTCTGTTTGTAGTTTGTCCTCTTCTGTGGTGGACGCTTCTTAGTTGATGTCACTACGTTAACTCCATGCCGTCCACTGTAGGTCCATCCACATGATTCTTTCCCAAACCTCCTTGTTCTAATCTTACAGTATTTCCTCTTCCTGTCTCCTGAGCAACCAGCCAAGCTACTCACCACTCACCATGAGACCATATATATTCTCAGGCCTCTCTCCTTTCCACATGAGGTGGATGACCAGGTGGGCCACTTAAACTTCTTCCTAGTGGGAGGATCTCCCACCACCACTGTCTTTCAAGGACACCTTGAGTGATCTTGTGTATTGTAGTCCTTTTTTGTCTTGATCCCACCCAAGCACCCACACTTCTGTGAACCAAGTGTGGCCTTTTTCAGACTCTGTTAACCAGTCATATAGGAATGTCCACAGGGCGATAAGTATGACGCACAGATGAGATACTGGTGTACTGTCAGAGGATAACATGTGGGTTCACCTGCTCGTGGAGCTGCCTGTCACTCTCTGCCCTGCTTTCCCTGATCCTGGAGGTACCATATTTGTAACACATTATAATCCATATTACAGCGAATTGCTGATGGTCCTGCCTGACCATATGACTTAGTGGGTCTGATGAAATCCTGCTCATGTTGGGTGGTCCTGGCCACACACTCATTTGATATCCCACAGTTAGGCACCCCACCTCTCTCAGGGCACAATAGCAACCAAGAGCTCTTTTCAAATGTGTGTAAGATTCTCTGCTTCAGATGACATGTCCTTGGTCTCAAACTCTGGAGGTCTCATCGTGATGCTTCTGTGGTGGCTTGCCATGGGCTACATACAACCTTTCTTCTGACCATACCCAGTATTGGATAGGAACAGCAATGTCAAGTGTGGAATATGCTGCCTGAAGAGCCTGAGGAAATCAAACAGGTGTTGTGTTCCTTCTTGGTGGTGAGAAGTACATGTGCGATAAGTTGTTCTTAATTTGGAGAGGATACTCAGGCATGCCCCAGCTCCTAAATACCCCTCAGTGATTGCAGCCCCCTTTCTGGCCAGTGCGTTCTTTTCATTTTAATAAATGAACCTCCTCTGAGCACTCCTTAAACACAGCCCACTGATGGGGTCCAGACTTTTTGGGGCACCTGCTTTAACATGCTCACTCCTCTGAGCCCTGCACCTCTTCCTCCACCACGTGCTTGGACTTCCTGGAACTTCCACTCCTCTCAGTATGGACCATCACTTTTCCCAAGGTGCTAGCCAGTCTGGCAGCATAATAGCACCATTTCCTGCAGTCCATCCCTGATACTAAATTCTGTATCAGGGGAGCTTAAAATCCCCTGTATCCAATCCCTCTTGACCCAACACACTCTAATTCAGTCCCATTACTCTCAGAACCTGCCACATACGTTGGATACAGCTACTTCAGCTTTTAATCCCTTTCTTTCTTTCTTTAGCAGGCCTGACATTTCCACATTGTGACTCAACCCTAGTTGTTGGGATGATGACCAGGAGGACAGGTGGGAATAGATTATGGAGGCATGTGTTACTTGCAAGGCAGTAGCCTTTGCAATGTCTTCAAGTGCCAGCCTTCTATCAGGAGGAGTGGGCAACTTCTTCAGACCCAGAGTGTTCAGAGAAATCTGGAATTCAATATTTCAAGAACATTGATCTAAATATCCCCACTCCCAGTTTCAGAGCCCCACACCTTTCTAAGCAGGGGAAAGAAGTCCTGCCAGGGTTGAGAATTCCAGCTTCTCTGGAGCTCTGCCACTCATACAGAGTCTGGGCCTGATCTTCACCTTTTCCTGCCCCCTGACTGCAGGCAGGAGGTTCTCTGTACATGGTGCTGGGGAAACCCTCTAGCTCTCTCCCTTTGCCTTCTACTGGGGATTAATCACCATCTGCCTTTTATTTTCTTTCTCTGACACACTGAATGCTCCCAAGAGCCATCAATTTCCTAGTCTCTAATAATTATTTTTCTCCCAAATGTCTCAAATACTTAAGATGGCTGTTTCTAGTGGTACAAATGTACCCACTAATGCATTCTCTTCCACCAGGATCCCAGCCCACATCATCACCAGTGAAAGTTTTAACAATTTCACTGCAACTGTATGCCAAGGACTATCAGTACTGCAACTCCCACCAGCGATGGGGCCCTCATTCCCAGCCCCTAGCAGATGATGTTATCTCTAAAATCCCATTTTAGAGTCTACATCCTAAGACCACATCCTCTACCAACTGATGTGGGTTGAGTTTCCAGGGAAACACACTTCAAGACTCTGAGATTTGCATGCAGAAAGTTTATTGAAAGTGCTCTTGGAACAACACCCATAAGGGAAAAGGGAAGCTATATGTGGCAGAAGCAGAAGTTAAACTGTGATGCTACTGCAAAGGAGATTTCAGCTTATCCTACTAGCTTCCCCGGAGCTGGGACGGCCCTTTGATGTTGCTCCCATTGAGGCCAGGAAGTTGGCCTTTGAAATGCTGAGTTCACAGTCATTGGATGCAGCTGTTCCCAAGGAGGGGAATAACCTTGAGTGGGACACCCTCCTTCATGGGAGGGTCACTGCTGAGGAGGGTCATTGTGAGATGTCAACAGCCAACACTTCTGAAAACTGGGGATCAAGGGTGTCAGTTCTAAAGGGAGACTAAGCAGTGCAACACAGCATCCTCTCCTGGAAGTACAATGACCAGAATGCTTTATGCCTCCCCTCATGACAGGGTACCACGGAGCAGTTGAAAAAGACTGAGCTTTTGAGTCAGACACATATGAGCCTCCACCCTGGATCTTCCAAAAACAAAAGAAATTTCAAAACAGGGCTGATCACACATATGACTCAGAGATGTTGTAAAGATTCGACACCTACAAAGATTTACCTGTTCTAGATCAGGCACAGAGCCACTTCTTGCCCTTACCGAGATTTCGCTAGAGTGGGAGGATATAGACAAGAAGATGGAGAATTCTCGTGGAGTGTGGTGATTGATGGGAAAAGGCCTTGAGCTGGACCTGAGGGCCTATGGAAGTTTTTCCAAATGAATCTGAGAAAATGCCTGCAAACGGCCTAGGACTCATTACGCATAAAATGAAACCCATTGATCACATGATCCAAAAAATACTGGGCTGATTTTCCTATAGGTTTGCCTGTCTCCAGGGATGTTGAACATGCAACAGGCCTGAAACTGGGGGCCAGCTTGCTCTACCTATACTCAGTTAGTTGTTTGCTTGCAAAAGTACTTAGATAATGCATTACTAAATAAAGACCTCCCTATAGATAACATCTCTGATGCTTGGGTCCCCATGGTAATGGGTGCTTAAGTTTTTCAGGAACTGAGTCAACTTCATGTCAAGTTTAGGATGGTTAAAACCACTGATTCATCAACCAGGCCTATAGGTGATCCTTTGATGTCAGGGGCTGAAAAATCCACCCTAGGATTCTGCTAATGCCTCCATTTTGTGAACATGTGTCCTATGAGGAGCCATGAAGCTTGACTACACTTGTGCAGATCATCAATTAGCTCACTTCCGCCTGCCTCCAATCATCTATCCCCACACTTCAGACCACCCTGCCCCTCGATCCCATTAGTCCCCCTAATCCCCATTTCTGGGGAGATGGATCGAGACTTGATCTCCCATCTCCTCGAATGGCTGTCTTGTGAATAACCCTTTCTCTGCTGCAAAATCATCATCTCAGTGACTGGCATATCATGTGGCAGGCAAAACAAGCCTGGCTCCCTAACAGGCCTCCAGGCAGACAGCAAGATGCACCATGGTGACTGGTCTTGCTCTCTGAAACACCTCATCTGCTTAGAGATGCGATCTGAGAAGGAAGATACTCAGGGGCTACTCAGACAGCTCATGAACATGTGCTTGCAGAAAGCACATCAGTGCTGCCGCTCCCTGCCTCCAGGACCCCCTCCTTATCTGCCACAGCTGTAGGGACACAGTGAGTGAGTGTGGCCGTGGCGGGAAGCCACAGCAGCCCCGAGGGACACCATGCTCCCCAGGAACGAAAAGATGACAGGAGCAAGATCCCTATGGAGCACAGCTGGGCTAACAGTGCATTTGGATTAAGACAGCAAAATGTTAGGAAAAGAGAGGTGGGGAACCTGAGAGACATTCAGCCCCTCCCACCCCTCAGGGATTGAGTCCCCTCCACTGTTGGAGATCCTCTGAACTAAGGAGGCTGTCTGAGGGATCCAGGCAGGCTGCTGGGAACCAGCTGGGAGCAGCTGCGGGAGGGCAGGTGGCAGGGGAACCCAGGAGAAGGTGTTGTGTAACTTCACAGGTATGCTCCCAAGGAGCCAGGCTGGCACTCTTTCCAAGGGTCACCTGAGGAAGAGATTCAGGGCAGTGCTGAGGCCGCCTCTGGGCATGCACTCCGACATGATTCTTAGAGAGCCACTCACTCAGCTGCCAAATTTGGAGAAGTGCATAGAAGTTCAGAAAGCGGAGCAGGAAGTGCAAACCTGTCTGCCCCAGAGGCAAATATCTTGTCAGAAGTGGGCCCTGGGAAGTATGGTAAAATGGGGACATTTGTCTTTGACACACACAGCCCTTCTGAGCCCTGAGGCTGTCCTCCTGCTCCTCCCACCTTCACACTGAGCTCCTACAGGATAGGATATGCAGGCCTGGGGCTTGCTGGGCCGGCAATGACCATTACAAAGACTTTACCCTGCAGACATTTCACCCCTTGTGACTCCAAGAACTGCCCAATATTAAATTCAGCAACCTTCTCACGTAACTCTTGTCTCTGCCATGTTGGCCTTCACTCTCCTCTAGAAATGCCCGGTGCCTTCTTACCTCCTTGCTCATCTCTTTGCCAAGAAAGCCCACCGCCTCCTCTCCTTTGTGTCTTCAAGTGTGGCCTGTTCTTCAAAGCTCGCCTCAGCCCCCCAAGCTCTGGTGAGGCTTCCCCATTAGCAGATCAGAAACCGCCCTACTCAGATGACCCAGTGTGCAATAACTACCACACTCACTCTCGTTTCCCACTCCAGGCCCAGGATTATGATTTTCCACGTGTATCTTACCTCTCTAGATAGCACACCATCTTTCAGTGACAGATGCCTCACCCTTCATTTATGTCCCAGCTACCTGAGCTTAGTGGGTGTTTAGGAAAAGGACAGGCATTGACTTCTTCTTACCGAAGATCTCTTAAAGATGTACAAGAAAAACTTTTATACTCAGGTAAATATATCTGCTGATATTCCACATTTCTATTAACGATATGGACGAACTATCAAAGTAAATTTTACTATGTAAGTGGAGTCATCAAGCTGGCATGCCAATGAAAACTGCAGAATTCAGAAAGTCCTAAATGTGTAAAAATTAACAAAACTGATTTTACTTGTGGCAAACTTCTGCACTTATCTCTAAGGCGTCAACTACAGAAGCCTGAGTTGGTTAACCGACTTCAAGTGTGAGTGAGGGGTGGTTCCTGGGAGTAGGTGAGCAATGGCCAGCACTGTGATGTAGTTTGCAGAAATGAACTGAGCCTGTGTGGATAGAAAGCTCAGCTGTTACACCTGGGGAAGGTGGCAGGGAAACCGCCCCACTCAATCCAGGGCACACAGCCAGGACCAGGCCGGTGGTTCTGAGCACCACACAGTTGACAGACGGATCATTTCCATGAGCAGCATGCAAGGTAACACAGACTTCAGGAGCTACGAATGAGGCCCACATCATGTGAGGAACCACAGCATAAAAGGAGAGGACCAGGAGGGGCAGGCCTGGTGGCACAGCGGTTAAGTTCACACGTTCCATTTGGTGGCCCAGTGTTCGCTGGTTCGGATCTCAGGTATGGACATGGCACTGCTTGTCTAAGCAATGCTGTGACAGGCGTCCCACATATAAAGTAGAGGAAGATGGGCACGGATGTTAGCTAAGGGCGAATCCTCCGCAAAAAAAAAAAAAAAAACAAAGGAGGGGACCAGGAACTTAGCCCAGGGAAGAAATGACACAGAGGCAGGACCAGCTTCCTGGGTGTGTAACCCATGCTGGTCTAATGCTCTGCTCTCATCAGTTTGAAATTCTTAATCACTTATGAACAATCACTCACTTTCCCCCTGTTTTCATTTTGAACTTGGCCCCACAAGGGGTGTGGCCTGCTGTCCTGATCAGAGGGCTTTAGGGTGAAAGGTTGTTTTCACTGCTCTGAAGTGAGCAGCTAGGGGCAGTTATTCATCCATCACCTCATGGAGGATTTACTGAGACCCTCTGTATTCAGCACTATGCTAAAGGCTGGTCAAACACCAGTCAAGCAGGCAGACTAGGGCTCCGCTCTGGTGGAAGTTACATTCCAGAGTGGAGAGAAGACAATAAATAAGTAAACTAGACTATGGGCTAAGATAATTTCAGATAGTGATAATTGCTATAAAGAAAAAAACAATCAGGCTAGGGTAACAGAGAGTGAGCAGTACTGGTGGGATGAGAGATCTTCTTTAGAAAAGGGATCTGAGGCCCAAATGATGAGGAGTCAGACATGCAGGTATCAGGAAAGAAATTCTGCACAGAGGGACAGGAATTTCAATGAGAAAGAGCACTTACGGTACACAGAGAACAGCTGTGTGCATGCAATGTGGCAGAGGGAACAATGCAGACGATGGGGCACAGGCAGGTGGGGTCTAGGCCGCGTAGACCTCGAGGGTTATGGTAGAGAATTTGGGTTTTATTTTAAGTGAAGGAGGAAAGCATCAAAGGATTTAAGCAAGGTACAAGTAGAATGAGTGGGAGAGTGAGGTAGGCAGATCTGATTAAGAAATGAGGAAGAAATTAACAACATTAGGGCTACTGAATGGGCTGTCATCCTGCATGTGATCAGAAATGGGAAACCCATTCCAGAAACTGGAGGAGGAGAGCACGTATGTGAGATGGGAGGTGACCTGGGCACCTTTGAGGTCTCCCCTGGGAAGTAGATCTCAGGGTCAAGGCAGGAATCCTCCTGAGTTGGACCAATAAGTGCCTGATGTAAAGTCAGACTCTATCATTTATGCTGTGTAACACTGGGGAAGTTACTTAGTGCTCTAAACTTCA
The DNA here is from genome assembly GCF_021613505.1 of Equus quagga. NCBI lineage: Eukaryota > Metazoa > Chordata > Mammalia > Perissodactyla > Equidae > Equus > Equus quagga. The sequence goes on along the minus strand of NC_060280.1, from coordinate 82,722,721 downwards.
GGTTTGTTTGTTGTTGCTCTTGTTATTGTTTTCATATATAAACTACAACTTATAGTATCTACAAATAGTACCTACAACATAAAGTGTTGTGCTGATTTAACAAGATGAGGTACACAAATTGCTCAGAACAGTGCCTGGCACTTAGTGAGGGTTAAAAAATGCAGCAATGTTATGATTAGTGACACACAACCAGGTTAGAATTCAGAGCATCACACTGCACAACATGGGCATTGGCCACCCTGCCTACAAGTAACGCCCTCTTTGTGTAGGCATCATATGTGTCACTTTTTATATCTGAAAGATGGGATTAAGTCAATGCCACACCAGGGGTTCAGTGGTAACTCCAGGACAGACAGTCTGCCTGATGCCAGTTGACCAGTAAGAAAGTGGTTAAACTCCAGGAGAATCAGGAAAGAACAGTAGCCTAAGACAAAGCAGAGGTTGAGTCACACGGAGGCAACTCTGGATCCCAGGTGCTGAGGCCGGAAACCTTCAAGTTCACGGCAGGATGGGTTTATCTTGCTCTCTCTTATTCTTCCCTCTGGGTGTGCTGGGCTGCTGTCGTGCTCATAGCCAAGGCAAATAGGGACTGCTTTTAGTTTGAGCTTAAGCCAGCATTAGAGCATTAGAACCCAAATCTCCAACTGCCAGGACAGGTGAGGGGTGAGTGGCAGGTTTCCGAAATTTCCTTAAATTGAAGGATTGAATAAGCGTGTGGGTGAGAGGAAAGAACAAGAAGAGATCTAGTAGAAAACCTGTAAGTGTTCTAGTGGATTAAAAGACAAAAGGGTGGATGTGCTTAATAAGTTAGAAAAATTCTATACAAATGTGAGAAAGACGAGAGAAGAGCAAAACCTGCTTACAGCCCTCCACACACCCCACAGAACACACGCACTTTGAAAGCGCGAAGGGCCACTCCAAGCAAAAGTAGTTGAAATGTGTTTGTGATCCCTGCTTTATGACAGATTATTTTTCCTCTAAGTGAAAAAAAATCTTTGCTTTCTCCAGCCTAAGGGAAATTTGAAACAGGGATGCACTTGAGAAAAACATAAGAAAGGCAGATTCAAAATTCCATTGCCAGGCCAACGTGTAAAGAGGTTGGAAACCAATGCAACTATCTTGAAAACTAGAAAAAAAGGCTGAACAAACTGAAAGACAACAACTCTCCTTAGATGGATCAGGGAATTGAGCTCACAGGCAAAAGGCTGACCTAATACAGTCATGTGCCCCTTAACAATGGGGACATGTTCTGAGAAATGCATCCTTAGGTGGTTTCCTTGTACAAACATCACAGCGCACTTACACAAACCTAGATGGTATAGCCTACTGTACGCCCAGGCTCTACGGTAATAGTCTTTTGGGACCAGCATATGTCACACATGCAGTCTGCTGTTGGGTGGAACATTGTTATGTGGAGCATGACTGTGAGGGACACAGAGGCGGATGCAGAGAATCACAGAAGCCCAGGAGCGGACACCGCTGCTGGCAGTGCTGGGAAGAACGTCTAAACTGTATGTGACTGAGGAGCTGCTGCAGGCTCAGTGCTGACTAACTTGAGACTTAAAATACAGCCAGGTGATCTTTAACACAGGAGCTGAGACAGCTCAATGAAGACGGGATAGTCTTTTCAACAAATGGTGATGGAACAGCTGCACATCTACATTCAAAAAAGGAATCTAGACCCAGAACTTACACTTCTCACAAAAATTAACTGAAAATAGATCAAGGACCTAAATGTAAAATACAAAACTATCTAGAAGATAACATAGCATAAAATCTAGATGACCCTGTTTTGATAATAACTTATTAGATATAATACCAAAAGCCAAATCCATAAAAGGAAAAACTGCTAAGTTGGACATCATTAAAATTAAAAACTGTGCTATGAAACACTCTTTAAAAGGATGAAAAGAGAAGCTCACAGACTTAGAGAAAACATTTGCAAATATTTGATAAAAGATGGGTACCCGAAATATGCAAGGAACTCTTAAAATTGAGCAATAAGAAAACAAGCACCCAAACTAAAACATGAGCAAAAGATCTGAACAGACATCTCACCAAAGAGGATATACAGATGGCAAATAAGCATATGAAAAGATGCTAAACATCATATGTAATTAGGGAAATACAAATTGAAACAATGAGAGATCACTACACACCTATTAGAATGGCTAAAATCCAAAACACTGACAACACCAAATGCTGATGAGGATGTGGAGCAACAGGAACTCTCACACATTGCTGGTGGGAATGCAAAATGGTACAGCCACCTTGGAAGACAGTTTGGCAGTTTATTACAGAACTAAACTTACTCTTACCATACGATCCAAGTGAGCTGAAAACTTACATCCACACAAAAGCCTGCATATGGATATGTACAGCAGTTCTATTCATAATTGCAACCACCATGTTATTCAATAGATGAACAGATAAATAAACTGTTGCATATTAATACAAAGGAATATTATTCGGCAATAAAATGAAATCAGCTATCAATCCACAAAAAAAAATGGAGAGAACTTAAATGTATATTCTAAGTAAAATATGCCAAGCTGAAAATGCTACATACTGTATTATTTCAATTATATGGCATTCTGGAAAAGGCAAAACTATAGAGACATTGAAAAGATTAGTGGTTGCCAAGGGTTGAGAGTGAGGAAGGGAGAAGTAAATAAGCAGAGCACTGGGGATTTTTAGGACAGTGAAACTACTCTGTATGATACTATAATGTTGAATATGTGAGAGCAAGAGTTTGTCAGAACCCATAGAACTGTACAACAAAAGAGTAAACCCTAATGTAAACTATGGACTTTAGTTAATAATGATGTATTGATATTTCTATGTCAATTGTAACAAATGTACCACATTGATGCAAGATATTAACAATGGGTGATACTGAGGGGGGGGTGTGGGGATACATGGGAACTCTCTGTACTTTCTGCTCAATTTTTTTGTAATCCTAAAACTGCTCTAAAAAATTAAGTCTATTAATGAATAAAACAAAAGAAAATTTACAAACCTCCATAGCCAGTCTTCATTTCTAGGTAGAATTGTGTTAGTGTAATCTAAGAGATTAACTAAAAAGGGAGAAAAATTACATGACTTCTTAACAAATTTTTTTAAACATTTGATGAATTTCATTCATGGTGAGAAAAATATCTTAGGTTAGGAATGGAAGGAAACATTATTAACCTTATAAATTGTATCCACTGACATAATTTATGAATCATTTGAAAAGTCATATAATTGAGTCATATGAAATTATCATTCTTGTAGATCTAAACTCCAAAACAAACATTATACTTACAGTGAATTATTGAAAGAACAAGAAAAGGATGCCTACTTTGATTGCTGCTATTCAATACCATACTGGAGATTCTAGCCAGTGCATAAAACAAGAAAAAGAAATAAAATACATGAATACTGGACAGAAGGAAATAAACTTTACCTATAAACATGATTGTGAGCACAGGACTAGAAGAATTCATGTAAAAGGTTTTAGACTTAATAAGCAGTTTTGTTGTAAAGATTTACTCACACACATGCTCCCGCAGCCTTATCTAACATAGACCTGGCACAGTAAACACTCAATAGAAGTTAGTTGTATTAGTTTTAGTAGCATGCCACTTATGTCAGGTCTGAGGGGACAGCATATGGCCCATGATTTAAGCTTGGAAATTTCCAAGCTGCCAGGGTTGTAGCAAAGAGTTTCCAGCAGCACGGGCCAGCACTTGTCCATCGCCATCCTGGAGAGAAGTAGAAATTTTCGTGTTGCTGATTTGTTGAGGGATGTCAAGCAGTTAGCGACTAAACTGTACACAGCACAGTGGTAGCCTTCACTCCATGTGATGCGGGTTCAGTGAGGCAAGGAGTCAAAAGAAAGATTTCTTGGACTCTCAAGGTCTGATAGTAGTGCTCCTTTATTTAGAGAATAGCATGTGGACAGGACCCATGGGCAGTGAAGAGCTGCAATGGGTTGAGGGTAGGGCTAAATTTATAAGGCATAGGTATGTGAGTTATTTCTTTACAAGACAAAGAAAAGATCATGAAAAAAATCGTTAAAATGGTATCAGTGCAGGTGGGGTCCAAGTATTGGGTGGTCCTATTGTTACCGAACCTGAAGTGAGTTCGCTCACCCGTTGCACAGCAAGCCAATCTCTGACACCAGGTGTGGTGGAAGAAAGTAGGAATTTTATTTTTTTGCACAGCGCTGAGCAAGGAGAGAGGGCAGCTAACGCTCAAATCCCAAACTCCCCGAAAAGCTAAAAGGAAGGGTTTTATTTGGGGTTTTAGGTAGGGGAGGAGGAGCACATGGCCTTGCTGGTCAGAGTTTTCCCACCAGCCTGTCTTTGGCCTTGAGACACTTGCAGAGAGGAGGCAGCTCATGACCTTGCTGGTCAGCAGCTTTCCCACCAGCCCATATCTCTTTGCAGGGGGAGATAGTCCAGGTGCTTGTCCTTGATGGTGTCTGTCTCCATGAAGAATAGTGGATTCTGGAGCCAGGAAGCCAGAGAGCAAGCAGGGAATGGGTGTTTTGCTTTTAACCCCATATATGCTGGGTTTAATGTGGGGAAACTGATACCAGGGTCGGCATCACTATATCTTTGGATAGAAATCAGGTCAGATCACCTTAGGACATCCTATGCTTCCTGGAGGATGATATAGGTCGGTATGTAGGCAAAGACGCCTTGGGCTTCTCTCCCTGGGGCAGCCTTGATCCTCATCACATGGAACTTCCATTGCATGTCTGCTTGTCTGTTTTTCCCTCAGGATTATGAATTCATTTTGTGGACAAGATCTGTTTATTTTGGTATCCCCAGCACTTGGCAAAGATTTAGTTTATAAAAAGGCATTGCAAGTGTTTGTGATTATTGCATATGTGTTGGGGATCAGAATTGGTCACCCCAAAATGTTTCTCTTTGCCTTGATTATTTTAAGAACAAAAGATTCTAAAAGAAACTTTGACCTCCCCACTAATTGCCTAAAAGAATTTAAGACAGAAGGCCTGTTCCAGGACAGGCCATGACCATAGATAACTCTGAGTATTGGTAAACCTGGAGGGTCCTTGCCAAACCCATTTTTATCAAAAGATCTCTTTCATGTTTTTCTGGAATGACAGGTTTCAGAGCCTGGCTCTCAGGAACTGAACTGCATTGCATAATAAGAGTTGGGATTTTTGAAAGGGAGATTTCAACGCTGGTGCAGTTCTTGGTGATGACAAGGTCAGAGCTGGCTACAGGAACCTGTGGCTGAAGTGGAGTGGAGGAAAAGGTTGTTGGAAGTGAACAAACAGAGGGACCCAGAGGCCACGATGTTGGCATTTAAAACTGTACCAGAGAGGATCCAAGATGGCACCGTGAGTAGTCCTCTTTGTCTCTCCCTCTTCGAGTCTACAATTATTTGGACACTCATCGCTTAACAAAGGATATCCAGATGGCATCTCAGGACGTCTGAGAGACCCACGTGACTATACATCGGAAGGCGGACGGACTTCCCTCCGGGAGGAGGTGGAGATAGGTGAAAACTCTCCGACCCCGACCGAACAGCTGAGTACCTGCAAGCGGCTTTCTTCCAACGGACACCCCCAGAAGATCAACACACAGCTAGGGCAGGAGCGAGCACACACCAGAGGAGCGACGGTGGAAACAGGTGACCAGAACCCTACCTAAACCCCCCGCAATTACTCCTAAACGCAGAGGGAAACTCTAGAGTTACACACCCGAGCCCACGGGGAGAGTCTCGCCCCGCCATTGGTGGGGAGATCCTGCCTAGTGTTCACGGCGCCCGGAGGGTCCCAGAGAGAATCACTGAGGGTACGGCGGCCCCCCGGCTGCCACTGCCTGCATGGTGGGGAATGGGATTGCTGGAGATCTCAGAGACGACTGGGGCTGGATGAAGCTCCAGAGGCCGGCTCTGTGCCCCGGAGGGGAAGCTCCAGAGTTCTGCCTGGGCAGCAGACAAAACTAACTGTCTGCCATTTGCGGAGCGGCCACGCCCAGCATTCACAACTCCGGGAAAGTCCAGGAGAGAATCCCAGAGGGCGAGGTGACCCCCAGCTGCTGTTGCCTACCCCGTGGGGTAAGGGATTGCCGGAGATCTTGGAGAGGATGGGGGCTGGGGGGAGCTCCAGAGGCCAGCTCTGCAGCCCAGAGGGGAAACTCCAGAGTTCCGCCCGGGCAGCAGACAAAACTCTCTGTTTGCTATTAACGGAGGGGCCACACCCAGCATCCACAACACCAAGAGGGTCCCAGAGAGGAGAATATCAGGCAGGGCAGTAGCTGACCAGCTACCACTGAAATCAGGATCTCCGGCTATCCCCCAGACAGGGCAAAGGGCTCCCCGAGTTCCTGGGGAACAGGACTGGGGCTGGGTGGTGTTCCAGCGACCCAGCTCCGCAGCCTAGGGGGAAACCTTACAGGCTCACAGCAGCCTCAGGGAAAGCCTCTGCACAGCACTAGTAGAGAGCACCCATCCGGCAGCCACAAGGCTGGAAGACCCCAGGACAAAAGTAGCATAGCTAGGTGAGCTAACCACAGACTGTAGAAGATGCCAATAGCTCTGCTGCGACCCATAGTGGACAAGTGAGATTTTGAGGGTGCCGACAGTGACGGAGCGGCAAATATAAGTGATCCTACCCCTGGCCGCTGGAAAAGCCCATAACACCATTGCAGACCCCAAGGAGGGAGCACGTCTAGGTGGGCTGCAACAGTAGGCACCAGCAGCCTGAAGACCCCCCGTGACGGCCCCCATGGCAGAAGAGGGAATCCAAAGGACCACTGTGACTACGAGGAGGGGCCCAGGCCCAGTTAGCAACTGTGGATAGGGTTCCTGGTTGGTGCAGTATAAACAGCTGCTCCCCCACCACACCAGCAGAAACAAGTGGAAGGAGCAACTAAACTCTATCTCTATGCAGAGACACAAATCTACAACATCAAGCAATATGAAAAAATACATTAAATCTCCAGAACAGAAGGAAAATAACAAATACACAGAAAACAATCCCAAAGAAAATGAGATATATAACCTAAATGACGATGACTTCAAAACAGCCATCATTAAAATACTCAATGAGTTAAGAGAGAATTCAGATAGACAACTCAACGAGTTCAGGAGCTATGTCACAAAAGAGTTTGATACGATAAAGAAGAACCAAACAGAAATACTGGAAATGAAGAACACAATAGAGGAGATTAAGAAAAATCTAGATGCACTGAACAGTAGGGCCGATAATATGGAGGAAAGAATTAGCAATTTGGAAGATGGGAATATAGAAATGCTGCAGGCAGAGGAGGAGAGAGAAGTAAGACTAAAAAGAAATGAAGAAACTCTCCGAGAATTATCAGACACAATTAGGAGATGCAACGTAAGGATTATAGGTATACCAGAGGGAGAAGAGAAGGAGAAAGGGGCAGAAAGCCTATTCAAAGAAATAATGGCTGAGAACTTCCCAAATCTGGTGAGAGAGATGGATCTTCAGGTGACAGAAGCCAATAGATCTCCAAACTTTATCAATGCAAGAAGACCAACCCCACGGCATATAGTAGTGAAGCTAGCAAAAGTCAACGACAAGGAGAAAATACTAAGGACAGCCAGGCAAAAGAAACTAACCTACAAAGGAACCCCCATCAGGCTATCAGCAGATTTCTCAGCAGAAACTTTACAGGCTAGAAGAGAGTGGAATGATATATTCAAAAATCTGAAGGACAAAAATCTACAGCTGAGAATTCTCTACCCAGCGAAAATATCCTTCAAATATGATGGAGAAATAAAAACTTTCCCAGATAAACAAAAATTAAAGGAGTTCATTGCCACAAAACCTCCTCTTCAGGAAATTCTCAGGAAAACCCTCATTCCTGAAAAATCAAAAAAAGGAAAGGGGCTACAAAACCAAGAGCAGAGGAGATAAGTAGAAGGACAACAACAGAGAGTAGCAGCTCTTCATCAGAACAGATTAAACCATGGGAGGAGAAACAAAGGAAATTGATGAAAACCGGAAAACAAGACATAAAATGGTAGTGCTAGGCCCCGACATCTCAATAATCACTCTAAATGTAAATGGATTGAACTCCCCAATCAAAAGACACAGAGTGGCAGGATGGATCAAAGAACAAGACCCAACAATATGCTGCCTCCAGGAAACACACCTCAGCCCCAAAGACAAACACAGACTCAGAGTGAAGGGATGGAGAACAATACTCCAAGCTAATAATGAACAAAAGAAAGCAGGTGTCGCTATACTAATCAGACTATATCAGACAAGGTAGACTTCAAAGCAAAACAGATAAAGAAAGACAAAGAGGGACAGTATATAATGATAAAAGGGACTCTCCACCAAGAAGACATAACACTTATAAATATATACGCACCCAACACAGGAGCACCAAAATTTGTAAAGCAACTCTTAATAGAACTAAAAGAAGACATCAACAACAACACAATAATAGTAGGGGACCTCAACACACCATTAACACCAATGGACAGAACATCCAGTCAGAAAATCAACAAGGAAATAATAGAATTAAATGAAAAATTAGACCAGATGGACTTAATAGATATATATAGAACACTTCATCCAAAAACTGCAGGTTACACATTCTTCTCAAGTGCACATGGAACATTCTCAAGGATTGACCATATTTTGGGAAACAAAGCAAACATCAATAAAAAGAAGAGAGTTGAAATAATATCAAGCATCTTTTCTGATCATAATGCTATGAAACTAGAAATCAACTACAAGAAAAAAGCAGAGAAAGGTGCAAAAATGTGGAGACTAAACAACACGCTTCTGAGCAAACAATGGATCATTGAAGAAATTAAAGAAGAAATCAAATATTATCTGGAGACAAATGAAAATGAGAACATGACATACCAAATCATTTGGGATGCAGCAAAAGCAGTCCTAAGAGGGAAATTCATCGCAATACAGGCTCACCTCACTAAACAAGAAAAAGCTCACATAAGCAACCTCAAACAACACCTAACAGAACTAGAAAAAGAAGAACAAACAAAGCCCAGAGTCAGTAGAAGGAGGGAAATAATAAAAATAAGAGCAGAAATAAACGATATTGAAACAAAAAAGACAATAGAAAGGATCAATGAGACAAAGAGTTGGTTCTTCGAAAAAATTAACAAAATCGACAAACCTTTAGCCAGACTCACCAAGAAAAGAAGAGAGAAATCGCAAATAAATAAAATTAGGAATAAGAGAGGAGAAATCACAACAGATACCAATGAAATACAAGGGATCATAAGAGAATACTATGAAAAACTATATGCCAACAAATTGAACAACCTGGAAGAAATGGACAAATTCCCAGACTCCTACAATCTCCCCAAACTGAATCAGGAAGAAATGGAGAATCTGAATAGGCCAATCACAAGTAAGGAAATAGAAACGGTAATCAAAAACCTCCCCAAAAATAAGAGTCCAGGACCAGACGGCTTCTCTGGAGAATTCTACCAAACCTTCAAAGAAGACTTAATACCTATTCTTCTCAAACTATTCTAGAAAATTGAGGAAGATGGAGTACTCCCTAACACATTCTATGAAGCCAACATCACTGTGATCCCCAAACCTGACAAGGACAACACAAAGAAGGAGAACTACAGGCCGATATCACTGATGAACATAGATGCAAAAATCCTCAACAAAATTCTGGCAAACCGAATACAGCAATACATCAAAAAGATTATACACCATGATCAAGTGGGATTTATACCAGGGACACAGGGATGGTTCAACATCCGCAAGTCAATCAACGTAATACACTACATCAACAAAATGAAAAACAAAAACCACATGATCATCTCAATAGATGCAGAGAAAGCATTCGACAAGATCCAACATCCATTTATGATAAAAACCCTCAATAAAATGGGTATAGAAGGAAAGTACCTCAACATAATAAAGGCCATATATGACAGACCCACAGCCAACATCATACTCAATGGACAAAAACTGAAAGCCATCCCTCTGAGGACAGGAACAAGATAAGGGTGCCCACTTTCACCACTCCTATTCAACATAGTACTGGAGGTGTTGGCCAGAGCAATTCGGCAGGAAAAAGAAATAAAAGGAATCCAAATAGGTAATGAAGAAGTAAAACTCTCACTGTTTGCAGACGACACGATCTTATATATAGAAAACCCCAAAGAATCCATAGAAAAACTATTAGAAATAATCAACAACTACAGCAAAGTAGCAGAGTATAAAATCAACATACATAAATCAGTAGCATTTCTATACACTAACAATGAACTAAGAGAAAAAGAACTCAAGAACTCAATCCCATTCACAATCGCAATGAAAAGAATAAAATACCTTGGGATAAATTTAACCAAGGAAGTGAAGGATACATACAATGAAAACTACAAGACTTTCTTGAAAGAAATTGACGACGACATAAAGAAATGGAAAGACATTCCATGCACATGGATTGGAAGAATAAACATAGTTAAAATGTCCATACTACCTAAAGCAATCTACAGATTCAATGCTATCCCAATCAGAATCCCAAGAACATTCTTCACAGAAATTGAACAAACAATCCTAAAATTCATATGGGGCAACAAAAGACCACGAATTGCTAAAGCAATCCTGAGCAAGAAAAACAAAGCCGGCGGAATCACAATCCCCGATTTCAAAACATACTACAAAGCTACAGTGATCAAAACAGCATGGTACTGGTACAAAAACAGGTCCACAGATCAATGGAACAGAATTGAAAGCCCAGAGATAAAACCACACATCTATGGACAGCTAATCTTTGACGAAGGAGCAGAGGGCCTACAATGGAGAAAAGAAAGTCTCTTCAACAAATGGTGCTGGGAAAACTGGACAGCCACATGCAAAAGATTGAAAATTGACCATTCTTTTTCACCACACACCAAAATAAACTCAAAATGGATCAAAGACCTAAAGATTAGACCTGAAACAATAAGTCTTCTGGAAGAGAATATAGGCAGTACACTCTTTGACATCAGTTTCAAAAGAATCTTTTTGGACACTATAACTCCTCAGTTGAGGGAAACAATAGGAAGAATAAACAAATGGGACTTCATCAGACTAAAGAGCTTCTTTAAGGCAAGGGAAAACAGGATTGAAACAAAAAAACAGCTCACTAATTGGGAAAAAATATTTACAAGCCACTTATCCGACAAAGGGTTAATCTCCATAATATACAAAGAACTCACACGGCTTAACAACAAAAAAACAAACAACCCGATCAAAAAATGGGCAGAGGACATGAACAGACATTTCTCAAAAGAAGATATGAATATGGCCAATAGACACATGAAAAGATGTTCATCATCGCTAATCATCAGGGAAATGCAAATCAAAACTACACTAAGATATCACCTTACCCCCGTTAGATTGGCAAAAGCATCCAAAACCAAGAGCGACAAATGTTGGAGAGGTTGTGGAGAAAAAGGAACCCTCATACACTGTTGGTGGGAATGCAAACTGGTACAGCCACTATGGAAAACAGTATGGAGATTTCTCAAAAAGTTAAAAATAGAAATACCCTATGACCCAGCCATCCCATTACTGGGTATCTATCCTAAGAACCTGAAATCAGAAATCCCAAGAGTCCCTTGCACCCCTATGTTCATCGCAGCATTATTTACAATAGCCAAGACATGGAACCAACCTACATGCCCAGAAACTGATGATTGGATAAAGAAGATATGGTATATATACACAATGGAATACTACTCAGCCATAAAAAAAGACAAAATTGGCCCATTCGCAGCAACGTGGATGGACCTCGAGGGTATTATGTTAAGCGAAATAAGCCAGTCAGAGAAAGACGAACTCTATATGACTCCACTCATAGGTGGAAGTTAATATATTGACAAGGAGATCTGATCGGTGGTTACCAGGGAAAAGGGGGGGTGGGGGGAGGGCACAAAGGGGGAAGTGGTGTACCCACAACATGACTAACAAAAATGTACAACTGAAATCTCACAAGGTTGTAATCTATCATAACATTAATTAAAAAAAAAAAAAAAGATCTCTTTCAGGCCCCATTTTCAATAGAGGGCCCAGCAAACATTTGTTTAACAAACATTTACATTTCTATCTCCATGTGAATTGCCTTCCTCCCTTTTGAGGTCCCAAACCACTAACCCCAACATCCTCCTTTGTCTTTAGCTGAAGATACTTAAGGCAGAGACTTCAGCCATTCTGGTGAGTTACTCAGTTTTCCTGGGTTTCTCCCATGTATACATCTTATGAAACTTTTATTTTCTCCTTTTATTCTGTCTCATCTCAATTTAATTCTTAGACCAGCCAGAAGGACCTAAAGGGTAGAGGAATTGTCTTCCTCCCCTACAGGTAACTTACTTATCTTACTTCTGAGATGAAAATATAGTATCAACTCCCTTTTAGGCATTATATTCAAAGGACCTTGGGAAATTAATTGTGACATATACCCAGCTCTGGAGCCCACATCACTTCGGACCCTACCTAAATATGGTGTCAGCCCTGGAAAGAACTCTGCCACCTCCAACCTGAGGTGGTACACTATTCCATTATACAAATATGTCCAAGGTCACTTAAAGCTTCTCCTATTGTCTGATGCAGGGGCCATCTCTAAAATAGAATGTACCCAGCAGACGTGAGGAAACATTCCACAGCGTAAAGGAAATTTATAAATCTTAGAAAGAAGGAAACTTTGTAAAGTCCATGAAATGCAGGTTAATCTTATTTTGAGCATTTCACTAAGATCTTTTATGCATTCAAACAATTAGTTCAGGGACCTGATTTACATCAATGGTTGCCTCTTTGTTGAAGTCAACCAAAGCTTCAAAGAAACCACAAAAGGAAAGGAACTTCAAATGCCCCTGAGGGATCAATTAACACCTTGAAATTTTCATCTAAAAACTTTCTTAATGGATACCTGACTAACACACGCTTACATTCTAATAAGGACTGATAATAGAATCCTAATAGAGTTGTTTGGGGTTGTTTTTTAAAACAGCAGTACCCATTTGCTAGTCTACACTTAGCAGTAAATAATGAGAGTATGAGGAAGAATCTAATTTTAAATAAATAAGCACAGTTGTTCATAGCAAAAAAAAGCAAATCAACAGTAAAAACATTTTTGATGATTTCTTCTAGCTAGTGTATTCTGCTATAAACCTTGTCCTTAATATGATCTATGATTATAAGTTTCAAACAGATATAAATATATTTTAATATTCATGATTTTTACATAAACTTTCACTTGATGAATAACATATCTACATAAACGTATGCAAATATGTGTATACTCCGATGAATTTCACAAAGTGAACACACTTGTGCAACCACTGCCACCAAAAGCAATGAATAGAACTCCTCATCCTGGTCCAGTCACTGTTCACATCCTCTCCAGAGATTACACTGTCCTGACTTCTAGCGTCATAATTTAGTTTTGGCTGGTTTTGATCTTGAAGTAGAGTAGTACATGCACCTTGGTGTCTGCTTTTTTGCTCAGAATTTTGTTTGTAATATGCATCCCTGTGGTTGGGAGTAGCAAGAGTTTGTTTTTATTGCTGTATACTATTCCATGATGTGAATATAACACAATTTTTTGTACTATTGATGTATACGTGGGTTGTTTCTCATTTGGCACTATTAACAATAATGCTGCCACATCCACTCATGTACACAGTGGATTTATGATGCATTGTGTGTTTCTCATGGGCGTATACTAAGATGTGAAATTTCTGGATCACCATAGGGTTGCATAATTACACTTTAGTAGATATTGACAGCCAGTTTTCCAAATGGCTCTACCAATCCATACTCCATCCCTCAGGAATGAAGATTTCAGTCAATCCATGTACTCTCCAACATTTGATGGTGCCAGCATTTTCTATACCCAACCTTTTTGGTGGGCACATATCATTACCCAATTGTGACTTTAATTCCCATTTCCCTGATGATCAACTAGTTTGACTGCCTTTTTCATGTATCTATTGCCGATTTGGATATCCTGTTTTATAAAATGAAATACATATTCTGGATAAAGGTGCTTTGTTTAATATAGGTAATGTAAATATCTTCTATACCCCAGCCAGTCTTTGCTCTCTCAGAGTGGTTTCTTTAGATGAACACATAGCCCATTTATCAGTCTTTTGCTCCATGTTTCATTCTTTCCCACCCAAGTTCATGAAAATATTCTGCTTTGTTACACACTAGAAGCCTTATTATTTTACTTTTCACATTTAAATTTACAATCTTGGAAATTATTTTTTGTTTGTTGAGTGAATTAAAGGTTAAGATTAATTTCCCCTTCTTTTCACCATCTCCTACTCTTAAGGCATAATCTGCTGAGTTTGTTTGCTCTTGGATTCCCTCCAGTTTACTCTTCATTTTTAAATTTATCTACTTCTTTCTCAGGTTACACTGTCTCCTTTCTGAGCTTTTCTAATTCTTTTTTGATGCTGATTATTCAGATCTTATATTATTTTCTTAGGTATTTGGAACTTGTTTTGAAATATTAGGTTATAGCTTTCATCTGTTTTGTGAGCATATCTTTCTGACATTCTTTCTTTGACTATAAGAGTGTTATGCTATTTCTCACTCTCATTTGTCTTATAAAAACATTATATGGAATTCAACTATCCTCCTTTTCTGTTGCTCATTCTTATATCACATTGGTTTTCCTAGACTTTTAGAAGGAGGGAACAGGAGAGCTTTTCTGGCTTCACATCTACAGCTTCTTCTTCTGTTGTTTTAGTAAAATGGAAAAAACATGGTCTGGTACTTTCTGTGGTCACCTAGGTCTTCCCCTCCCCACTTCTGTCTAGACCTCCCATTTCTTTGCCCCATTGGCCCTATCCTGCTCAGTCTGGCTTCTCTTCCCAGCAGGTTATAACCTCAGTGTGGAGTTTTATCTTGGAAGGCTTCTTCAGGGTTAGTTTTCACAGTGCATGAGGCCCAGATCCTCAAGCCCTAAAAACATTACAGAGGGCCCCTTGCATTCACCCATGAATTGGAGCAGGCCAAACTCTTCCCGGTTTCAGCTACTCGGGTCAAATTGTCCCACCGTGTTTACCAGTGCTTGTCTTTTGGCTGCTTATGGGTTCTGCTGTTAGGCCCATTGGACACCCTCTGGTTTCCCTCTGTTTCATCCCAAACAATGCTGATACCATACAGGACTTAGGACAGTCAAGGGTTTCCTTATCCACTCACATTTTGAGGTTCTAAGGGATGGTGTGTTAGGTAGTTTTGTTGTATATATTGTCTTACATTTCCAGTTCGCCTATCCTGTATGTTCTCATGAGTGATCTCAGGGAGATTAAAAATCTAAGTGTAGTTGCTGTCATTTTCACAGAATTCCTTCAGGAGGGTCTGTTTTCATTTCCTCAAAGTTTTAGAATTAGGTACATCCCAAGTGGGGTGGAGAGGAAGATGCTTTCTGTCTACCACGCTCTCTCCCTTATTAAAATGTCCAGCCTACCTCACCCACACAGGGCCTGGGGAAGCTAGCTTGGAAAGTTCCTTATTAGAGATTCTAGGGACTACGCCTTGTAAATCCAAACTCATTCCAGGGCAAGAACTAGCACATTACCCTGCACCTTGGTTAGCTGTCAATCAAGAGCAAGTCCACATCAGAGAAACTCAGGACGTGGAAGGACACTTCACGCTGTGGCTTCCCAAACAGTGTAAGGCTTGGGTCGACGGTAAAAACCAGGAATTAACTCAACTCCTTGAAGACGTGGATCAGGACATCTGTGTTTGGGGCTTTTAGGGGTTACAGAAGATAAAATAAGAATGAGAAAAAATGTAAAAGCAGCAGCAAAGGCACCACAAAGCGCTCAGAGTTCAGATTTAAGTAAGCCTCATCTATAATGTATTCTTTGTCTGATTGATTAGGAATACAAGAAACATTAAATAATGAGTTAGAAAGCACTTCTTTTTTAAATTCTGAAATACTTTGGGGACACACTTCCCATCCATGTACTAGTAGACACTACGGCGATCTTACTCCACTGAAGAAAATATCCTTACTGGCATCATGGAACAGGTCTAATTCCTCTCCCTGCTTCCAATCATTTGAAAACATTCAGTCAATATTTTGACCCCTGATATATGCCAAGAACAGTTGTCATGATCAGTCAGGTTTCAGGCTTGATGATGGGCAGTTGGAGCAGGAATATCAGAAGAAATCAATAAAGGAGCTATTTACCAATGTGTGAGCAGGGTCAGGGAAATCAGCAAGGACAGTGCAGTCTCCAAGGGTGGGCAACACTGGGGGTTCTTAGACTCCTAGGCCCAAATGGGCATTGTCAAGACCCAGGAGAACCAAGACCCTCCAATCTTCTTCCAGAGGCCCCTTGGAGCTGACTGAAGCCCAAGGCTGGGAGCCCCATGGATGCCTTAGAATGGTTCAACCTCTTGCTGCACAGAGCAGGGGAGAGTACAGTGGAGAGAGGATGCAGAAGGTCAGAGGACAATCTCCAACACCTCAGACACATGCGAACTAACAGCAAAAGTCCTGGTCCGAAAGCAGCTTATATTCTAGTGTGGAAGGAAGACAATGAACAAATATATAATTAAAGTTCAGTAGAAATAAAAGCCAGGTGAGGGAAAAGAGAGTGATAGGTAGGCCAATGCTGAAGCCCTCAGAGAGGCGTCTGGGCACAGACTGAGAAAGTGTCATGTGAGCAGTCCTGAGATGTGAATTCCTGGGCAGAGAAAACATGTGCAAAGTGAATGGGAACGTGCTTCAGAAGCTCAAGGCACATCAGGATCAAAAGGTGATTTTTCTCCTATTTGGCCACTGAACGAAGTATAAGGACTTTCCAGTAAATATTACTTTCTACAAGCAAGGATTCCTATGAATACCTAGAAGGAAATCAAGGGACACAGTACAAAAGCAGAAGTATTCTTAAAGACCAAGATAGATGTTTTCCTCTGTGTCTCAAATGTTTAGGGAAGTCACATCTCCCTTCCATCACGGCATCAGGTTTTGCCCTTGTGAGGAGATGGCATGCACCAAAATGGAAGCCTGGGAAACATGAAACTCCTCTCCTGGAGGTGACATAAAAGATGGAGAGAAATTCAGGATTGAAACTTGTAATCTTGGGAACTACCATCTCTCCACAGGTAGAGCCCTCACCAAACCCTAGGGTCTTAGATAGGCCAGTGTCTCTTGGAGACACCTGGTTGGGTAAAGGAGAAGGAAGGGGAGGAGGAGGAGGAGGAGAAAGAGGCGAAAGAGAAAGAGGAGAAGGAGGAGCAGTCAGTAGCATTTACTGAACACTGACTGTATGTTAAGTTTGTTCTCAGGACTTCACAAACTCATTTAATCCTCAGTCTTGTGAGGTAGATACTAGAATTATGCTTATAATTGTGCTTTACAGATGAGGAAACTATATTTTACAGGTTATATAATAAAGTTTATGTATATAAAAATATAAAATATAGCTTATTTTATAGATGAGGCACAGAGGAGTCACGTAACTTGTTCCAAGGACTCAGGGAGTAAGTGGAGAAGCTAGGATTTGAGTCAGAGGGTCCCTCTAGGTTGTGCTCTTCATCACAACTTCTTCAACTGGAGCCTCAAAGGATGAGCAACTTCCACCACAGCCACAAAACCTCCACCTGAACCAAGCAAAGCAGGGAGCCCTCCCTCCCACCCCACATATTCTCAGGCAGACCTTGGAGGACCAGCCTTTCTTTCTAAGACTGTCCCTGATTATAATTTCTCTAAATCTCACTTGGGGTGGTTGGGAGGAGGGAAAAAAAAAAGCGAGCCATACACAAAGTGTTTCCCTGTTTGGCGTCTTATACTGCCAACTCCCCACTTTTCCCTAGCCCACTGATAGCCCAGAAGGCCCACAGAGTCACAGTGGCCTTCTACTAGGCCATCCATTGACCAGCTCTCAAGAAGAGTCAGACTTTGGTGAGGTACCAATTGTATTAGACAGAAAGCAGATCCAGGCACACTCAAATTGGTCATTTGAGTGACTATAGATACAAAGGAGGACAGAGAGTAGAGAAAACACTAAAAATAATCAAGTTCTCCAAGACTAATAACAGCAGGCTCCTCTCCACACCCACCCCCTGCCCCAGGCCTGAAGGGGCGAGGAGATGACTCAGGACTGGAAGCTGGGGAGTGAAGTTGTGCGGAAAGAGCCACCTAACAAGAGTTGTGCCTCCAAAAAGGAAGGCAGCCAGCCAACCCAGGGCAACACCACAGGGAGGGACAGAGGGAGGGAATCCACACCCTGGCCTTACTCTCCTCCTCCCCCCGTCTGTTGTCAGCTCTCCCCGTTGTGAGGCCCAACCGGCAGCCAGAGCACAGGGGCAGAGCTGACAGGTGAAGCTCCCAGGCCTGGATCTAGAGGGCAGATGGACATGGCCAGCAGTCAGGCAAGTGCTAGCACGCTAGCGCCATGGACCGAGTACTGGAGACAAAGTGTGGGGCATCCAGATACTTGATAGGCAAACCGCAGCTCTGCTCCTGCCTGTCCCTGCACAGGAAGCCTGTGCAGCCCACCCACCCGTCTCGCATGAGGAAACACCCATGACATTGTGTTAGGCTGTACAATGGCGTTCTGCTTCCCTGGGTCTCCTCTGGCATTCCTTGCTATGGAGTGCAGTGAATCTACTTTATATTTTATTGTACTCTGCTGGTTATACTACAAGTAACAAACAAATGTGGTATATAAACAGCAAAACCAGAAGCCAAACTCTGGCATGCTCACTTTAAAACCTATCATGAGCACAGAGAGGTTAAGCATTATTCCCATAGCAGTGCCTATAGCCACTCGCAGCAAAGCTAGCTTTAAGGGGATTTGGGTCATTAAATAAATACACACACACGTATATACATACAAGCTTTCAGAGAGAAGAGGTTATTAAATTGTAGAAAAGGATATGCTGGGGAATCTGAATTCTTCCAAGATGGTTTTAAAAAGTGGACAAGAGGTTGTCTAGGATAAGTCTTTATTAGGCACAGGCATTGAATACAACAATATTGAGAGGCACAAATTGGGTTGCTTAGAAAAACATTTGACAGGCAGGGTAGGCTCTAAGCAGAATGATAAAAGATACGAAGGCAAGCCATGTCTAGGGGTCTTCTCTGACATCGCCACGATTCTTTCCCTCCTGCCCAGTCCTCCCATAGGATGGTCCCATTTGATCGCCTCCAATCTATCCTTATTCCCATCCCTGTTCCCTACTCCCTATAATCCTAAAGTGCTAAGTGACAGCAGAGCAATGGCTAACGTGTTAGCTGATAATAAGGAATAATCCTGAGACAATTACTAAGGATATTTACATTTTAGGGAGCTCTTTCAGAGAGCCTCCCCTCTTATTGGTGGTCAGCTCCAGACTGCCTGTCTGGACTCCCCACCCTGAAGCTAACCTGCAGGGAAATGAGCACTTGGCCCAGCACTTCCTCAAATTTGCTGACCTGGTCTAACATGGCTCAGGGGTATTCTAGACTAGGCGAGGCCTGGACTGGTTACGTAAACAGCCTCATTGCAGCCCTAGGAGCTCATAGGGCAGCAGGAAATCGGGGATTAGAATCTTACCTACACATTTTTACTTTTAATTTCAGACCTAGATATCCAGTTAAATGTTTCTTACTTGGAGATGCTGAATGAAAACAGGAGTCAAGATACTTCTAAGAGAAAAAAATGTTAGCATGGGCAACAAATTTTGGTTGCCCAATCTCCTGAGTAAGATAGATTCCGTCTCCTATACAGAGCCATTTAGTGTACAATTTATCACACACCTTACCCCCATTGGGATATACCGTACTGCAGACCAGGGCATTACTGCCTTTGTATGTAGGGATCAAGGGAGCAGGAGAAGAGGGGGATTTGGTAGCAATGACCCTCATTTTTCCTGTTCGAAAGGTAAAGAAGGTCATAAATCCACATTACAGAGGTAGCAATAAAGACACAACGGCAGAGAAAGGGTTCATATGAAAAACAGAAAGGACCATCACAGAGGAACTCTCCCTACAAGGATGATTTGACTTCATCAGGGGATGAGGAGTGACAAGAAGAGGAATATTCCTCATGGAACAGAAACAGCACCTTAACCAGAACAGATCAGACCCTGAGTCCATGACATACTGACCTCCAGCCTGTGCTCTCCCTGAGGCTCTAGGTGTTGGCTGTGATCTAGGAGACCTTGATGTACTGAGCATCAATTTGAGACTCAAATGAGCATCAGGAGAGTGGAGGTAGGTCCTGATTTTTCACTAATTAGCACGTGAACTTGAGAAAGTCCCTTGACCTTTCCATTTATAAGATGATAGGAATCAACAAAATCAATTATTTAGAGTATCATTAATAGTGAAGTTACAATCCTAAATCCCCTGTTATTGTAGAGTGTGTAACTTTCTAAAGTACAAAAGTCTAATTATTGTAGGGTTGAAGCTCATAACACATTGATTCATTGAATCATTTGCTTGTTCATCTACACATTCAGCTAATATTAATGGAGCATGCAACCAATAAGGGAAAAAGAGAGCCCATCTTCAACAGGCTTTGAGACCATATTTAAGCTTCCGCCTGTGGCTTTCTTCCGCAGCATCCATCTCTTAGGTAACCTAATCAGTTATTATTTTCCCAAGGAAAAACCAGAGATAAATTCAGTATCGGAATTAATTGCTTGGCTATCAAATCCACCCCCATTGTTAGTAACAACCTTGCAGATCTGAAACAGACAGGTTCCCTCTCCTGGGATGCTCAGAAATTTCCTTTTCACCTTCCAAGGCTGCATTTTCATTATCTTTGACAAGTTCTACAGTGAAGATACATCACCAAACTCTGGTTTTGGCAATGATGGAGTAACGGGAACTTATTTAACCTCCTGTCATAAACAACTGGACAAAATATACGAAACAACTGTTTTGAGACATTGGATGACAGTTATTGCAGAGTGTGTGAAAGCTAAGCGGACAGAACCGTGCGATGAGCCCTGATTGTGCTGCAATTGTATCTGGAAAGAATTTCAAGACTGAGTGGGGGAGGGGAAATCCAAACAGAGCCTGTTGAGAAGAGAGAGATCAGAGGCTGGGGAGGTGGATTCATCCAGAACTACACAGATAAAGAGCTCCAGAAATATGCAGAGGGTCCCCTTGAAACTTTATTGAGTACTAGGATGTGCATGTTTAGAATGAATCTCCACAAAAGCTGGCTGAGAATGACCATGGAGTTACAAGCTGAAAATTCCTGGAGCTCATCTATGGTGAAGAGATGTTCCATTCTGTCTTGGTGAACTTGGGCTGCTATAAGAAATTACCATAGACTAAGGGGCATAAACAACAAACACTTATTTCTCACACTTCTGGAGGCCAAGAAGTCCAAGATGAGGGCACCAGGAGATCCACTATTTGTGAGGGCCCCCTTCCTGGTTGGCAGACAGCCATCATCTCATTGGATCCTCACACGGTGGAGAGGAAACAAGGTTTCTCCTGTCTCTTCTTGTAAGGGCACTAATCCTATCATGAGGACTCCATCCTCATGACCTAATTACCTCCCAAAGACCCCACCTTCAAATTCTGTCACTTTGGGGGTTAGAGTTTCAACATATAAACATGCAATCCACAACAAATTCCAATCAGCCACAGTGAAGAGTCTTCAGGGGCTGGCCCCGTTGCCCAGTGGTTAAGTTCACACACTCCGCTGAGGCAGCCCAGGGTTTTGCTGGTTCGGATCTTGGGCACGGGTGTGGCACCGCTCATCAGGCCACACTGAGGCGGCATTCCACGTGCCACAACTAGAAGGATACACAATTAAAATACACAACTATGTCCTGGATTTGGGGAGAAAAAGCAGAAAAAAAAAGATCGGCAACAATTGTTAGCTCAGGTGCCAATCTTAAAAAAAAGAAAGAGTCTTCAGTAAACTGTCAACATTCAGTGGAACATTGACATTCAGTGGAGATGACGGAGGAGACACCTTCATAGTAGCGCTGAACTTTCCCCAGAGTGAAAGTCACAGTATACCCATCCAAGGGAAGACTTGTGACAGCACTCAGAGACAGCAAAGTGACCCACAAGCCACTCGACTGCCTGTAAAACAAAGTCTACTACTCTTTAAAGGAAGACAATAAAATCCAGGCACTTATAATATAACGCATAACATCACCACCACCCAATCAAAAACTAAGCAAGCAAAGAAGCAGGTAAATGTGACCCATGAAGAAAAGAAAAAGAAAACTACGAGCTAATATCTCTTTTAAAAAGGATGCAAAAATTTTCAACAAAATAGTAGTGAACCAAATCCAACAATACATAAAAAGGATTATTAACCATGATCAAGTGAGATTAATTCCAGTTATGCAAGGTTGGTTTAACATCTGAAAATTAATCAATGCAACACACCATGTGAATAAAATAAAGGATAAAACCACATTATCATCTCAATAGATGCAGGAAAAGCATGTGACAAAGTCCAATACTCTTTCATGACAAAAACAATTAACAAACTAGAAATAGAATGGAACTTCTTCAACCTGATAAAGGCATCTGTAAAAACACCACAGTTGACACAATACTAAATGGTCAAAGGTTGAAGTCTTTCTCCCTAAAATCAGGAATGTCTGCTTTTTCCACTACTGTTCAATATTTTATTGGAAGTTCTAGCCATTGCAATTAGTGGGGAAAAAAGAAATAAAAGCATATATATTGGAAAAGAAGAAGTAAAACTGTCTCTATTTGCAGCTGACATGATCTTGTATGTGGAAAATCCTAAGGAATCCACTAAAAAACTATTATAACTAATAAATGACTTCATTGAGGTTGCAAGATAAAAGATCAATATACAAAAATCAGTTGTATTTCTATACACTGAGCAATGAAAAATCCAAAAATAAAACACTTTCATTTGCAATAGCATCAAAAAGAATAAAATACTTAGGAATATATTTAATATACTTACCAAAAGAAGTGCAAGACTTGTACTTTGAAAATTGTTGAAATAAATTAAAGACCTAAATAAATGGAAGGCTTCCCATGTTCACAGGTCTGAGAACTTAATACTGTTAAGATGGCAATAAGCCCCAAATTGATCTACAGATTTCATGTAATTCCTACAATAATCTCAGCTGAATTCTGCACATAAATAGAGAAGCTGATCCTAAAATTCATACAGGGATGCAGGTAACCCAGAATAGCCATAATTATCCAGAAAAAGAAGAGCAAAGGTGGAAAACTCACATTTCCTGTACTATCAGACCTAAAAATTCAAGTGCTGCTTTGACACCTCTGAGCCGCACAGGGCCCCATGAGCCCACTGCTCTCACCAGACATGCTCCCTCACCCTGCAGGAAAAGCTCTCTACTCTGCTAGTTCCCCTCTGACCCGGACCAGCTGCACCCCACCTGCTCCTCAACTTAGCAGGTTTCAGTTCCCTGCCAGCCTGTGAAATTACTCAAACAAGCCAATTATATCTTCCCAGCTGTCCAGTATCAGATGTCTCATGTTCAGTCATCTCGTTCTTTAGGGTGAGAGACCCCCCCGCTTTATGAACAGAGCAAATAGGACACTCCCAATTCAGAACTTATTACAGCCGTAGTCAGAACACCTCCCACTACAAAACTTATTACGAAGCTATAACAAGTCCAGAATAAGGAGAGATCGATATATTAGTATAATAGAATTGAGAGTCTAGAAATAAACCCTTCCATTATGGTCAGTTGATTTTCAACGATGGTGTCAACACACAGTTCAATGTGGAAAGACTAATCTTTTCAACAAATCATGCTGGGGAAACTGGGTAACCACATGCAAAAGAATGAACTTGGACCCTATCTCAAAATAAATAAAAGATGAAAGAAAGACCTAAATGCAAGAGGTAAAACTATAAAACTCTTAGAAGAAAACATGTGTGTTAATCTTCATGATCTCGCATTAGGCAATAATTTCTTAGATATGACATCAAAAGCACAAGTAACCAAAGAAAAGAATAGTAAATTGAACTTCATCAACATAAAAAACGTTTGTGCTTCAAAGGGTATTATCAAAAGACAACCCATAGAATGGGAAAAAATATTTGCAAGTTATATATCTGATAACGGACTTGTATCCAGACTATATAAAGAATGTTTTTAACACAATAACAAAAAGACAAAAAAAAAAATTTTAAAATGAGCAAAGCATTTGCATAGACATTTCTCCAAAGAAGATATCCAAAGGCCAATAGCACATGAAAAGATGTTTGGCATCATTAGTCATTAAGCAAATGCAAATCAAAACCACAATTAGATACGACTTCATACCCATTAAGATGGCCACAGTCAAAAAGACAGACAATTTAATTGCTGAAAAGGAGAAGTTGGAAAAATTGAAACCCTCACACATTGCTGGTGGGAATGTAAAATGATGCAGTGCTATAGAAAACAATTTGGCAGTTCCTCAAAATGTTAAACACGCAAATACCATGCGATCCACCCATTCCACTCTTAGGTATATATGTATGCAAGATAACTAAAAACAGACTTCCACACAAAAATGCTTATAGAAGCATTAATCATAAAAGCCAAAAACTAGAAACAATGTATATGTCCAACAATTGATGAAGGATAAACAAAAAGCGACATGAGCATGTGGTGCAGTGTTATTTAACAGTATAAACACACGAAGCACTCATACATGCTAGAGAACAGAGAGACCTTGAAAACGTACGCTAAGGGAAGGACGCCAGTCACAAAAGACCACACAGTGTACCGTCTCATTTATATGAAATATTCAGAATAAGCAAACCTGCAATGATAGAAAGTAGATTAGTGGTTGCCAGGGGCTGGATGCAGGGAGAATCAGGAGTAAATGCTGATGGGCACGGGGTTTCTTTTTGGGATGGTGAAAATATTCTGGAATTAGAATACACTAACACAACTCTGAATATACTAAAAACCACTGAACTACACACTTGAAATGAGTGAATTTTATGGTAGTAAATTACAGCCCAAGAATGTGGTAAAAGAAATTTAGATGGCAATGCAAAGATATAATATAGCCAAAACAATCTTGAAAAAGAAAAACAAAGATGGAGACCTTTTATTACCTGATTTCTAGACTCATTATAAACCTGCAGTGGTCAGGGCAGGGTCAGGTATGGGTCAATGAAGCAGAACAGAGTCTAGAACAGACTCTTAGAGTATCAGTTGATTCTACAAAGGCACTAAGGTAATTCAGTGGGTATACTCATTTCCGCAAATGGTGCCACAAAGCTGGATATCTACATGCAACAATAAACAAACAAAATTTACCTTTATCTCATACCACAGACACAAAGTAAATAAAAATGCGTCAAAGACCTAAACATTAAGAGCTAAATTTATAAGACTTGTAGTAGAAAATAAAGGAGAAAA
The DNA here is from genome assembly GCF_021613505.1 of Equus quagga. Taxonomy (NCBI): domain Eukaryota; kingdom Metazoa; phylum Chordata; class Mammalia; order Perissodactyla; family Equidae; genus Equus; species Equus quagga. The sequence continues at coordinate 82,697,391 of NC_060280.1, read as the reverse complement.
TGTTTGTGATCTTTGATTTCTTGAATATGATGTAAAAATATGAACTATAAGTGGAAATTTTAATGAAGTTCATAAAAATTCACATTTTTGTTCCTCAAAAGACATTGTTAAGAAACAGCAAGACACAGACGGGAAGAAAATATATGCAAAACACATACTTAACTTCAGAATATATAAAACATTCTCACAACTCAATAATAAGAATACAAATAACAATAAAATAAGCAAACTATTTGATATTAATCAATTAAGACATAAAAATGATAACGATCATTTATCTCAACATCATTACTGATTAGGGAAATGTACATTAAAACCATACTGAGAAACTCCTACACATCCACTAGAATGGCCAAAATTTAAAAGATGTCAATATCAAGTTTTGGTGACAAAGTGGAGCAACTGGAACTTTCAAGCATTATTGGTGAAAATGCAAAATGATGCAGGCACTTTGAAAACCATCTGGCAAATTTCTATGCGAAGTAAATACCTGCCATATGATCCGGCAACACCACCACTACATATTTATCCAAGAAAAATTAAAATGGGTAGCCACACAAATACTTCTACTGGAATGTTCACAGAAGCTTTATTTATAACAGCCCCAAACTGTGAAAAAAGAGGATAAACAAATTGTCATATGCTTCCACAATGAAATACTATTGAACAATTAAAAGAAGTGACCTGCTGATGCGTGCGACATCAGGAACACATCTCCCAAGCCTCATGCTAAAAGAAGGAAGACAGACACAAAGACCACATGCTGCATGACTCCATTCACAGGAGTTCCAGAAAAGGAAACACTACAGCGACAGAAAAGGTTCTAAGCTGCCAATGCCTAATGTCAGGACCCGGTGGACTGAAACGGCACCCCTTTTCCCTTAGGGAAATCTTCTGTATTTTGATTAGGGTGATGGATATACTTCTATGCACGTTTGTCAAAAATCATCAAATTATACACTTAAAATTGCTAACTCTTGTTGAATGCAAATTATACCTGGATAAAGCTGATTAACAACAATATCTGAACTTTACAGGTAATTGGCAAGACGGCCGTTGGGAGGGAAGTGTCGCCATGTACTAGGGTAGAATAAAACCATGCGACCCCTTATTCACAGAGATCTGCATGAAGAAAAGTGTGTTTAGTCACAGAAAGAAGTATAGTTAAATTTAACAAGACACACTACCCTCCTCTTTTGGAAACTGAAATAGGAAATAGAAGAGCAATGTTATTCCTGAGTGTGGCTTCTTCCTTCTGCCTGGGGGAATTTGGTGCAGAGTCTTTCCTTAGAGCACCAACCTGAACCTTGGGAGATGTTCTCTGAAGTGTGCCTTCAAGGCCCAGAGGCAACACCCAGCAGGGGACATGCGCTGCGACCCCAGGCGCCCACTGCAGGGCTGCAGGGTTGGGCTGGTGGCCAGGCATTCATGCCTCTGAGTGGATGTCAGGGGCTCTGTCTGACCACTAGATGTAAACACCAGACTCTCTTTTTTTAAGTTATGATTCAATTTCCAGGCCTAGGGTAAATCAAGGTAGAAACAATATAAGTTTAGGAGATACTGAGTTTTTTTTAATTACTTTAAGCCATCTGCAGAAAAACATGATCTGCAAGGTGAAACCTTGAGTTCCACTTCTGGCTTCAAAGATCTGGCTCCTCTGTTCTCAGTTCTACCTGCCTGGCATCAGGACACTAAGTTATCGTTACAGATTCTGAAACCCAAGTTCTGGACCAGCAGACAGGTAACCTGTGTACACACCTGAGTGTTATGTTGGATTTTTGTTTCGTTTTTACCTGGAGAAAATGGAACAACCAGTCTATTCCCACTCTTGCAAAGTATATTTCATCTTTCACATAAATACCACTCTCTGGCTTATTCCAGCTGGTAAAGCCTTGCTCCCTACCATTGTAACTTACGGAGGACCGTTACTGCTCTTTGCAGTGGCTGGACAATAAGAAATCCTTTCACTCATTGAGAGAAATATGAAGTGAAGAGAAGTGGACTCGTTTAGCAGGTGTAAAGAGAAGCAGGAGGAGGGCCCTCACTTCGGGGTACACATCAAAGCTACGGGCTCCTGCCTCTCCATCAAGGAGCCACAGCTCGATTCCCAAGCCAGTTTCCTCCCCCAGCTCAGCCCGAATTATTAGAAGTGTCAACAGAAGCTGTTTAAAGAGTCTTTCAACCTGGGGGGATCCTCCTGCTAAAGCAAGCAGCTCCGGTGGGGGATGGGCCCTGGGGACAGGCTGCTCCAGTTTCAAAGAAAGGCATGTTTATGGGGCCCCACAAGGCTCCAGGCAAAGATTCTACTTATTTAATGAGGATTCTTCATCTAGAGATGAGATGAGGTACCATCAGGGCCAGGCGTATTTCGGGTACACACCCTAGGCTGCTGCAAACCCAAGGACTCCAAGTCCAAAATCAGAGAAACATACTTAAGAAATGCTTTAAAAAATTAAATATGGCTCCTTTACTTTCTTACCTTATTGAACGAGCGCACACATGATTGTGTCCAGACACAGGAACACACAGACACTAACAGCCTCAGTGACAAGCACTGGCAGGTTGTCACCCCACTGTGACTCAGTTTCTGCATCTGTAAAACTATCACAGAACCTGCCTCACCGCGCTCCTGGGAGGGACAGCGGAGACAGGGCACGCGCAGCACCGGAGGAGCGCCAGCCACTCCAAATCACGGGCAGCTTGCGGTCTAATTACTATGCGCACGCCAGAACACACAGGCACCTGTGCGTGCACACTTGCACATCAGCATCACAGACGCGTGCGCACACTCACACGCGTACAGCGTGGGCAGTCTTTGACCCATCGGGACATAGGCGGATGTGCGGCTCCCCAGCCCTGTGCGCGTGCTCAGATGCAGTGGCACCCTCCTGGGGCAGGATCGCAGTGGTCTCCTGTAACCTCACAGCTCCTGATTCTTGATGCCTGACCGTCCCTGTCCCGTCCCGTGTTCCTGTGTTCTCTGAGGTGCACACGCCGCGGGACCCCAGCTCTCCTAGACCGGTGCCCACCGCCCCCACCCCGACCCCGCGCGCAGCAGCCCCGCCTGTGGGGAGAGCCCGCACCTCTGTACAGTCCGCAGCTGCCGTCCTAAGCCATAGGCAGGCCCGCGCCCCCCAGCTCCTGGTGGAAGTGACAGCCTGCACGTGCGCCTGTTGGTTTTAGGGGAGGCCCCGGCCAGGTCAAAACCACCAGCGTCTCCATTCGTTCAAGTGTGAAGTCCAGACTCCTTGAAACCGCCTGCAAGGTCAGACCCCACCGCCCTCATCCTGCCTGCGGCCTCTGCTCCGCTCACCTAGAAGCCCCTCCCTCCGAGAACCCTCTCTGCTGGCGCAGGCTTCAGGGCCCTCCTTACGCCCTTCTCCACCCAGCAGGCTCCTCCCTGTTTTCAGAGCCCAGCTCAAACTTCAGAGCTTACCGGAAGGGACCTCAGAACGCGTCGTTTCTTTCTCTGTGCCCCTGCCCAGGCCCTCTACTCAAGATCGCACTGCTTGTGCTGCACTGCGAGGATTTACTGGGGGTAATGTCCACCTTCTTCCACGAGCCTGTTCTGTCCTAGACCATCGGGCCCTACAGTACCTCCCACCTCACTTTCAACCCACTCTTTGCTCATGGTTCCATTCCCCTTAGCCTCCATCCTGGGCCTCAAATGTGTCAAACTTTTTCTGCTTCAGGACCTTTGCACTGGCTGTGCCCTCTGCCCCTGGCTATTTGCATGACCTTTGCCTTCTTAGCCTTCCATCTCAGTTCAAATGTTCCCCCTTCGGAGAGGCCTTCCAGACTCCTCATCCGAAAGATCCTCCTTCCCCCAGGTTCTGACCCTCTTGACTCCCTTCACAGCACTTTCCACAGCCTGTAATTACTTTATCTGATTGTCTGTCCCCTGTGTCTTGTCTGTTCCCCCATTGGAATGTCAGCGTGTGTTCTTGGCGACGTCTGCCTTCCCCACTCTGTGTTCCCAGCACCCGGCATGGCACCTGCCGGGCAGGAAGTGCTCCATGAACAAAAGGTCTGCTCCCCAGGAGGCACTGAGTGTCTGTAGGACAAGGCTGTGGTTAATATCCACGACTTTCTCTTCTCGGGACTTGACTGTCCAGGGGTGACAGGAGCACTTTGTATGCAAAGGTAAAACTCTGCCCCTTGGGGAGACTAATAAAGCAGAGCTGCTTTCTTTGAAGCAGGGACGCGTGGAGCCCATACAGGCACACGTGCATGCACACACGCATTGCACACACACTCACACACACTTTCTCTCTGTGGTTTGTCCCTCCTGGAATCACTGTGGCTCTGATGAGCTGAGGTGAAAAACACACCAAGGAGTTCTCTGAAGTATGTTGCTCTGGTCCAAATTGTGTCCCCCAAAATCTGTATGTTAAATCCTAATTCCCACTGTGAAGCTATTAGCAATGGGGCCTTTGGGAGGTGATGAGGTCATGAGGGTGGAGCCCCCGTGGATGGATTAGTGCCCTTAGAAGAGGGACCCCTTCCTTCTGCTGTGTGACGACATAGCCTGTGACGGGAAGACAGCCCTCGAGGGAACCTGGCTGTGCTGGCACCCTGATCACGGAATTCCAGCCTCCAGAAGTGTGAGGAACGGATTTCTGTCATTTACAAGCTACCCAGTCTGCGGTATTTTGTTATGGCAGCCGAATGGACCAAGACAGAAGTCTTCCCAACTCCCTGGGTGAGGCAGAGGCGAGCAACCTGAATTACTGCTGCCCTGCAGGGCAAGAGTCCGCCACCCACGGGGAGAGTGGGGCCACAGGCCTGCCGGTGCACCACCCACGTCGCGGCCACTGGGAGAGCTTAGCTTGACAGGAAGCAGGGGCTGGAGGGTCTCAAGCAGATGGAGAGGACTCCTCAAAGGGCATCCAGATTACCGTACCTCACTGTGGTCAGTGAGGCCACCAGGGTCCCCAGAGCCAGAAAAGTGGGGCCCCTGGTGAGCCAAAGCCACTCCTTCTTAGAAACACAGACGTGCAGAGACAGAAAGGGCCTGGGGTGCCTCGCTGTGCCATCTGTTCTACAGAGGGCAGAGCCAGCAGGGTGTGTGGAGAGAGGCTTCTTTTAAGGAACAGGCTCACATGACCGTGCAGGCTGGCAAGTCCAGCAGCTGCGGCGCCGACAGAAAAAAGCTGAGTTTGCAGTTCACATCTGAAGGCTTGTGCTGCACGATTCCATCCTGCTCAGGGGAGGTCAGCTTTCTGTTTTATCCAGGTCTTCAGCTGATTGAGTGAGGCCCACCCACATGGGGAGTGCAATCTGCTGTACTCAAAAGTCCACCAATTTAAGTGTTAATCTTATCCAAACACACCCTCACAGAAACCTCCAGAACAGCATTTGACCACATATCTGGACACCATGACCCAGCCAAGGTGACACATGAATTAACCACCACATTCACTCAACACCTTCATTTGTCACAACAGAAATGCGAGCCACAGTGCCCACCTGATCAGTGCCCCAGGCCACAGATCGGGCAAAGCCCAGAGGAGGATTCACGGCTTCTCTGTCTGGGGCACCCACTGTCCACAGGCTGCTTTTCAGAGCAGGGATGAAGCTGGCCCACAGACACACAGCTCACCTGACGAACCTCCGAAACTCGTTTTCCTTATCCCTGCTGCCAGTCAAGCCATTGTCCCCAAACCCCGGGTGTCAGAGCACTTCTTCAGAATTTCCCCTGAAGTTACAGTGCGTGGGTGAACAGAGAGCCAGCTGCCCTGGAACATCAGCCTTTACTCCCCTGCAGCTCTCACACCCCTGCTGGTCCACGTGGTACCTCTCTGTTCTGTTTCCTGCTTTCTCTGAGTGTCTGCCTGCTCTGTCTGCCCAAGGATCCTTCCCCATCACGCTGCATCCCTCACCCTGTCTCTGCCCCTTCCCACTCAGTCCCCCCTCCTCCACCTCCTCCCTTCCCCTCCAGCCCCCTCCTCCTCCTCTCTGTCTCTTGCCCATCACTGTCCTGCCTCTTCCCATCCAGCCACTCACCCTTTTTTGTGACCACCTTCCTCTCCTACCACCGCCAGCCCTCTGCAACCCTCCACCCCTGAGCTTCTTGCCTGTGCCTCTGCTCCCTTAGTTTCCACAGGATTAAGAGTTGGAAGCTAGGACCCAATACATCTGGCCGAGCGTGAAGCAGGAGGGGCAGTATCTGAAGGCAGAGCCTGAGTAGTTGGGAGTCAGGAAGCCCAGCTTTTAGACCCATTTGTCTTGTTATTTTCAGTTCTCTTAATATTCATGGAACCAGCTTCTGGCAGTACCTAAACATCCTCACTGACAGAAAGCGATGACAGTCATATACCCTTGGGTTTGAGGTGACAGGGGGTCATCCCAGGTGAGACACCCAGTGGAAGACAGCCCAGCATGGAGGCAGTGTCCTGACACCCAGTGGAGGACAGCCCAGCGTGAAAGCAGTGTCCTGACACCCAGTGGAGGACAGCCCAGCGTGGAGGCGGTGACACCCTGCCCAGGACTGTAAAAAAAATCTTGGGTCCAAAATAGGGCCTGAGTGGGATCTGAGATGACAAGTGGCCTTCAAGGGTTCAGGAACTTCAGCTGCTGGCATGTCCCCACCATGCAGACACCTCCCAGACATGGGGTGCCTACACGCAAACCCCGTGTGCACAGTGTGGCGGTCGGCCCTCCTCAGCCCGCTCCCGCCGCCATGTTCCCCTGCCCTGCACCAGGGTCTTCAGCCACAGTAACAGGAAAATCCGCTAACAGGGACATAGCCATGAGGAAGGCCGCTCTCTCAGATGCTAACCACAAGGCTGGATGCACGTCAGTGCCCGCCCAGACTGGTGAAGCAGCTAAATGATGGCACCAAGGAGGGCCCACGTTCCGTCTTCCCGCTCTGCGTCCTCAGGGATTGCTGACACCTCCCTTCCTGTTTGCAGAATGGCCGAAGCAGTTCCCGGCTTGAAACGTAGGCGTAACCACGTCCAGAAACAAAGAAGAGGGACATTTTCTTCCCACAACTGTTTCCAAGGAGGAAAACCTCCAAAACTCCCCATCTGGCTTTCCCTCAAGCTCCCTTTGCCTAGAATTGGGTCATAGTCCTGTGAAGTAGTCAGGAAAGAAACTGGGAAAGCAAAAAGCTGACATCTTCGGCCCATCCTGGGCTGATGGAGAAGTGATTTGGGAAAGCAGACTCCAGTGTGTAGGGGGGTGGATGTACACCAAGGGGCTCACGTTCCCCAGCACAACAGCCTTGGTGCATCCTGTTCCCTCTGCCCTTATTGCCTTCCCTCCCCAACCCTTTCTTCACTTGCAAACTCCTCTCCGTCTAGAAAGTTCTGTCACTTCCCTGTGAACTCCCTCGACTCCGCCATAGAGTGCTTTGTTAGATCCAAGTGTGCGTGACGTATTTCCTTAGCTTCCACATCCATGACTCGAGTGTGAACGCCTTGATTTCAGAGACCACGTTCTTGCTTGTGTATGCTCCAAACCTCAGCGTCTACGCTCCCACCAAGACCCCTCGCCGAGCCCAATGTTATTCAGCTTGTAGTCTATGCTCTGTACCTTTTGATGAATGAACGAATGAGTGAATGAGCAAGTAAATAATTGACTAGGTTAAGATATAATCTACACGGTGCAAATGCCACTTACCATCTTCGGAGCGCCTAAGGAAAGTCACAGTTGGGTATGGCCCTCTCTAAATCAAGAGGACTGTGACTGCTCATTGGTTTGGATGCTGTTCCTGTTCTGGGAAGAAAGAGATGAAGATTGCTGTTCCCCAGAGACATGGGGCTAAGCTCGGTGTGTCCAGGCCTCAGGTGTGGCTCCTCCTGTCAGTACATCCAGAAAATGTCGTTCTCAAAATCCAGTATGTGTGTTCGCTTCCTGTCGCTGCTGTAACAGGTTATATTGCACGTATAGTGCCAGAAAACAGTACAAATTCATTGCCTTACAGCTCTGTAGTTCAGAAGGTCAACACAGGTCTCACTGGATTAAAATCAAGGTGTGAGTGGGCTGCTGTCCTTCTGTCCTTTCTGGAGGTGCGAGGAGAGAGTCCACTTCTTGCCTTTTCCAGCGTCTAGAGGCCACCTGCCATTCCTTTGTCCAGGAACTCTGTCTCCAACTTCAAAGCCAGCCATATGGGCCAGGTCCTTCTCCCACCATATCTGTCTAACCTTTCTTCCTTTGTCCCGTCTAACTATCTAACTCTCTACCCCTCGCTGGGGAAAGGTCTCTGATTTTAAAGACTTTCATGATTAGATTGAATCCACCCACTAATTCATGATACTCTCCCTATCCGTAACCTTAAGCACATCTGCAAAGCCCATGTTGCTGTGTAAGGCACCTTACTCACAGTTTCTGGGGGTTAGGATGTGGGCATCCCGAGGGGCCCTTGTTCTGCCCACTATGTATGTGGGAGACTTTGAGGAACTTGGTAGGGGGCGTCTCGGACCACACCTGCAGAGATTCTGGTCCAGGGTGTCTGGGGTATGCCCAGGGTCTGCATTTATAACAGCCCCCAGACAATTCTGGTGAGGGTGGCCTAAGGAGCTCTCCGTGAGAACCACTAACGGGGCCCTTACGAGGCATTTCCACTTCCGTGATTTGGAGTGATGTGCACAGGAGCCTTTGGAGACAGGAAGGTAGGGACCCTTGTGCCCATTTCAGAGACGGGGGCCCGGCCCTTGGACTGGCCTGAGAAGGGCATGGTATTGACCGTGACGGAGCGAGGGCTGCAGCTTAAATCTTCAGGCACCAAGTCAGGTGCTCCTGGCACCTTCTCTGCCAACAAGTCTCACCACAGAAAATGACAGTGTCCACACGTCCCTTCCCAGAGGCTGGGGATGGCAAGCTGCACCACAGGGTGAAGGACACAGCTGGCCCTGCTCTCTGCAGGGGAAGGATGGCACTCACACAGTCTCTCTGGCATGAATCGGACCCCCTCCCACAGTGTCCCCGCGGGCCTGAGCACTGGCTGGGGAGATTGCCGCCTGCCCCGGCCCCACACAGAGGCGCCTCTCCAGCGGGCTCTCCGAGTGGCTGCACATGCTGAGCTCCTCCCACGCCCCGCACGGGTGGTCTCTGCTTCTGGAGAGATTCCACCGGCAGGGATGGCCGGGCTCTGGGTCTGCAAGAGCCGCTTCTGCTACAGGCCTGTGTGTCTGTGTGCTGCGTTCCAATCTAATTGTTCGTAATTATAAAGTAGTGGGATGTGCAACATTGATTGAAAAATGTTGGTGCTTACCTTCTGGAGAGTGTGTGTGCCTGTCTGATTGACAGGAAAGGGATTGTATTTTTCGGATTTTCCAGATCATTGATTTGTCATCCTTAAGGCTCCAAATACAGAGCTGTGTGAGTCAGCATTGGGAGCACGCTTCTCCCATTTGTTTACCTCAGACTGAAGTTGCCTCCAGCTCTCTGAATGCTAAAGCAGACTGGATTCAATTTGGCATGATGGCCACCCTATCCTGTCAAGGTTTATTCATCTCACTGATGTTTGGAAAGGATGATTTTGGCGAGACGCTCACGATTATCTCTGCACTCTGTTGACCGTAGAGAGCATGTCCTGGGGGCTTGGCACACGGTGCTGTGCCCACCGTGGAGGAGGGGCAGGGAGTGCCGACCTCACTGCTGCATCTCCTCTCACCAGGCACGCCCAGAGCAGCTCCCTGAGCGAGGCGGTGGCATCTTAGCCATAACAGGAATTTCTTGGGAGAAGCATCGGTGGGCAGTGAGAAATTGGCAGGCTTCACGTGGCACAGGTTTGGGATGTGGGTGCCAGAGACAAGATTCCTGATTGAGGCAAAGGCCCATCAGTCTCAATAAAGAGTCCACATTTCCATAAACCTTGCCTGCTGGTCCTGTGCCCCTGGATGGTCACACCTTGGGGCACAGATTCCCTCCAACTGCGTGCCGGGCCCTGCAGGTGCAAAGTGTTCCCTCCTGACTCATCGGGAAGTGGGTGGTGCCAGCATCCTAGGGCACAGTCGTACTGTCACTCACAGGGACACACTCAGGAACAAGAAGACAGACTCATGGTCATGTGGTCCCCCCAAAGACACACACAGATGACAGTCACGCAGATGCACACACTCACTTCCTGTTGCCTCACTTTTTTTCATTGCAGTTGTTACTAAGCTGAAACGCATTAATTGTCTTGATTTTTATCCTGGATATGTTCACCAAGTCTCTTTTGTCTTCCTTCTGGACCCACGGTTGGACTCCTCGCAGGCCCCCTCGGAGGTGGCTGTGCTTGGCTCTTGTGCCAGCAGGAATGCTGGGAGTCACTTCCTGGCACCATACTCCATGCTTGCTCCCCTTTCTGCCCTCCTGGAGCAGGTGAACTCCATGCACACACTTCGAACTTCACATGAATAAGAAATGGATTTATATAGCATGAAGGCACTGAGATTTTGGAGCTCATCTTAGAGCACCTGGCATTACCTGGACTCATACCCTCCTCCAACCAGGAAGCCGGCTCTGTGAGGGCAGAGACAGCTTCTGCCTAAGCCACCTGTACCTCCAGCACCCTACACACAGCAGACTTTCAATCGGAGGTTGTTGGATGAATGAGTGAATGAATGAACTAACAAGAGGATGGAGGAAGGTGCCCTGCCCTGCCTGCTGTCCACTTCTCCGGCACGGACTCCACCCCTCTGAGAAGCTCTCCTGACCCAGCCCTGGACACCCTTCCCTGGGCGCGCACAGAGGCTGGATGTGTTCTCTGGGGTCAGGGGTCCCCTGCCAGCCCATGAGCTCCCCACGTAGGACCACTGGGATCGGTACTGTTGCATCCAGCTCCTGCTGCCGTGCCCCCATCCAGTGGGAGCTCGTGAACATGAGTTACGGGACTAAACCGATAAAGCAGCATTTTGAGCACTCCGCGTCTACAATGCCTTCCACAGACCATCGTCCCTCACCATCCAGATGAGTTTGATTCCTGGGCTCAGACAGTGAGAGCTGTGGTGACAACGAGGACAGGGTGCTCTCAATCTGCTGCTTCTTGAGCAAGAGACAGCACGTACTGAGTGTGCCAATTTTAACAATTACCTTTACAGTTACTCTTTCTAGCTCCTGGGTTCAGATTGTAAGGGTTTTCTGCACTTTAGTTCATTTGATCTTCACAATAATCCTCTGAGGCTTAAGCATCCCCATGATCAATGACAAGCCAGGTTCAGAAAGGTTGACTGTTTTCCAGAAGATCCACAGCGTGTTAATGGCAGAACCCAGCCTGGAACTCAGCCACAGAATTCTCGGTTCCTTTGTGTTCTCTAGAGAAACCCAAGAGATTGTCTAAGAATAGCAGCAGCACAGCCTGGATTTTCTGAGAAAGCCCTGATTTTAAATCGTTTTCCCATTTTGCCTGTAACTGCATTAGAACTTGTCAGGCGCTCGTACAATTCCCACTTGGAGAATGTGATTTCCATTTGTCCAGGGTACAACCCAAGTAGACGTGGCATGCTGTGCATCAGGTCCCTTCAGACCCTGGCCACCATGAATCTAGCCCCTGGAACCTCCCACCACAGTGCCCTCCCGTCCACCACATACTCCCTGCTTGCCAAGCTGCCCCTTATCCCTTACCACCCATCCCCGCCAGAGACCTCCCGTGCCCTGGAAACAAGGGGCCTTCTGGGGAAGGCCTTTCCTCTTTTCCTGGCCTTCAAGGCTTCTGGGGTCAGCAGACAAGGAGTGGAGCAAATTCAGAGCTGGGAGAGCTGCCAAACCCGGGAGCCAGGCATCAGACCACAACTGAGCCATCTCACTAAACACCCACCGCTTGAACTGTCAGCAGCATAACTGACTTCTGCAGCGGAGAAAATGTAGGTCAGTGCTTCACTGCAACGAGAAAAACACGACCATCAGAGCAAAAGACAGAAGGGAAGTAATTACAAAATGTAGATTAAATAACCACCAGATAACAAGCTGAATAACAAGCATCAATACGTGGAGACAAAGGAAAACAATTAAGTCAGTGGGTTGTAACTGGTTCCCAAACTTGTCAGGAGTTCCCCCTCCTTCCCATTTATGGCAAATGTAATTCTGCCCCTTTCCTGCAGAATCTGCCTCCTCTTCTCTCTGCCTGGTACCTGGAGCCGCCTCGACAGGGGCTCTTCTTTGTCCCACAGGAATCGGGGCCTGGTCCCTGCTGCAGGCTTTGCAGGCTTAGAAGCAGTTGTGGGTCCTAGAAGAAGGAGGCACCTCGAGGTTGGGTAATAGAGACACTTTTTGACCAGGTGTCAGGACCCCTAGGTCTAGATTGGATTCTGTTGGTCTGTTATGAACCCACTGTGTAATCTTGGGCAAGTGGATTAACTTCTTGGGGCCTCCATTTCTTTGGCAGTAAGACAAGGGTTTCAGGAGCTGGTCTGTGAAGCCATCATCTTTCTAACAGCAGGAGTCAGGCACCCTGGGAAGGTCGCTTGTCTGCTCGATGGATAAGGTCCAGCCCGACTCAGCCCAGTGGAGGGAGCCTGCCCTTCTCATCCTCAAAGGACCTGAGGTCCAGCTGTCACCTGCTCTCCTCGCTAAGCTGGTTGTCACGCCTGCGGTCCTCTGTCCTCGCTGTCATCCCTCCAACCTGACAAGAAGCTGCCTGCCCTTTGTGGTCACTTGTCTCAGCTCCTCATGGGGAACAGGAGGCCCAGCAGCACGGGAGGTGGAGCTCCGAGGCCCTGGCTCTGGAGCATGTCCAGTCCTCGTGCCGATGAGCAGACAGGCCCAGAGAGGGACGTGCTCGCCATCTCGCCCTCTGCCAGCCTGGGCTTCGAGGAGACCACTGTGCACTCACCTACACACTGGGCTTCATACCACCTGTTCACAATGCTGTGTGGGAAAAAATTAAGAAACGTGCGTAACACCCAACACAGGGCAGGTCGTCAAAGGTGGTGGGCGTTTTTCACACCACAGTCTCATACTGAGGCTCGGCAGGCCTCCAGCTGGACCCCAGGTTTCCCAATTATGAGACCCATCTTCTTCCTACTACAGCTCATTGCTTCTGAAAAGAAATGACTCCCGTCCCCCGCCCCTTAGACGCCACCAAACAGAGGACCTGGGAGGAGTCCACGTTTGCTAACGGACAGCGACACAAACTTGAGTAAAGCAGGGGGTTGAAGACCTGTGTTCTAGGGTCAGCGCCACAGGCGGGCGACTTAGCTGGGGGTCTGGGCAGATCCTTAACCTTTCTGTACCTCCTGTTCTCACCTGTCAAACAACCGTAAGAGCGCCTGTCTCACTAACCTCACGCTCTGAGGAGCCACCAGGAGCATAGATACAAAAAGACCTTAAAACTATAAAGATATTGGTCCAATGAAAAGATTTGTTATTCTAAGGGGTTTCCCAAAGTTTGTGTTGTTATGAGGGTTAGGAAAGCTTATGGATGTGAAGGGATTTTGTGAACGTTAAAATGCTCAGCAAATGTGAGCAGCGTTCTTATCAAGCTGTGGGGCTGATGGAGGCAGGGAGGGACATGCTGAAGATCACACAGCCTGGTCTGCAGGCCCAGGACACGGAGGCCTGACTTCCTCCTGGGCATTCTCCTGAGCCTGCGCCTGCCGCACATCCTGCAGAGAACGGAGCCGTGGGCGGGCTCCCAGCTGGGTTTGTTTGCCTGCTGGAACCCCTTCTGTTACAATCCCACTTATCGAAGTGGCTTCCATTTGTCAGAAAGGGCAGCTTTGCATAACAAATTACATTGGTGTAATCAAATATTTCCATAGATTGAATTAGGTTTAATTGATTGTCCTCAAGACTTTCCCCTCCTTCCCAGCAGAGCTGGCCATGCCCTCTACTGCCCCTCTGTTCCAGGAGCAGCTCCTGAAATGGCCCCTAAGCCAGGCCCAGGGGGGAGGCCTGGCCTTGGATCCCCAGCGCCCAACTGGGTGCACTGGGGCATTTGGCCAGAGCGTGGGCACGGGCACTCCAGACACTACATTCCCTTAGCACTCGGAGATTGTTTCATATCAGTACCTACAGAGTGTTTACTCACTTCCTTTTAATAGCTGTAAAGTATGTTCTTGATGGATGTAACATAATTGATTTATCTCTATTGATGGAACAGATTGGGGCGGAATCTCAGCTACACGTTCACTTGGACAAGTCACTTTATTCTTGAGTCTCAGTCACTCTTCTGTAACTAGGAGGAGCTGAAACCTGCTTTGCATACCTCACAGGACAGTTATCGACTCAAATAGCACTAACCACGCACTGTGGGTCGTACTGAGCCAGGGAAACACTCCAGGGCATCATTTCTCTCAGTCCTCAGAGCAACCTACTGAGCAGGAGTTGTAATTCCTGGGCACAGATGAGAAAACCAAGCACAGAGAGCTTGGATAGGATTTGCAAGGTCACATCGCTCAGAAGTGACATAGTGGGGCCAGGTTTAACAGAATGAGGTGTGCGGAGCAATCAGGAATGGAAAAGCCCCATCAGACCAGTCTTGCTATTGCCGTGGGGTCAGGGACAACGCAGGCGGATGTCCCCGTGGGAGCCCGGCTGCCCACTGATCCACCTGCAGACACCTCACGCTGCACTGGATGGAGCAGAAGCCAGGGTGGCTGGAGGCCCAGAGGGAGAGGGGCTCGGACGCGCCTCCCTCATCTGCCCGCCCGGGCCCCATGTCTGCGCTCTCTGCCTTCAGCAGTGCTCTCACGACTGTCCTCACCTCACTGCTGTTGCTCCTGTTTGGGTTCATGACTGCACCCCCAATGCACAGCTCAGTGCGTCACACAAGATAGATGTTTAATCAGTGCATGTTGTATTGAATAAATTTCCTCTAAATGATTAAACAAGAAAGAAAATTTAGAGAAGCCAGTCTCTGGATGTGAACAGGGCAAGGGTTCACCGGAGGCAGGCAGGCAGAGAGCAGGAAAAAGAGCTGGTGAAACTCCTCCCGCCACAGGCCCTCCCACTTCTGGGCTGTCTTCCTGGGGAGGTGGCCCTGCAGGGTCTCAGACAGTCTCCCATTCCAGGAACCTGTCAATCACAAGCCAGGAAGCAGAAAAGCAGGGCCTCATCCTCCCACAGAACAGTGTCCTCTGTGCAGGTGTCCCTCCCCGAGGTAGTGTGAGTGGCCCAGGCCTGAGCAGCGGTGGGGTGGTCACTCCTTCTGCCTCTGCACCACGCGCTGCGAGGGGCTGGTGAGGACCTGGGGCAGGGCTCCTCACGCGGCCTCGCCCCAGTCCCGCCACTGCCTGTTTTTGTAAAGAAAGCCTATGGAAACAGCCCTGCCCGTGAGTTCAGAGACCGTCTCTGGCTGATTTTTCTACAACAGTTGCAT
This sequence comes from Equus quagga, assembly GCF_021613505.1. Classification (NCBI taxonomy): domain Eukaryota; kingdom Metazoa; phylum Chordata; class Mammalia; order Perissodactyla; family Equidae; genus Equus; species Equus quagga. The sequence continues at coordinate 82,682,141 of NC_060280.1, read as the reverse complement.
TTAGTAGTTGTGAGAGAGACCATATGGCCCGCAAAATCTAAAATACTATCTGACCCTTAATTTGCCAAGCCCGGCCTAGAGAGAGGCTCAGAAGCCATTCCCCACTGCGAGCAGCTCCAGTCCCCCTCGCATCGTGTCTTAGAATGAGCACAGCCCAGGCAGGGTGACGTTCAGACGCTGAACAGCTGGTATGACACAGCACCGCCCCTTGGAGCAGAGGCCTTGGCCCCAGCAGAGGCTGAAACCCTGTGCTGTGCCACTGGCTTCCGGAGGCCTGAGCAGCGGGGCCACAACGCGTAGGTGGCCCTCAGGAGCCCCAGGGCCCAGGCCGGCTACCAGCATAGCCATACCAAGCATGTTGCCTGCGTAGAAAATGAGAAGACGAGACAGAAGAAGATGTGCCAGAAGCATCACGCAGGTGCGGCTGCCGAGTCTCTGCCCTCCCCGACTTCAGTGACTGGAGCAGGCCACCGGCATGCTTTGCCACCCGCCTTATCAGCAGTTTCTGGGTCAGACTCTCTGCCTGAGCTGGGCACAAGATGTCTGGCGAGGCCCTGCCTGGCTGGTTGAGACCTGCTCAGGCCCCTTAGAAGCCACCCTGTGCCTCCTCGCGGGACCAAACCTCCTCGGGCTGGGGAGAGCAGATAAGCGCCGGCCAGAGGGACAAGTGCCCGGGATGCCTTTCAGCACGCTTCAGCCGTGACCCATAGAATAATCTCTTTAAAAATAAATCCAGCTGGAGACTCAGCTGAAAACAGCTTCCTAAAAATTGCAGGAGAAATTGGACACTTTATTTCAGTGACAAAATAACAGGGCTGCTGAGTCACTAGGGCGAGGCTCATTTCAGTGATCCCAGTTCAGGTGGATTGCTGAGGCTGGCCCGGCGGGGGGCTGCGGGGCCCTCTCCCTCCGCTCCTCCCCAGGCAGGGAGAGGAAAACAGCCCATGCTGGCAGACTCCCCAGGTGGTCACACCAGTCCTAGAAGGAACTTCACTTCCCAGATTTCCCCCACTGATCCGAGTTCCCCAAAATACTGCTTCCCGTCTATCCGAGGGGGCAGCAGCCCGTCTGTTTTCTCGAAGATTTTTAAGTCTGAAAGGCCGGGCCTCTGAATGCTGATTTGATCCAAGAGGAAAACTCTTGAAGACTAAAATGAAGACTAAAATCTATTACTGCTAGAGTAAGAAAGAATGACGCCGTCATCTTCCTGGACGCAGTCTTCTGTGGTCATTAGCCCAAGTAATAGCAGGTGAACAGAACTTCTATTTGCCCAGGTCTGCACTTTACAAATACCTTCTCCAAAGCTTGTTCTGTTTAACCCTCACAACAACCTTGAGAGATAGATAACTCTATTTTCCCTGTTTCACCGTTGGGAAAACTGAGGCTACTAAACCCTATGTACCTTTTCCCAAACTACGTCTTAGTAAATGGCAAAGCTGCAAATTGAACCCAAGTCCTCTACTTCAGAATCCCATGCTGGCTGTGGGTGTTCCACCAACCCGAAAGGACCTCTCCTCTCCAGGAGCACAAATCTCTTCCAGGAACTCATCCAAGAGGCAGGCAGCATGGCGCTCTGGAGGGAACGTGAACTTCAGAGATTAGAGTCTCGGTTACCAACATCTCCTTGTCCTGGAAGGCTCTGGAAGGGTTCTATGACGTTGTGCTGATAGATGTCCACCTCACCTGTGCTTGTGGGTAAAAGTCCTCAACCCACGTCCTCACCCGTGCTTCCTCAGCTCCCTCAACCCTCGGCGTTGTGGTGCACACCAGAGGCGTCACTGGATGGAAGCACCCCATTCTCTGGCCGGCTTGGCCAGCTGGTGTAGTAGTCACTGTAGCAGTCACAACAGGAAAACGCTTCTTCTGCAATAAGTGAAATAAGCCAGATAACTAGAAAGAAGAACAGGATAAATTAAAAATACCATATTTTTAATGGCACTAAAGTTCCAGAGAGAAAAGAAGCTTACCTGGTGAGCCGAGGATCGTAAGCTCCTTTTCCCCACGGGCATATTTGCTGATTCTGGGCTCGCATCAATGGCAGGGCTGGGCCCAGCCCTGCTAGATGAAAGAATAACTAGCGAAGGTTTTGGCAGTTGTGCAGGGCTGCAGCAACAAGTGGGATATTTCAGGTTCTGCAAACACACAACTGGACATTTGCTGAGGTCAGGCGGGGAGACTGTGGAAGCAGCTCAGAGCTAGGCCTAAAGCTCCTCAAAATCAGAATGAAGTCCCCTGAAGAAGTCTTGCTGTACTCAGGAAACAAAGTCCTACTGGAAGGAAGAGAGCCTGCTCAAAAACGCTGCAGTGCCCCCTCAAGACACGTGCAGGCTCTGAACCTTCCAGGGTCCCTAGTCTGGAGTCAGAGGCTCTGGAGCTCTGAAGGGCAGCACTGGATACCCCACAGGCTTTAGGGCTGAGCAATTGAACAAGGGCAAGCCAGAGAGAGGCTGAGTGCGTTTGCTTTCTGCCTAACTGTTAGTATTGAAAACGCACGTCCTCTGCACGGTGAAGAACGATGTTGCCTTTCATCCAGTCTGACAGCCTCTGCTCTCTGGCTGGCGCGGCTAGTCCCTTGACACTGAGTGTGCGCGTGTGGTCAGGTCTACACCTGCCGCCTCACCTCTTGTTTTCCATTTGTCCTTTTGGGTTTTGCTACTCTGTTGCTCCCTTTCTGCCTGATTTGGGGTCAGTTAAAAATCTTTCAGCATTCCAGCATTTCCTTTATTATTATTTTGTTAATGGTTACTCTGGGGATTACAATATCCATCCTTATCTTTCCACAGTCTAACTAGAATTAATATTGTGCCACTTCACTCCTGGCTTTCACCATTCCTACTTCATATTTCACACACGGAAGACTTTTAAAAGAGTATAATTTCATTTACCTGGCTCCATTATTTGTGCTCCTGTTGTGATATCTTTTACTTCCACATGGTAAATCCCTCTTAAAGAGATATTTTAGTTTTGAATAAGTCATCTGTCGATAAAGAAAATTAATAGAAGAAAACAAATGGTTTTTCCATTGAGCAACACATTTAACATGTCTACCGCTCTTTGTTTCTTCCTGTAGATCCCAACATTATCTGGTATCCTTTCCCTTCAGCCTGAATAGCGTCCTTTAGTAGTTCTTCCAATGCGGTGTGCTGGGGACAAATTCTCACAATTTTTCTTTATCAGAAAATGCCTTTATTTGTGCAGCCATATTTGAGGGACAATTTCATTGGATATAAAATTCTGGGTAGGACTCCATTTTGTTTTTCCATTCAGTTCTTTAAAACGTTGCTGTGTTATCTTTTGGCCTTCACCATTTCTCACGAGAAGTCAATGTCATGCGTATCATTGTCCCTTGTATATGACAGTTCTGCTTGCTCAAGTGGTTTTCAAGATTTCATCTTCACTTTTGATTTTCAGGAGTTTGACTAGGATTTGCCTGTGTATGATTTTCTTTGTATTTATCATTCTAAGGGATTTCTAAGCTTCTTAGTTCCGTACCTTGATGTTTTCCTTCAAATTTAGGGTATATCTGGCCATTGTTTCCTCAAAGAATTTTGCTGCCATGTTCCTATCATCCGCTTTTTCTGGCACTCCAGTTACATTGGGTGATATTGTCTCACAGGTTAGTGGCACTTTGTTCTTTTTTTCCATTTCTGTTTCCTCTCTGTTCTTCAGATTGCATAATTTTTATTGAACAGTCTCCTAATTCATTAATTATTTTTATTCCACTTTCAGGCTGTGTTTAGCCCATTCAGTGAATTTTTTCATGTAAGTTATTCTATTTTTAGTCCTAAATTTCTTTTTGATTATTGTTTATAATTTCCACTTCTTTACTGATAGTGTCTATCCGTTCATTCATTAAAATTAATTTTTTTAAAGTCCTTTATCATATTTACATAACTACTTTGAGCTTTTTGTCTACTTAACTCAACATTTAGTCTATCTCAAAGTAGGTTTTGTTGTTGTTGTTGTTGTTGTTGTTTTGAGGAAGATTAGCCCTGAGCTAACTACTGCCAATCCTCTTTTTGCTGCGGAAGACTGGCCCTGAGCTAACATCCATGCCCATCTTCTTCTATTTTATACATGGGATGCCTACCACAGCATGGCTTTTTGCTAAGCGATGCCATGTCCGCACCTGGGATCCAAACCAGCGAATGCCAGGCCACCGAGAAGCAGAACGTGCAAACTTAACCACTGCACCACCAGGCCAGTCCCTCAAAGTAGGTTTTTATTAATTGATTTTACTTTTTGCCAAGGGATCAGATTTTCTAGTTCCTTTGTTTCTCTAGTCATATTTTATAGCACAACGCTAGACATTAAAATCACACGTTGTAGAAGTTCTGTCTTCTATTATGCTCCTCTGAAGAGTGTGGATATTTGTTCTGGTAACTAACTCAATTACAGTGAACTGCCTTAAACACAGCCTTGGTTTTATGTGTTGTTGTGATGTGATTTATTTGGGAAATCAAGCCTCTAACTGGCAGGGCTCAACCTCCAAATTCAAAATTATTTTTAAAGCATTTAACTAATTTCAGGCTTTGTTAAGGCTGCTGTGCTCTCAAGAGTGGTCCTTCCTTCAAAGCTGTGGCCTTTCCCTTGTCCCTGCCAGATGCCTGGGCTGCATGAGTTGGTCCCACTGAGGCGAGGCTGAACCCTGCCATCGCTCAGCACCAGCAGGCCTCCAGCACCTCCACTCTACCCTCCGACCCGTAGCAACTGCTCCACGGTGGGTTTCACACAGTCTTGCCCTGCCCTTAGACATCCCAGCCTTTGGAAAAGAGCTCAGAGAAAGTCCCTACCCAGATTTCTGCCACCTCCCACTGCAGGTCTCCCTGCTCTAGTCTTTTATGAACTGACTCTTATTAAGACTACAATCTAGCCCAAATTCAGCTTATTTTGTTATTGAAGAGATAAGCCCTTCCTCCTTCTGCCTAACAGCAGAAAAAGAAAAACTCTAACTTGAGGAGTAAACATTACCTAGAGTCTTTAAAGCTCTTGTATACGCAATATATGGCAACAATAGAATGAAAAATTAGTAGGCAGGCAAAGAAGGAAGGAAAATGCCTACTGATTCAGAGAAAAAGCAGACCAATGATTACGATAACAGAGTTAGCAGCAAAAAACTTTAAAACTCTGATTTATAATGTTATGAATAGTTAAAAATATCAACAATATAGATGAAAAGTTGGAAATTTTTTTAAAGATTTCATTTTTCCTTTTTCTCCCCAAAGCCCCCGGTACATAGTTGTGTATTTTTAGCTGTGAGTCCTTCTAGTTGTGGCATGTGGGACACCGCCACAGCATGGCTTGATGAGGAGTGCCAGGTCTGCGCCCAGGATTCAAACCAGCGAAACCCTGGAACGCCGAAGCGGAGCGTGAGAACTTAACCACTCGGCCATGGGCCCGGCCCCCAAAAAGATGGAAATTTTGATATGTATAGTTAGAACCTATAAATAAGCGGAAAATGCAATATCTGATTATTAATCAATTATTAAGTATTGATTAATTATTAATATTTAATTGATAGATTTAAAATCATGTTGGATATAGCCAAACACAAGGTTAGTGAACTGTAAGAGAAGTCAAAGGAAAGTACACAGAAAAAATAAGAATGGAGAACACATCCAGAGGTCAGGAGACATGCAGGACACACTCAACAGGTCTAAAATGAGTATAAGGGCCAGCCCAGTGGCGCAGCAGTTAAGTTCACACGTTCCACTTCGGCAGCCAGGGTTTGCCGGTTCAGATCCCAAATGTGGACGTATGCACAGCTCATCAAGCCATGCTGTGACAGGTGTCCCACATATAAAGTAGAGAAAGATGGGCACAGATGTCAGCTCAGGGCTAATCTTCCTCAGCAAAAAGAGGAGGATTGGCAGTAGATGTTAGCTCAGGGCTAATCTTCCTCAAAAAAATAAATAAAATAAAATGAGTATAATTGGGGCAGCTGAATGATAAGAATGATGAAATGGGGCAGAAACAACATCCGAAGAAATAGTGATTGAAAACTTATAAAAGATGGCAACACACAGATTTAAGAAATCAAGCAAACCTCAAGCAGGATAAATACCCAAAAAATATACTGCTAGGCAGAGTATAGTCAAATTGCAAAAGAAAAGAAGAAAGGAAGAAAAGAAGGAAGAAACAAATGAAGGAAGGAAAGAAAAACAACCAGGGGTTAAAAAAATTACCTTCAAAGCAACCATAATAAGAGCTGACATCTCAAGAGAAAGGACTGAAACCAAAGATAATAGAATGTTGTTTTTAAAGGACTGAAAGAAAAACGTGAATCCTGAAAAAATGAAGATGAATTTATTTTATACAAGCCTTTGGATAAACAAAAAGTGAGCAAAGTAATAGCCAGCAGATCTTAATTACAATAAATACTACAGAAAAGTAATCAGTTTGAAAGGAAATATCCTAGATGAAAACACAGAATTGCATGCATAAATGAAAATAACTGGAAAGTGAAAATATATGGGTCAGTTAAAATGAATATCAAGTATAGAAAACAATAATATTAATGGCTTGTAAGTTTTCAAATATATGTAGAATTAAAGTGAATAATGATAATAATAAAGCAAAAGACAGCAAGAGTGAATGGAGCTGAAACGCTGAAACATTCTAAAGTTCTGGCAACATCAGAGAAGCGGTGAAAATAACGTTTGTATTAGATAGTGAGAAGTCAAAGATGCATGTTGTACTGTCTACAGTAACTATGAAAAATAATAAAAGAAGATATACATAACAAGTTAATAGAAAAAAGGAATAATAAAAAATGTCAGATTAATTTTTTAAAAAACTCAAGAAGGAAGGGAGAAAATGAACACAAAGCTGTTAGTTCAACTGGGAAATTAGCAGCAACATGGTGGCTACAGGCCCATTCACATCAGTGATAACACGAGATGTAGGTGGAGGGCTGGCGAGGCTCTGTTTCCTCATCTGGAGCTCGTTACCCAGGTATGTTCAGATAGTGAAGATGTAAACTTATGGTTTGTACCCTTTTCTCTTTGTATTTATAGTTGCTATATCATTTGAAGGGTATTTTTAAGCAATCTGGAAATGCCTACATTCTGGAAAGCTATATACCAAAATGTCAAAGGTAATGGGAAATGGGCTTATGAAAGATATTTTCACCTTTTATTTATGTATATTTTTGAATATTTTAACAATTTAAACCTATATACTTTGCATAATTACCCCCAAATTAAATAGAATTTAAAAGCCCATGAAAAATAACTAAATACAAAGATGGTAGTGCCAAAGTCTGTCTCTGGCCCCTCTCCTGAGTTCACCGTTCCTGCCCCCTCGTGCTGTGTGCACAGGGAACATTCTCCCCTTCCCTGTACCTGTCACCTTACCTGGGCTCCCAGTTCAGAGAAGAAGCTGACCGCAGTTTGGAAAGGTAGGGTTCTTAGTTATTGGGGAGCCCGAGAGGCTCTAGTAAACCTGTGATTTCTCTGGTCTTCCCTCCTCTGCCCTTTCTCCCAGATCGAGCAGGACACTTGAGCAGCACTGCGTGTACAGAGGGACCACCCTCTCTGCGGGGCCAAATGCAACACGGGCAGCTCTGGGGGCTGGGCTCCTTGGGCTGTGAATGCTCCAAATGGGGCCACAAATAGGGACTGTATGGGCAACAGGAAAGGGGAAGGAAGGCTCTCTGCTCTCTCATGTTGGCTAGAAAACGTTGGAAATTCTTTACAATGTCTCCTAGGAAAAGGACTCAAGCTCAGTGCCAGTGGCTGAGGTGTCTGGGGTTCTCTTCAGCACAGGGAAGGGCTTTAAGCCCCAGGGAGCTGGGTGTCTCTCTTGGTCCAGGTCCTGGGGGCAAAAATACCGATGTCAACAAACTCCAGGGACCAAAGTGGAGACACAGGAACAGGTGTGGGGCTCCAAGGCTGGATCCTCATGGTCAAAGTCAAATAAACCTCCCTGCCTGCTCGTCCTGCCCTCCCACCCCAGTCATTCCTGCAACATTGTGTGAATTTGAACACCTGGCTGAGGGAAGAACATGAAGGGAGGGGTTATGAAGTCTCCACTTAGGCGTCTATGGGTGCCCCACACTCAACACATCCAAGATTAGCCTCATCACCTACCCCCAAATCTACTTCTCCTCCAGTGTTCTTTTACACAAACTAGAAGTCTGAAGGCACCCCTCATCACCCCTAGGGGCCTTTTTTTCTGCAAATCTCACCTGAGAGTCATGTAAATCTGTGCCTTCTGCTTCACTTTGGCCTTCATCATCGACCTATCACACTGTAGGTCCCCCCTCCGACACACCACCTGTCACGCTGGCCCCAAGACATCTCATCATGTCAACTGCACTCACACCCCAGGAGGTTCCATGTGCCAGCAGGATGCAGACCAGCCCTCCCAGCTGGACAGCCAGGGCTTTTCACTGCAGGGTCCCCGCCGACGTCACAGCCTCCCCTCTGCTTCCCTTCCCAGCACACAGCCACGTGGAATTTTTCTAACACTGGAAGGAGCTGTAGTATTTGGCATCTCCAAGCTTTGGTCCACGCTCCTTCCTTCCCTGCATTCTTCCCTCTCCATCTCTTCTTTCGAGACCTGGCAGAGATGCCCCATCTCACAAGAAACCTTTCCTTTCCGAGATCCCTGCTCTTGCTATGCTTTCAGAAGGCTTTGCACATCTCTCTTTTTTGTCATCAACTTGCAAGCATTTACTACATATGAAATATCATGCAAAATGCCTTAAATCACTCACAATTTAATGCCCACAACAATCCTGCAAGGCAGGAACCATAATCATCCCCACTTTACTGATGGAGAAAATAAGCCATAGGTTAAATAACATATGCAAAGTCTCCAATCCAGACATGGCTGAGATTTTAAGGCAGGTCTATGTGAGCAGCTCTCAGAGCACCGTGCCATCTCCGTCCACAGGCCACCAGCTTCTTGGAGACGGGTACGGGCTCACAGAGGAGCTCAGTCCTCTCTCAGGAAGGGAGTGGCAGTCCCACTTTATTTACTGTGGGCTAGTGAGGAGGCCGAAGCCATGTATAAGGACTCTCCAGTCTTCTTTTTTTAAATGACCCTCGAGATAATTCATTTCAAATATTAAAATTCACTGAGTCCTCATTGTGAGGCTGGAGACACAGAGATGAGCAAACCCAGTCCCTGTCCTTGAGGAGCTCACATCGCATCACATAACAATCTAGCTGGAGAGTGGCCGGAGAAGCAGCCCAAGCCCAGGGCTGTGCCACAAAGGCGGGTGCATTGCGCAGGGGTCAGAGAGCAGGAACACGCCCAAGGCCACGGTCAGGGTCAGAACCACCCTCACCTCACCCTGCCCCCCACCCCCTCAGGAGACTCGCCACCCCTGAGCACACACCTGAAGGACGGTGTGGCCTCGGCACGTCAACAAGAACTGCTCTATGTGCCGCCATGAGAGGCAGGGAGACAGGCACCTGTCAAGGGTGCATGCTCAGGAGCCAGATTGCCTGGGTGTGAACCCCAGGCCGATGGCTTCCTCGCTCTGTGACTTTGGGCAAGTTAATTAGCCTCTCTGGGCCTTCATTTCACCTTTTCTAAAATGGATATTATAATAATGTACCTTCCTCCTAGGGATTTTGGAGGACTAAAGAGTTGCTCTGTGTAAGTTCCATAGACTACTGTCCGTCATGCACCAGGGGCGGCCCTAGCTCTCAGCACTTTTACTCTTGACGTGGGGCCTATGCAGTGAGGCATTCACCTGCAGGGAAGGGCATTAGAAAGAGGGCCTTCACAGTGTAATTGTTGTACTTGTAATGCACAGAATGGGGTTAACTTCCTATTCCTTGCTTTTGCCTTCACGTTATGTAAAACTCCAGGAACCCCTGTGGCCCCCAGTTCCCACCCCCGCTGCCTAGGACAGAACAGGAAGCAGCTACTCAAACCTGGAAACAAGACCAGAATGCAAGGTGCCGGGCGAGGCTGTGTGGCTGCAGGTTCCTGGAGGGTGGAGAGTGGGCAGGCCTCAGCTCAGACTGTCCTCTCTGGGTGTCCTCCATGACCATCAGAGGGGTGAGGGGTCTGTCCTCTGTGCTGTTCTTGCAGCAACATCCAGTCTTGGCCCCGCTCAGCACTCCCCGCTCTGTGCTGTCCTCCTCGGTGTCTGCTCTGCCCAGCGGGGTCTCAGATGCAGGGCCTGCGGGGACTTCGGTTAGCCTTAGCCATGACCATGGCTCCAGGAAAACAGTGGATGCTCGATAAATATTAGGTAGCTGAATGAATAAATGAATGAATGAATGAACTTCCAGGGCAAGATTGGAGAGATGAGAGGTGGAGCCACACTAAGAGAAAATGTTAGTGATGAGAGCTCCTTCACCATTGGCCATTCAAGATGGCAACACGCGTCTAAGAGTGGGGCCCGGAAGCATCGCGAGTGGGAGGGCACACTTGCAGTGCCTGTAACAGTCACCAAAGAAGTGACAGACTTGGTGTTTTGTTGATTAATATCTTCATACAATGATTTCCAGTTGTGTTTGAAATATGTGCATTTGCAAGTATTGATTTAACACAAATATTAAATAAAGTAGAATATTTACAAAACCCTTTTTCTGGACACTTTGGGCCAGAATTTTGAGAAGACTCGGAAAACGCAGTGAAAGGCCTCTGTCTAAACAGGGACAGGCAGACCACCCAGAGATCGCTGGTAGCTGTCGGACGACACCAGCCTCTGCTGAAGGGCCTTGCACCAGAGAGCACCTGACACTTCTCATGGAGACCAGGAGACTGGACGACAATAACATGGGCCCAAACATCGGTGAAGCTCTGAGGAAGGGACGTGTATCAGCAGGGCCATTTGCCGCTAAGAAAAACAAGTCTCCGTGAGATGTAAGTGTTAGCTGCTGCAAGACCAGACCAGGGCTCCTGACTCAGAGCCTAGGGCCCCTTCCATGCCCCCGTCTGGAGCAGCTGCAGAGACCAGCAAGGCTGCTGGGTGTTTCCTGAGAAGAACGTCAGGGCCCAGCTAGAAAGAGAAACCACAGCAAGCCTTTTTCCCTTTTTCTCTCCTCTTTCTATGCCGTCCATCAGCAGAACCCTTCTGGCTGATGCTGACAAACCAGCCCAGCCCCAGCAAGCAGCAGAGGGCAGAGGGCAGCGGGCCCCTCAGGAGCAGGCTCCATACCCCATAACCAGTACAGAAGACAGAGGGGCCTGGGGTAGGGGGAGCAAGAGCTTCCAAAGGCCCACAGGGCAGTGGGGCTTCCCTGGTGGCTGGAGGAGATCAGGCAAAGCTTGGACACTGGACACTGCAGACTCTGCAGGAAGAGGGAGGAAGCCAACAGAGTCCCCAGAAGGCAAGGAGCAAGGATCTACTGAGGGAACAGGGTGTACCAGGCACAGCCTCTCTCTGAAGGTGGCCAGAGCCCTGAAGCCACCCTCGGGGCCCAAGACCACCCACCGAGCACAGCCTGGGGCCCCGGGTGTCCTCCCACCCACAGTAAAGGGCTTTGTCAAGGAGATTTCCATTCATTCACCCAACAAACATTCGTGAAATGCAGAGCCAGGCCTGAGAGCTATGGCTAGTCACAGCTGCCTGCACAAGGGGAGTGGGGGTTCTGTTCTTGAGATGCCCTGGACCCAGTGGACCCCAGCCCCAAGGGGCTGGCAATGAAGACAGTGAGCCTGGGGGAGGTGTGCCGGGCTGGGCGAAATCCCTCCCCGGGGATCCAGAGGGTGTCTGCGAGGACACAGCACAGAGAGGTGCCAGGCCTTCCTGACCTCCTGGGCACCTGCACCTTGGCCAGAGCCTGGCTGCTATCCGGATAGCACGGAGTTCACAGAGGAGATGAGCTCTCCGCAGCTTTCCCTCGCCGACTGCCGCGCGGAGGAGAAATGAACACCTCAAATGATTTAATTTTTTTTAAGCAAGTGGAGGAGGGGGTAAAAAATAACAGCACCCAGTTCGGGAGCCGCTGAACTTCTGTGCAAGCTAATGAGTAACCAGCCCTTGACAACTTCCCCCAACTGCTGCCGACAGGATAATTGTGTCTAATTTCTTAATTTTAATGCCGTTGTTGCATTTGGCTTCTGCTAATGAGATGTAAATATGTGTTGCAGCTTTGTGGATTTGTTTAATTGCAGGGTAGCTAAACTGCGATTGGCCAGAAGGTTCGTCTCTTACTTATTTTTATTTTCACGTGCCCAAGATGGCAAAGAAAGTGAGCTGGTGAGGGGTAGTGTGGCGGCGCTTGCCTCCTTCCCGCCCCCTCTGCTCAGGGAGAGGGAAAGGAGGACCCAGTGCCTCCTGAGGGCTGGTAGTTCGGAGTTTAGGAGGAGGATAAGAGGGGTCTCCCTCCCCAGGCCACCACACCCTCCTGGGCCACACTGCTCTGAACAAGGCCTGTCCTGCCACTGCCGGAGGAGGAGGACTGGGGCTGCACCAGGGTCTGCCCGGGAGCAGCAGATGGGACTCAGACTGGAGCCACTTCAAAGTGGCAAGAACTCCAGCAGGGGTAGTAGGGCAGGGGGGCTGCAAGCAGGGCTGGGACGTGGCCCTTGATGGATCTGCGTGAGGCCATGTGATGAGGGGGAGGCAGGTAAATGAGGGTGCCCGGGCCTGTCCTCATCTCTCAGGGGCCCAGGGCAGAGCATCTCGATGGCTACAACCCCAGCAGAGGCTCGCGACGTGGCCAGGGGAGGGCAGAGGGGCCTGGGCAGGAATCAGGAGTCGAGAGAGGAGTGAACATCATGGATGTTGTGGGAATGTCCAGGCCTAATGGTAGGAGTGCTGTGGTGGCTGAGAGCTGGGAGCATTCTTGGTGGTCCCAGGGCCCTGTAAGGCAGGGCCACCCTTATCCCCATCTGACAGGCAGGGAAACACTCTCAGAGAGGTTTGTAACTTACTCAAAGTCACAGAGCAAATTAGTGGTGACAGTTTGAACCTGGCACAGTCTGACTGTAAGGCATACGCTCTCTGCTCTGGCCACCTCCCTCTCATCTATCAGTTCCCTTTGCTGGTCCCCACAGAACACTTGCCACTGCAGCAGCCGTGGCCAGAATCTCAGGCGCCAAAAGGGGTCGTGGACCACAGACTCCCTGGGCTTGGAGGCCATCTAGTCCACTTGCCTAGGCCCTCCATGGCAGGGAGGCGCCTGGTCATCTGACACTGCTGGGACCTCTGCTTGAGTCCACCACATCCCAGCAGGGGCAGGTCTCCTGCAGCCACCATGCCAGTGCTCACAGCCCTGTGAGGGGGGAGGTTCTCCATTATATCTAACTGAAGTCCTCGATTCATGCTTGTAAATGGAATCTCTTCACCATCCTCTCTGCAGAACATCCTGCAGATACTTAAAGGAAGACACTTCCTGGGGATGAAGGATCTCAAGTGCCCCCAGCCCTTCCTTCTCACCCAGGTTTCTCTGAGACCCTCTGCTGATGCCCCTTGAGTCTTGCTGAAGCTGTAGACCACTGACTGACTGGAGGACACACTTTAATCAGAGTCAGAACAGCAAAAACATTCTCCTACTTCTTGGTCTTAACAAGAAGCAATGCTTAGACGTTGGCAGTGTGCCTCTTTGGAGCCCCTCCCTGCCTTCTCTCTAGACCTGTGGCACCCGGCCCTCTCGTCCACCTTCCACTTTCAGATCACTTTGCTCTTTTTCTGGGGGAAGGAGCTGATAAACCAGTTCCTCTCATTTCACCTTGTGTATTATTTCTCCCAGAGGATCTATGTTTAGACTGAAAACCTTTGTAATCCAAAGAAATGAGCATCTAAAGGTAGAATTTACTAGTCAAGGAAGAATAACAAAATTAATTTTACAAAAAGAATATTCAAAATATTTCAGTATCTGGGAGGGTCACAAACACACCCCATGGGTGACAATGGCCCTGTCTACACGCCCAGTGTCTCCCTGTGCTCCCTCTTTTTTTTTTTTTTTTTTTTTTTTTTTTGTGCTCCCTCTTTTTTGGCACCTTTTTCTACTTCTGTGTCTCCTCCTGTAAGCCTCGCGCCATTTGCTTTCCTCCTTACCTTCATGAAAGCATCCAGGTGAAGCAGAAAGTCAGGAGATGGCCTCCAGTCCCAGCTCAGGCAGCCAACAGTGGGCTGGAGAAACGCATGCCTCACGCTTCTCAAAGGCAAGGGCCCCAGCACTGGAGTAAAGGCATCTGCTCCTCCTCCACCTGAAGTTTCCACACTTCACTGCACCTTCCAGGCGAGTGCTTGGAGCCTGTGCTTGAAGCCTTCTGAGAGCCCATTCCTTCCCCTGAAGTCCCTCCATCCAGGAGAAGCTCTGAGTAAGGACTTCTTGTATTACACTGGCTGGAAATGGGCCTCCCAGTGGCTTGGAGTCATGGGTTCCAGCCCTCCCAACGGAGGAGGCCAGGCGGGAAGAGCAGGAGTCAGGGACCCGTCCCTCCCAGCAGCCACACGCTCTGGAGCACTTGCTGACACTTTTTCAGGCTTCCATTCCTCATCTGTATAACAGGAAGAATAATCTCCGTCTCGAAGTGGTTATTATGAGGATAAGATGAGCTTATGTTTGTAAAGTGCTGGCATACAGCAGGAGGATGACTAGTGGTAAGCCTTGCCCTTCTCTGGTAGGGCCCCTTCGAAGTCCGCACACAGCCGTGACGCCCTCGCCTCCCCTCCACAGAGAAGCGTCCTGTAAAATGATTCCACGTCCTGTCACAGTTCCACTTTCTCCCCGAGAAAAGCATGGAGCAGCCTCACCTGCCCTTTCTACCACAAAGGGCCCTAAGTGTCAAACATAGTCATAAACACACTCAGTAAGATTGTAGGGTGCTATACCAGTTAGGTATTCTTCTTTTTTTAGTTTTCTTGTGTATCTTTCTTCCTATATTTCTCTATATCTCTTGCCACTTCCCCTTCTCTCTTCCATCTTCAGCTACCCATCCATCTCTATCAGTCCTTTCTCTTTCCTCTTCTCTCTCCACTGCTCTCTGCAACAGCTCCACGGGGCTCGCCACACTCCTGCTTGCTGGGGAGCAATGATCTGCATGTAAGATGCTCATTAAAATTACAAGAAAATCTTTTCAGGCCAGTACCTGTGTCCTATGCTAAGCCAATTATGTCCATCTTTAGGCTTCATGTCTGGAGGTTGTTGCTGTTGTCCGTTTGAGAATTTAAAAGAAAAACTACCCAATCCCTAGGATGGCTCTCTGAGAAGAAGGGGGCTGTGGTTCTGGGTCCATGAGGCAGAAGATACCAAAACAAGTTCTATCCTTGACCTCCTAGAGCCACAGGAAGAGGCCATGTGCCCTGGGATCCGTGCATGTAGCTGCAGAGCCTGTAGAGAGCTCTCGCCAGGCTCACCCCAGAAGATGGCTCGTCCTCCCTGGGAAATGGTCACGTGGGGTGCAGGTGTCTGGGCCATGCTGGCTCCCAGCAGGACCACACCAGCAGCAACCCTCAGCTGAAAACAACACAGAAGCAGTGTTCAGTTAGTGACACCACGTGTCAGGGAGGCGCAGGACATCAGAGACCAGGCCTCCCTTCTCACAGCTGTGTGTGGAAGTAGACCTGACTTCCTGTGGGCTTAGATGCCCTAGAAAATTTCAGACAATTCATAAAGAAAGCCTCAAAAAGTAAATAAAGTACTGACTTCCCTACCAACAATATTTCAAGTGTCAATATTTGATGGGAAAAATGAATTAGCTGTATCTCTATTTGCACCTCAAGTTTGCAGAGCATCTCATACAAATTGTACAAAAAGAGCTAGCACATCCCAGCTTCATGTACGTTGGTATTTAACCTTGCTCATGGCCTCAATGAGATCAGCTACATTTCAGGGGAGTAAATCTCCGAGTTCTTTGACCATAGTTTGCGTCATCCCAGAATCCTCAGTTTCTGCCCTCTATCCCTCGATTAGTCCTCATGTCGGTAGAGGCCATTGGCACAACACTGATCTTCATAGATCCCTAACCCTGGGCTTGGGGACTACCGACTACCCTGCGTCCCGGCCTGCAGCATTACCTGCCCTGAGCTGAGCTCTGCTCCCCAGAGACGGCAGTGCTTTGAGAGGCTGGGCTGTCCTGGAGGAGCACTGGTGAGAGTCAGCAGGCCTCAGGTCGAGCCCTGGATTCTCCTCTCGCTGTGCTTCCTTGAGGCGAGCCCCCTCAATTCTCTGGGCTTCAGTTTCTTCATCTATAAAAGGAGGAGGCGAAGCCAGATGATCTTGGAGGCCTTGTTAGCTTGACTATCTGTGGTTGGTCGTGGGAGGTGCTGGTAACAGGGTTGGAAAGGACCTTATTAGAGGTCAATTTCTCAACCCTCTTGCACCAAACCATCCAGGATATTTGATCACCTCATCTGGTTTCTAAAATGTTCAGGCACATGGGCTTTTTAAAAATCTCATACATTTATTCCTCTAAAATGTCGGTCTCTGTGATCCAACTTCTATGCAGACCTATGACATTGAGAAAAAAACATGACAATTATAATCCACTGACTCAACCTTCCTCCAGCACAGTAACCTAAAGGCTTGTTAAAATCTATTATGTCAGCCCCAGGCATCAAGCCTCTGTGTGTTGAGCTTTGCGACAAGCTCTCCCTGGATAATGGGAGCTTGAGGAGAACTGTAATGGGTGAGTCCTGTGGTCAGGGCAGGGCATGGTGCCATGGACCACACAATAGAGGGTTTGCACCAGAAGGACAGAAGCTGCAGGCAAGGTCCAGGAGGGCAGTTCCAATTCCAGTAGCCAACGAAAAGAAACTGGGGATGCTAGGTAAAAAAGGGCTGTGCAAGTAGCAGATAAGGAAGAGCTGAGGAAGAAAGAGAAAAACAGATTCCAAATGAACAACTGGGCGTAGGGCCTGGATCTTTTCTTGGACTGCACTCCAAGTGGCTGTGGAGGCTTTTTCTCTGGTCCCTGAGGCATTTAAAGGGGAAATGCCAGAGTGGACTCTGGGTACAGCGGGCATAGACTTACTTTTTACTTCTTTCTTTTAATTTTCAGAGAAGAAGCCTCTGTTCTAGATTACAAACCCCATTCTGCCTAGACATCATGAATCTCAGTCCCCAGGTCAACACAGAAGAACTTCCCTCCCCAGGAAAGCCATGTATTTGCCGCACCAGGTACTCGCAACCTCAACCACTGTCAGATACAAAAAAACATTATTCACCCTTTGATCAAAAGTGTTGGGGACTTCAGTGCATTAAAGTGATGCATGAGCCCTGAACACTTTTTCTGAGCAGCTTTTGCGTTTACAGAAGAATTGAGGAGAAAATATAGACAGTTCCCATATATGACCTCACCCTCCTCACCAGTTTGTCCTATTACTAACGTCTTATTTTGAAGTGGTACATTTGTTACAAGTGATGGGCCAGCATAAGTGCATTATTATTCACTAAAGTGCATAGCTTGCATTAGGGGTCATTCTGTGTTGCACATTCTATTGGTTTGGACAGATGAATAATGACAGGCATCGACAATTCCAACGTCATACAGAGTACTGTCACTGCCCTAAAACTCTCCCGTGCTGCACCAACTCATCGCTCCCTCTCTCCCCTCGAGCCTCGGGCAGACACTGATCTTTTGACTGTCTCCAGAGCTTTATCTCCTCCAGAATGTCATGTAGCTGGAATCACACAGATAGAGCCTGTTCAGATTGACTTCTTTCACTTAGTAATATGCATTTACATTTTCTTCCATGTCTTTTCATGACTTGATAGCTCACTTTTTAAATTACTGAATAATATTTCACTGTATGGATGTACAAGAGTTCATTTATCTATTCGCCTATTGAAGGACAAATTGGTTGCCTCCGAGTTTTGGCAATAGTAAATAAAGCTTCTATAAACCTTCGTGTGCAGGTTTTTCTAAGGACATAAGTTGTCAACTCATGGGTAAACACCAAGGAACGTGACTGCCTGATGATATTGTTAGAGTATGTTTAGTTTTGAAAGAAACCGCCAAACTGCTAGAGTGGCTGTACCATTTTTTCATTCCCATCAGCAACAATTGAGAGCTCCTTTACCCCACATCCTCTCCAGCATTTAGTAAGAGAGAGAAATCTATGTTTATCTATATCTATGTGTATCATCTACCTATCTACTTATCTATCTCCATGAAAAGATTTATTATGAGGAATTGGCTCATGAAATCATGGAGGCTGACAAACTGGAGACTGAGGAGAACCAATGGTGTGGTTCCAGTCTGAGTGTGGAGGCCTGAGAACCAGAACAGCTGATGATGTATTTCCAGTCTGAAGGCATAGGCTCGAGACCCAGGAAAAGCTGATGGTTCCATTCAAGTCCAAAGGCAAGAAAAAGCCAACATCCCAGTTTGAAGGCACTCAGGCAGGAGGAGATCTCTTTTACTAAAGAGGAGGTCAGCTTTTTTGCTCTATTCAGGCGTCCAGCTGGTTGGATGATGCCCACTTATATTATAGAGGACAGTCTCCTTTACTCATTCCACTGATTTAAATGTTAATCTCATAGAGAAACACACTCACAGAAACATCCTGAATAATATTTGACTGGATAGCTGTGCACCCCATGGCCCAGTCAAGTTGATATACAAAATTAATTACCACAGTTATCAAATTTGTGGGCATAGAGTTGTTCATAATATTCTTTTATTATCTTTTTAATGTCCAAAAGATCTGTAGTAATGTCCCTTCTTTCATTTCTAATATTAGTAATTTGTATCTTCTCTATTTTTTCTTTGGTAACCTAGATAGAGGTGTATGATTTTATTAATCTTTTCAAAGAAACAGCTTTTGGTTTTGTGGATTTTCTTTATTGATTTCTGATTTCAGTTCCATTGATCTCTGCTCTAATTTTTGTTACTTCTTTTTTTCTGCTTACTTCGGTTTTAATTTTCTCTTCTTGTTCTAGTTTCCTAAGGTGAAAGCCCTGATTATTGATTTAGATCTTTCTTCTTTTCTCATATATGCATTCGATGCTAAAATTTTCCCTCTGGGCATTGATTTTGATGCATCCCACATATTTTAATAAACTGTATTTTAATTTTTATTTTGTTTGAAATAATTAAAAATTTTTCTTGAGACTTCTTCATGGACCCATGTGTCACTTAGAAGTGTCTTGTTTAATTTCCAAGTATTTGGGGATTTTCCAACTATCTTTCTGTTACTAATTTCTAGTTTAATTTACTTTTATTGTGGTCTGAGAGCATATTTTGTGCCATTTCTATTCTTTTAAATGTGTTAAGCCGTGTTTTATGGCCCACAGTATGGTCTATCTTGGTGAAGGTTCCATGTGAGTTTGAGAAGAATGTGTGTTCTGCTGTTGTTGGATGAAGTGCTCCATAAATGTCAATTAAGTCCAGTTAATTGATGATGGTGTTCAGTTCAAAAGTATCCTTAATGATTTTTTACCTGCTGGATCCTGCTTGCCTGCTTGGTGATGAAGTCTCCAACCCTAAGAGTGGATTCATCTATTTCTTCCTGTAGTTCTATCAGTTTTTGTCTCAGGTACTTTGTTAGGCACATACACATTAAGGATGGTTATGACTTCTTGGACAATTGACTCCTTTGTCGTATGTAATACCTCTCTTAATCTCTGACCATTTTCCTTGCTTTGGCATTTGTTCTGTCTGAAATTAATACAGCTACTTCTTCTTTCTTTTGATTAGCATTAGTATGGTACATCTTTCTCCATCTTTTTACAGTTAGTCTACCTATATCCTTATATTTAAAGTGGGTTTCTTGTAGACAACCTATACTTGGGTTTTGTTATTTTATCCTTTCCAATAATCTTTGTCTTTTAATTGGTGGATTTAGATCATTGATATTTAAAATGATTATTGATATGGTTGTATTAATATTATCATATTTCTTCCTCTATCTGTTGCCTTTGTTCTTTGTTTCTTTTTCTTTTTGTCTTCCACTCTTTTTCTGCCTCGTCTCATTTTAATTGAATATTTTGTATGACTCTATTTTTTTCTCCTCTCTTAGCATATCAATTAGACTTTGTTTTTTAGTATTTTTAGTGGTTGTCCTTTAGTTTGTAATATACATTTTCAACCAATCCAAGCCCTCTCTCAAGTGACACTATACTGCTTCACAAGTAATGCAAGTGCCTTATAATAGAGTGTTCCCAATTCCCTTCACCACGACCCCCACATCCCTTATAGTATCATTGTCATTCGTTTCACTCATCCATAATCTATAATCATCTAGTACACTGTTGTTAGTATTATCTTGAACAAACTGTTATCTGTTACATTAATTAAGAATAGAAAATTAAAAGATTTTCTTTTGCCTTCATTTATTTCTTCTCTAATACTCTTGTTTAATTATATAGATCTGATTTGCTGACCTATATCATTTTCCTTCTTTCTGAAGAATTACATTTGAGGCAGTCTACTGATGACAAATTCTCTCAGTTTTTTCTGAGAAAGTATTTCTCCTTCAGTTTTGAAGGTTAATTTCACTGGATACAGAATTATACATTGGTTGTTCTTCTCTTCCACCACTTTAGATCTTTCACTCCACTCCTTGCTTGCGTGGTTTCTCGAGAGAAGTCTGATGTTATTCTTGCCCTTGTGCCTCTATAAGCAAAGTGTTTTTTCTTCTGGCTTCATTCAAGATTTTGTCTTTGTCTTTGATTTTTGAAGTTTGAATATGATTTACCTGCATGTCTATATATATATATATATATAGCCTGCTTGGTGTTCCCTGGGCTTTCTGGATCTGGAGTTTGATGTCTTTCTTTAATTTGCAGAAATTATCAGTCATTATTTCTGTGGGTGTTTCTTCTGTCCTTTTCTCTCTTTCTTCTCCCTCTAGTGTTACCACTGCATGTATGTTATGCCTTTTGTAACTGTCCCACAGTTCTTGGATATTCTGTTCTATGTTTTTCTTTCTTTCTTCTCTCTGCATTTCAGTTTTGGACGTTTCTGTTAACATTTCTTCCAGTCCACTGATTCCTTCCTCAGCCGTGTCCAGTCTGTTGGTGAGCCCGTCAAAGACATTCTTCATTTCTCTTACAGTGTTTTTATCTCTAGCATTTCCTTTGGATTCTTGCTTAGATTTTCCATCTCTCTGTTTACATGACCCGTCCGTTCTTGCTGTTGTCCAAAGTTTTTATTAGAACTCTTAGCATGTTAATCACAGTTGCTTAAAGTCCTGGTCTGATAATTCTGGTGTCTCTGCTATATCCAAGTCTTGTTCTGGTGCCATTTTCTGTCCTCAAACTGTGTTTTTTGTGTCTAGGATGCCTTATAATTCTTTGTTAAATGCTAGATGTGATGTATTAGGTAAGAGGAACTGAGACACATAGGCCTTTCGAGTGAGGTTTTATGTTCCTCTGGCCAGAGGTCAAACACCGTCACTGTTTGCTGTCACTGTAGCTGTCAGAAGCTAAG
This sequence comes from Equus quagga, assembly GCF_021613505.1. Taxonomy (NCBI): domain Eukaryota; kingdom Metazoa; phylum Chordata; class Mammalia; order Perissodactyla; family Equidae; genus Equus; species Equus quagga. The sequence continues at coordinate 82,660,847 of NC_060280.1, read as the reverse complement.
ATTTCCTCTGGTGTCTTTGTTTTAATCCCCCTATTTTCTCTGGATTTCCCTAGAAACCGCTTCTTAAATAGAATCTGAATCTCGCCGTTCTTTTAGCTGCATTCCCTGTTATTCTACAGGAGCTTTATTGAGGTGGTGGTAAGATACGGGCAGGGGAAGCCTTCTGCAGTCCTATGAGTAGGTCTCTGTCTTTCAGTGAACTTGTGTCTCTGGGCTGCGACCTTCATAAGTGCTTCCTGGTTTTGTTGTGTTTATTCACCTTAGATGAGACAGGGAGGTCAGAGGGTCTGGAGTTGGGTATTTTTCTACCCCATGTGGAAGTCTGGACAGGGCTGGAGCTGGATCTTCCCCTTTCTTAGGTCAGTTATGCTGTGGTAAAACTTCAGTGGTTTAGGATCTGGTAAAATAGTTTCTACTTAGGGAAGAACAAGATGCTCTGTGTGTTTCACAATGGCCACTTTTCCCCTCTCCTTGCTGGAAACATGAGGGGGTTGTTGTCCCATCTTCACTGTGAGAATCTGGTGGGGCTCCTGGAGGTAAACCTCACAAAAGTGTATCAGTTCCTCTGAGACTGGGACCCTGGAGTCTTTCAATGTCCACACTGAGCCTCCAACAATCTGTCAATCGCCCTTTAGGTTCTGCTGCTCTGGGACTGGTTCCTGCAGAGCTTCCTGCCCATGGATTTCTGCTCCAGTGAGATGTGATTCTCTGCATCAGCCTGTCTGGCTCTAGGGCCGTAGTCTGCCCTGTGATCTCAATTCTTTGAAGAATCTTAGAACAGTGGTTGAGTTTCAGTTTGTTCAATTTTTTCTTGTTTTAAGGATAGAAGTTATAATTTCCAAGCTTCTTACTTGCCAGGTAAGAAACCAAAAGTCCTTTGGCAATTTTTTTAATTTTAGGATAGTTTTAGATATACAGAAAACTTGTGAAGAGAGTACAGAGAGCTCCTATATATCCCACACCCAGTTTTTCCTATTGTTAATATCTTATATTATAAATTTATCAATAATATTCCTATTGTAACATCTTAAATTGTACACGATATTTGTCACAGCTAATGGCCTGACATTGATGCGTTATTATTATCATTAACTAAAGTTTACAGTTCATTCATTTTTGCCTTTACTTTTTCCCCAATGTTCTTTTCCTATTCCAGGATTCCATCTATAATACCTCATTACATTTTATCATCACATCTCCTTAAGCTCCTCTTGGCCATGATGGTTTCCCAGACTTCCCTTGTTTTTCATTATCCTGACAGTTTTGAAGAGTAAGATTCAGGTATTTTGTAAAATGACCCTCAACTGGGGTTTGTCGGATGTTTTCCTAATGATTAGACTGGGGTAATGGGTCTTTGGGAGGAAGACCACAGAAGTAAAGTGCCATGCTCATCACATTGTGGCAAGTATACATACTATCAACATAGCTCGTCACTGTTGATGTTAACTAGATGAGGCAGGGTTGGTCAAGTTTCTCCACTGTCAAGTGTTATCCCTCTTTCCCTCCTTGGAAGGAAGTTGGTATTTGGCAAGACTGTTTCCACTCAGGATTCTCATTCCCCTACAGGAGAAGGCACACCAGCAGTCCACATGCTCTCATTCACCCTCTCATTCACTCCTTCATTCATTCAGGAAACACTTATCTGGTGTCCACTACATGCCTAACCCCATGAAAGGCCCTGGATATCAAGTGCAGAACAAAGCAGACCAGGTTCTTGTCCTCAGGAAGCTTATAGTCTAGCAGAGAGAGAGACAGTAACAAGCAAACACAGAGTAAACTCAAATCACAGTGGTCATGAAAGCAGGAGAGTGTGGAAGAAATCAAGGGGCCAAAGTTAGATGAGGTTGGGCAGGAAAACCTGTCTGCATCCAGAGTGCCAGGGATGTCAGCAGGCGAGGGGGCAGAGGCTCAGAGCTGTGCTCAGCCCGGGGACCAGCATGTGCAAAGGTCCAAGTTTGGGAGATGACGAGTAGCTAATCCAGTGCCGTTCTCATTGACTTTTTTCATCAGACTTCTCCACTCCAGGTCAGACACTGTGTCTTCTCCTCTGTATGCCTTACTCACTACAGGCAGACGGACACAGTCAGGGCCATTGTGGAGGTTTGTACAGTTTGTTTGGGAGCCAACAAACCATCCTTTGTACCTGTTTTCTGCATCACTGAAGAGGTCATGTTTAGGAAGACAAGGGAGGGAGCGCCTCACAGACAGAGGGAAAAGGTGCCAGCAGTCAGCAAGGACACAGGCACTGCCAATGAGGCAGATGAAACAGGGCCCAGGAGCAGGGACCACAAAAGCCAGTGGGAAGATGCTCTCAGGGAAGTCAGTCAGATTTCAGACTCCCGAGCTCACCATTCAGCCTCTTAGCATTTAGTGGAGCTGCATCTTCCAGAGCGAGGACCAGCAGATGTTCTCTGGATATTCTGACCTTCCAGGCACATGGTTCTTGCAAGTGGTGACACACACACCCCTGGCTAGCTGTTCCTATTCCTGCAGGCCTGCCCCTGGTGTGCAGAACACGGGATCCAGAGCAGCCCTGGGTGGGCGGGAGAGATGCAAAGAGAAGGGAGAGGAGTGCAGACTTTCCAGCAGCTGAGTCTTCTGTAATAAAGCCAGCCTCCCTCCAGTGGGGACTGAATGCGGTGTGTGGGCCTCTGCTTTGCTCACAGTGCAGTTAGTAGGCAGAGGGAGGCAGACAGAGGATTTCTAGCACCCAGGCCTCAGGCTCCTCTCAGGCCCCTAGGCGCCAAGCCCACTGATGCTCTTTTTGCAACTTCTCACTCTCCTGACCACCTCGGCCTCTTTGCAGTGCTCCTTTCTGCAGAGGTATACACACATGTGGTCACACACACAGGCACGCACTCACACACAGACACTTGCATGCACACATTCATAAATACATGCACATCAAAACTCCCCTCACCCCATGTGGAGCCTGCCTTCTTTACACCCGTGGCCTGCAGTTGCCCTCTATTGCCTGCCTCCTGTGTGTCAGCAGTGGCAATTCTGAGATTGATGTCACTGTCTGCATTTTACAAATGAGGACACACTCAGAGTGATCACATGATTTAGGCAAGAGAATGGAAGGACTGCAAAGGGGAGCAGGTCCATCTGCCTCCTAAAACCCGTATTCTTCCTATTACACGCACATGCTCCCTCAAGGCAGCAAGAAAACGACTAGGAAAAGGGTACATTTCTCCTAGAGAAAAGAGGATCGGGTTGGAGGAAAATAGTGCTCCCACTGCACCAGGTCACAGTGTGACAGCACAACAGTGTATGACCCAGAGAAAGATGGCTGTCCCGTGGGATAGCAGTGCAAGAGTCCAGCACAAGCTTGCCAAGTCCTTGGGCTGGGACTGCCTGCACCCAGGTCCTAGCTTCACCACGTATCTGCTGTGTGGCTGGGCAAACAGCTTAATGTCTCTGTGTCTACCCCGTGGGGTGCTCATGAGAACTGGAAGAATTCATGCCCGTCAAGCCCTGATGCAGTGCCTGGCACAGGGGAAGTGCTGGGTGAGTACTGGCTCTCAGTTACGATCACATGTCCCCAGTCATCCACCCAGGGAGCTCCCGAGGCAGCTCTCCATGCCCAGATGGTGCCACCCACGGGGCCCTCCCAGTCTAGGTGGCAGCCAGCTCTGCACCCGCCATCTCCAAGCTGTTGGCACTTCCTGACTGCCAGCACAGCCCGTCCTGAGCACCAGACTCGAGACCTACTGCTTGGCAGGCTTTCTGGTTCTATGATGGACACACAGGAAGGAAGCAATGAGTGCAGAGGGCCTGCCTGCTCCGGATGCTCCCAGCCTCACTGTGAGCAGACAGACCTTCTCACTGGCTCTCCTTTACAGGGAAGGGTGCTTGGACTAAGTGATTTGATCAGAATTATGCAGCAAGAAAGAGTGAAAGTGGGGCCGGCCTCACAGCCTAGTGGTTAAGTTAGGTGCACTCTGCTTCATGGCCTGGGTTTCGTTCCTGGGCACAGACCTACACCACTTGTCAGAGGCCATGCTGTGGCGCCAACCCACATACAAAATAGAGGAAGATTGGCACAGATGTTAGCTCAGGGCCAATTTTCTCAGGGAAAAAAAAAAGAGTCAAAGTGTAGACTGCAGCCTCTGAGACTGAGGGGAATGTGAGGCAGTCACACCCTAGCTTTGGAGGCAGATGGGCTTTACTAGCTGTGTTGCCTTAAGCAAGCCCATTAGCCTCAGTTTCCACATCTGTAAACTGGGGTAATGATGCCCCATGAATCTATTTTGAAGACAGAACGAGGCCGTGAATATGAGGCGCTTGCAGCTAGGAGGACTCAGCAGCAGAACCACCAGCAGCGCTAACGTGCAGGCTGATGGTTGGGGTCCTTGCTGACCTGACCCCAACAGAGAGAAGCATTCGAACCTGTGCTTGCTTGGCTCCTCTTTAAGATCATAGCTCCTTCACCCTGCCTCGCTCCCTCCTCCTCCCTCCAGCAAACTTCCATTGTATATGAAGTCCCCGTCCAGCAGAAGGGCTATAATTAATTTGTGCAGGGGCCATAATAGATTCCAATGCAAACTGTCTCGTTGCCTCCAGCTGTGCTCTGACTGCCGTTTGCTGCAGGCGTAGTTCCGTGATCGCTGTGGGACGTGGCCTCCTGCAGCAGGCCCTTCCCCAGCTCCTGGGAAGAGAAGCAAAAGAAGGGAGAATGGAGGCTCGGGCTCTCTGCCCCTGGAGATGCCCGGAAGGTTCTCCATGCCCCACCCAGAAAGGAAGGAGCACGCACCTGGTAGCTAGACCTGGCGTGGAATCTCAGCTCCTCCTCATAATTGCTGTGTGACCAACGACAGTCACCCAACCACTCTGAGCCTCAGCTTTCTCGTTTATAAAAATGGAACAATACAATAAAATATATTCCCTTAGGGTATTTGTGAGGATTAAATCAGACAAACTTTTATAAAACATTCACAACAATATTAGGCACTCACCATGTACTTCATAATAACAACTACCAATACCAGCTAATAAATCATGAGCATTTACTGTGTGCCAGGCGCTCTGTTGGCTCTCTCCATCCTCACGACACCCTGTGAAGTTGGTCCCTTGGTGACTCCCTGAGCATCACGGGAAGAGGCTAACCTAATAATGTGCCCTTCTTTTTTTTTTTTTTTCCTTGAGGAAGAGATTAGCCCTGAGCTAACTGCTGCCAATCCTCCTCTTTTCGCTGGGGAAGACTGGCCCTGAGCTAACATCTGTGCCCATCTTCCTCTACTTCATATGTGGGACGCCTATCACAGCATGGCGTGCCAAGTGGTGCCATGTCCACACCCGGGATCCGAACCGGCGAACCTCCGGCCGCCGAAGTGGAACGTGGGAACTTAACCACTTTACCACTCAGCTGGCCCCAAGTGTGCCTTCTTTAAGAAGGGCCTGTCCAGTGGGGCCAGTGGAAGGCCGGCCAGCGCCACTCCTGGGGAGGAGGCCCTGCCTGGACTCACAGCCAGGGCGACACCTGGCTGCTGCCCTGCTAGGTCTTTTCAGGGGGCAGAGAGGGGAGAGAACAGGTGGTCCACTTCCAAGGAGATTCCCATCACTCCCAGATTGCAAGGATCTCAGGAGCGAGCAACTCAGAAGTGGAGATGGCACATCGAGATTATCAACTCGGAAGATGGAGAAAAGGGGAGCTGGGACTGCCTTCTAGGAGGGAGCCAAGCAGAGCAAGGATCCCGGAGCAAAGAGCCTGAAACAGCTTGTTGGCCCTGGAGACAGATCAGAGAAACAGGTTCCCTGAGACGCTGAGAGGGCCACATCCTTTCTGACCAGCTCACAGGACCACCCTAGGCTCCACACAGGACTCTCCCACACACTTAGCACACTCACTTTCTCTGAACATTTTGCACTGCTACCCACTCCCCAAACAGGACACCCGACTGCCGAGCCATTTGGTCTTGGTGTCATGAGGCATGAAGGTGCGAGTGCCCTTGAGCACACAGCGCCTTGTGGGCCCTGCCAGGCACCCGCAGCGCTGGAGCCGAGGGCCCGCATCCTCCAGTCCTCGTCTTCGGGGACCTCGTGCTTCTGAACCCATTTCTCCCCAACCCTGATTTAGGTGTCTGCAGAGTGCCCACATGTTCCTGATGGTTTACAACATATTTTTCTTGTAATTTGGCTATTGCCCGTGTCCAGTAAAATGTCAGATTTGGAGTTATGGGCTTTTAAAAATCTTTCTAAACTCCTGTTTAAAGCCTGTGTTTAAGCCTGTGATAGTGTTTGCAACACAGCGGGTTTTCAAAAAGTAGGTGTTGAATGAAGGAGTGAGCAAAGTAAAATACACTGTCCTTCTCTTCTACTTTGTCTACAACAAACCAGGTAGAAAGCCACCCAGGGATGTGCAGAATATATACACATGTGTACACTTGTACCGAAACATGTGCACACATATGTGTGGTGTATGGGGAGGGGGAACCCCAGCAAGAAGAAACCTACCCTTTTGCTCAGGAAGCCACGTTCCAGGAGAAAAGCGAGGCCACAAGCTAAAAAGAGAAAACGTCAGACAAACAAACTGATCTTTAGAACTGATGCCGTCCAGCACCGAGGAGCTGGGTGTCTGGATGTAGAGAGACTGGGTTGGTCAAGAGCTTCCTTGACACCCCACAAGCCAGGCCCTGTGTCCCTAAAGCACGGAGGGGCTGCAGCTGCCACCAGGCCGAGTTTGACCCAGAAAGTGAGCACAGCCAGCCTGCCAGTGAGCGAAGGGCTCAGCCCCATAGGAACGGGGCCCTCAGCCCGAGCCGCCCTACAGGAGGTCAGCGTCTCCTCACACACTTTCCCAGTGGAGCACAGTGATGTTCCTCTAGCTGGTCACTGAGGTCACTGAGGTCACAGAACCAGGTGTTGATGGGAACAAGAGTGCCCAAACCTTAGCTTTGGAAGTCCTGAACTTGCCGCGGGGTTTGCTGCTGAACCGTGGACGAAGTGCACTAACGTCTCAGAGCCCCAGTTTCCCCATGGGTGACCTCATGACTCAGTTTGCAGAGGACCATCGGGGCGGCCAGCAGACTGATTAGTCACACCTCCTTTCACTTCAGAAGAGTCTCAGTTTGGATAATAAATGATACTGTGACTCTAATAAAGTTTGCTAAAGGTTTTGTAAGGATTAAGAGACTTGACACGTGTGATAGTGGCCAGACAGTGTCTGGTACAGGAATCCCAGTCTGCACTCATGGGAGCAGTTAAATACCAAATCCCCTGCACCCTGCCTGCCTGAGCCCCTGGGGCCCGGTCCCACTGCTATCTCTGACCACTGTCTCCCTCCAACCCTCCCCTGTGGGATCTGCTGCTTTCACCTCCTCCCACTACCCCGTGGCTGCCTGTCCCCAGCTCAGTGATTCCTGGGCCGCTGAGGGCTCTGCGGAGAGAGCGTTGCCCTGCCCGGGGGCCACAGCTCCCCGCGGTGGGTGGATGCTCTCCTGTCCTGACCACACAGGTAATGGACAAACAAGGCCACTTAGGGAAGCGTTCCCTCATCTCACCCTGGCACAGGTTCCCTCTTCCTCTTCTTGAAAAATGGGCAGCTGGCAGACATAGGAGCCGCGACCACTCTTGAGAGCCTTCACCAGGATCGATGGATGGAATTCCTGCTCTTCGCAATGAGATCCTCTCCCTGGACTCACCTGCCCCCCGCAAGGAAGCAGGACAGCAGAGGCTGGAAGTAAGCTTCTGTAGGAACATCTGCCTTTACAGAGGAGGAAAGAGCCTTTCAGAGAGGGAGGGGCTGCGAGGTCACAGAGCTCCACCCCGTGTCTCCCCATGCTGCTGGCGAGCTGGGTGAGAACATGAGCAGTGTGACGGGCAGCAGGAGGAGCAGAGCCAAGCGTGCAGACGGGAGACTGGACCCATAGGGAGGGAGCGTCTGCAAGGCCCTGCTCTGTTAAGGCTCACCAGCAGCCTGCAACCCTCTACCCTGTCCGGGTAGGACCTCTGCCCACAGACCCTGGTGCTGGAAGCTGGACCATACTGCCCACCAGATTCTGTCCTGACACTGCCCTTTGTGACCACACACAAGGGGCTGCCAGATTAGAAGAAAACAGAAAACCAGGACACCCTGCAGTGTTAAGAACATATCTATACTAAAAACGTGTGTTGTTACCTGAAATGTACCTTTAACTGGAGGTCCTGTGTTTTGTCTGGTAGCTCTGCATGCACAAGGCCTTCTCTGCTCAGAGCTCAGAGTATAAGCAGGTGTCGCCAGGGAGATCTGCCCATGGGGCGTGGGGCCCAGGTTCATGACCTCAAAGCCTAGAAGAGGCCTCAATAGACAAGAGCAGGCAAGGCCCCATGCAGCTCGAGGAAAGGGTCCCCCAAAGCTCTGGGCTGGCTGTGTGTATAGCTCAGAGCCAAGCATCTGCTAGAAACAGAAGGAACCTCAGGAAGAAGTAAGGACTGTGCCTCGGGAGCTGTGCTAGAGCGCACTGTGCTCCCTCGCCCTGAGACTGGCTCTGTGCTGCAGGCCTCTGTGGAGGATGACAAAGCAGATAGGGCAGACGAGCCTGGCCCTGACTAGCCACACGACTCACCTTCACAGGACCCTGGGCAAACCATGGAACCCTCTCAGCATCACACCTGGGCGCACTGTCCATGCACAGACTGCACAAGTTGTTCAGTGCCCGAGAGGTGCTCAATAAAAGTCGCTGAACGCCCGAATGGACTCAGCCGTGACATAGGGTCTCTTTGATTTCTTCCCTCTGAACACTCACATCTCCCGCCAGTCTTGTTAATTCTCCCCACTCTCTCGTCCCTCTCCTATTAGCTGACCACGAGACTTTCTCTTGCTGCCCTCCATGTCTCTCACCTTCTCCATGAAAGTTGTCACCTGCATTTCTGGGTGCTGTGATCTGGGGGATGTCCTTTAACCTGTCTTCCATGTCACTCATTATGTCCTTCACTGCATTCGCCAGCTGTTTAGGCTGCCCACTAGATTTTGTTTTTAACACATCCACGTTAATTTTCAGAAGTTCATTTTTTCAAACCTTCTTGTTCTTTTATCATAATGTCTTGCTCCTATTTTATGGTTTGTATGCCTTCTATCACTAATAATTTTATAGACTCTTTCATATTGTTGTATTACCCTTGGTGCTTAGGGGTTCCAGTACTCCTGGTTCTTGGGCCGCTGAGTCTAGCTCATAAGAGAATGCATTAAATACGTCTGACATTGTTATTGTGAACTTACAATCAGCAAGGACTTTTTTCTCAATGAAAATCCTCTATGACCTAAGTCTTTTTTTAGCTTCTTCCTGGAACCTTAGGGTATCACAGACCTAGGATCAATTTCATATTCATTGCTGAGCTTGGGAATCCTGGCCCGCTTGGGAACCGTCAACTCCAAGTCCAAGCAAACCCACGACAGAGGCTCAGGCACCAACAGTGCACCTGGGACTCCTCCCCTGAACCACAGGCGCAGCTGCTCTCCGCACTGCTCCCTGCCCTCCAGTGACAGCGCTTACCTGTGAGGGCGCTTCGCCTGCGGAGGCTCTAGTCCTCCTCTCCTCCCATGTGTGCTTAGAGCCCAAAGCCTTCCACACATGTGCACACGCACACATGCCTGCACACGTGTGCAAGTGCACACACACATGCACCCACTTACACACACATGTGCACATGCTACGTGTATGTGTGCACACACAAGCACAGGCACAGATCGCTGCGGTGTTACCTCATACTCTCCCAGGGCTGGCTTCTAGCGCCTTCGCACCACTGGCACCTGGGGGTTCTCGATTCTTTCTGTGTCTTCACCTACACCTTTAAAGCACATGTGCATGTGCTCAGTTTTGATTCAACAATTTGGCAACATTCTGTTTGTATGGGAGGGACCTGGCTCTTGCCTCACCTGCTGTGGTGTCAGCACCAGAAGCCACTCTGTGTCCTGTGTGTGTGATATACTCATTGTCCCTTTCAGAAAGTCACCAGAGCAGAGCTTTGGCTCACCGCGGTCCCCAGGACACTCTGAGGGACACTGAAATCTGATTACAATCTGATGGACACTGACGAGACACTTGGGCCCAGACCTCTACCTTCCTGGAAGAGGGTAGAGACAAGGTCCATGGGACGGCTCGGCCCCGGCACCCCTGGCACTCCAGCTGTGGCCTGAGCCCTGGATCCCTGCATTGGGCCTGGCAGATCCAAGACTCACAGCCAAGACAGAGGGACAGGTAGGCACAGCCCAGCCCCCCAAGACGCTGAGGGGGCAAGCCCTCCTAGGCCAGGGATTCTGCCTATGACATTGTGGCCTTAAAGTAGGGGCTTCCAGTGCTTCCTTGGGCTCCCTGCCAATTCTGCCTCAGACGCACAGGAAGGCCACTCACTGGAGCTGGCCTTCCTGTGCTGGCATTGTGTTCTCTGCCCAGCCTACACTGCGGGAGGACATGACTGCAGGAGCTTGAGGCTGCCTGCAACCCTCCCCCTCTGGCCCTGGGGTCCAGAAATATGAAAAGTGCTTCACCACAAGCAGAGCTGGCCATCAGACAAAGCCGGATGGCATGTGAAACCCAGCAGTGCCCCCACTGAGACATCTTTGCAGCCCAGAGCCTCAGGGACCAAACCCATCCCCTCCCAGGTGGCAGGGAGGGCCGGCTGAGAGGAGGGTAGAGTCCTCTGGAGGAGGCCGCCCTGAAGGTCATCCTCTCACTGTCCTGCTCCTTAGTTCCCCAGTTAGCCCCTGAGTCAGTCCAGCTGCCTCCAGGGAACAGTCACCTCCTCAGCCCCCACCACACAGGAGCCAGCAAGTACTCTCCAACTTCCTGCCCCTCGCTTCCCAGTGAAGATATCCTGAAAGACATGAAGGCAGCACCAGCTCCCTGCTGCCCCTGCCTGGGGCTACGTCCACTGCCCTACCCAGAGCAACCCCTGGGACTGCCTGGGGGGCACTGTGCTCAGCACTGCCCCCACAATGCACCCGTGTGCTGCCCAAGCCCGGTCTGTGGTTCCTTCACAGGAGAGCAAGCCTGCCAGCCATCCTCCTTCCCTCCACTCCTGTGTCCATTCACCCATGGTTCGCTCACCGCTTACCCACGTAGTCAGCAAACTCTTTGAAGACCTCTCAGCGCCAGGCACCGCACTGGGCACTAGGGACACGGCGACACGTCACAGTCCCAGCTGTGAAAGGCTGCAGTTCAGTGGGAAAACCGGGCATGTGAACAGACAGTCCACACAAAGTTTTCATAAACATCTGCAAAAGTGGCACAAGACGGAGAGGGCAGCCGCACAGCATCTGGGCTGGGACAGCTTGAAGAGCACCTCGAGGTCAGTAGGACTCAGCAGAGGGGGCAAGAGGGAGGGCTCACAGCCCCAAGGGGACTTGAATGAGTACTGCCTGTTTCTCAGAGCAGGGTTGGGAGGGGAAGGGTCTTCTTCACCAGCCAAGGGGGAGGGTCTTGATCCTGAGAGAAATGGGGTCACAGAGGGGCTTCAAGCAGGGTGTTTGCATGATCAGATCTGGGTGTCCGCAGGGTCGCTCTCGTGCGAGTGTGAGGAGCTGGGGTGGCTGGAGGGGAAGACTGTTGGAGGCTGTGGGATTTGTCCTGGGAGGTGTAGTGAGGACCCAAACCAAGGCAGTGGCCACGGGGATGAGAACAAGAAGTAAACCTGAGGTCACAAGGCAGCAGAATCTGTAGGACTTCCTGACTCTTGGGCACAAGTGAGGGAGAAGCAGGAGGCAAGGATCGCCCTTGGGTTCTGGCTTGTCACTTGGGGTGGATGAGGAGGAGAGGCCCAGGGCAAGCTTCTTCTAGGCAGCAGCCTGAACCACCTCAGGAAGTCTGACTGAGGCGGGCCCACTCACTTGGACTCCCCCCCACGTTGGCACTTCCTCACCCTTCCTCCCACAGGCATGGGTGTAATTCCAGGACAGGACGAAACAGGCTCCCTCTGCGGACCCCGCTCCCCTGCAGCCCCTGGGAAGGGAGGAAGGATGCAGAGCGCAAGGCTCCTCCACTATGACTTCTCTCTGGGGACTCCAGCTCCCTCAAAGCCAATTGCATTATTTTAAACTAACTTAAAGTTGGCCCAGAATAGAGAGAGGTCTCTCCTGCTGATCGTCACCCTCTTCTCCTGTGGCATCTTCCCCGTTTGCTTAGTGGAAGAGGCACAGCACTTCACACAGAGAATCGGTATCATTCACAGCCCCACATGATTGGCCTAGCTTCCCCTCTGCCCAGCGACCCAGGGAAGGCAGCCATTCACACTTCTCTCGACCTCCCCAGTTCTCAAAGAGAGCATAGTACATTCATTTCTGATGCTATTTGGGGGAGAAATCAAAGTTATTTGCTTTCTTTGGCTGAATCACTCTGAGTTAGACAGTCCTGCAGTTCTCAGGGAAGCTAATGGGCAGAGGGAATGACCTGTTCCCTAAAAGCAAGCAGCATCTCAGGTGGCTGGATATTGAAGGGCCGGAGCCCTCAGGGGGGAAGAAGGAAGGGAGGCGGACTAGAGGAATTGGTTACTATGGAGATGTTTCCCCAGCAAATGGAGTAGTTGGGGCTGTCAATTGATGCTAGCCTTGAAGGATTTCACCATGAGAGAGAAAGAAAAACAAGCACAGATACAGATATCCGATGTGAAGTCTGGCCTTTGTCTGGGAGGCTGAGGAGGATGGAACACATCAGAAAAGAAACCATGGCCCCATGGGGAGGGAGGAGGGGGAGAGGGAGGGGAGGGGGAAGGAGGCAGGGAGGGAGGTAAGGAAAGGATGTGAAGAAGAGAGGGAGGGGACAGGCAGGCAGCATTTCCTGAGTGCCTGTTAAGTGCCACAATCTGAGATCTGAGCACATTTTCTCTCATTTGGCCCTCACCAAACCCCAGTGTAGAAGTTCCCCTTTTACAGATGAGGATACTGAGGTTTGAAGACCTTGAAGGACTCATCCAGAGTCTCAGATCTGTAAACGATGGGGCTGGGGTTGGAATGCAGATTTTCCTGACTCGTAAATCCACGCTCTTTCTCCAACTGTGTGATCCTGCTGAGCCCCTCCTGTGACCCAGCTCTCTGGGAGGCAGAGTACCAGGCTCCAAGACAAGGCAAGCAGCAGAAACCCTTTCCTGGTTGTGCTCCTGTGCAAACCCCAACCACCTCCCATGTGGTTCTCCCTGGAGTTGGGATCTTCGGGGTCTGCCCCCTACTACCTTCTGAGACAGCCATCATTGCTCTTCCCCCACTGCCCAGCCTGGGCGTCCCTGCCTCTCTCATTGACCTTCTGCCTTGGTCTTGCTTCTCCTGGCCTGACTCTCTTCTGTAGACCTGAATCTCGCCTTCTCTGAAGAGCTCGCACGTCCACCTCTAGGGACCCTCCCTGAACACCGTGCCCACAGCAATCTGGCTCGTGGGGAAGAGCTCTGGGTGTTTGGCTCTTTTCCCAGAGCTTCTGCTAAGGACACCGAGAGCAAGGAGACCAGGCGTTCACATGGAAAGGACCCAGAGAGACCAGCCAGTGGGGGTGGGGCTCCACACAGCAACAGCCAGGCTGTGTGTGCTGTGTGTGCAGAGGCCCCTCCTCACTCCACGCGAAGGGGCTCACACTTGCCCAGGACCCCCCTCTCTGAGTCTGGAGCTACAGGCTCCAGGGCTCGTGGGCCTTCCCTTGCCTTGCGTCTGCATCCTGGTTAAAACTTTTAAGGCAATCGGTGCCCACAGAGTATCAGGACAAGGATAAATAAGTAATTAGTGCTATTTTTTTCCAGATGTAAGAAAGGCTGCTCTGGGCTCCCCAAGGACTGGCGATGAGAAGGTACTGGAGCAGCCCCAGAGGCAGACAAGGATAAAACTCCTTTTAGATGCACTGTGGCACCTATCAAAGCATTTGTCTCGTACTTGGAATTCAACTTCTGATCTGGACTCAGGACCTGATATTTGGGAACTCTGGTTTCAAGGGACAGAAACTTAAGCTACAGAGTGCCCATAAATTCTAGAAAGATAGGAAATTATATGCAATAAATGACTTTCTGTTATTACATTACAATGATGTAACATAATTACCGCATGATCTAGTGGATGACATTACATGGTACATTCTATGCATTTTTCACTAGCAACATAGAGTACAATGTGTGGGACCAAATCGTGTGAGCACAGTGCACTAGTGTGACACCTCCACCAACTGCTGCACTTGCATCTATGAGGCGTTGCCTCACAGGATTTGTGTCTTTGATTTTCAAAAGTAAACCTGTACTGGGGCTGGCCCCGTGGTCGAGTGGTTAAGTTCGCGCGCTCCGCTGCAGGCGGCCCAGTGTTTCGTCGGTTCGAATCCTGGGCGCGGACATGGCACTGCTCGTCAGACCACGCTGAGGCAGCGTCCCACATGCCACAACTAGAAGAACCCACAACGAAGAATACACAACTATGTACCGGGGGGCTTTGGGGAGAAAAAGGAAAAAATAAAATCTTTAAAAAATAAAAAATAAAAAATAAAAAAAAAAAAGTAAACCTGTACCTTTACCAGACCCCAGAAGAAATCCTCAAGAGGTTTCAGATCTAGTGGACTTCCAGGCTTCTCCTCCCAGCTACCCTGTCCAATACGGTCTGGGAAATTGTAATCCACCAGCCCCTCACCACTCTGTCATAATGGATGACACACCGTCCTGTTGGAAACATTTTGAGTGACCTCTCCCTAATCTGCCAGGTGCAGGAAGGGGTATTAATTAATTTAACATGGTCACCTAACATGGTCAAGTACAGCAAGTAGACATCTATGTTTCCAGAATTGATGGTCAACGTAAGTCTTAGTCAGCTCAGGCTGCTATAACAAAGTACTATAGACTAGGTGGCTTAAACAATAGACATTGTCTCTCACAGTTTTGGAGGCTGAAAGTCTGAGATCAGGATGCCCAGCATGGCGAGGTTCTGGAGAGGGCTGTCCTCCCAGCTTGCAGACAGCCGTCTTCTGTCTGTGTCCTCACGTCACGTGATGGAGAGACTGCAGCAATCTCTCTGGTCTCTTCTTATACGGGCACTTCTCCCATCAGGAGGGCCCCATCCTCATGACCTCATCTAAACCTAACTCCCTCTCAAGGCCCCATCTCCAAGCACCGTCGCATTGTGGGGTTAGGGCTTCGACATATGATTTTGGGGGGATACAATTCAGTCCATGATATTCCATCCCTGCCCCCCATAAATTCATGGGCTTCTCGCATACAAAACACAAAAGTTTCGTCCTGACAGCTCCAAAAGCCCTCACTCGCTCCAGCGTCAACTCTAAAGTCTAAGTCCACAGCCTCATCTAATATCCAAATCAGGCGCGGCTGAGACTCAAGGCACGACTCAGTCTGAGGCAAGATTCCTCTCCAGCTGTGAAGCTGTGAAACCAGACAGGTTACATGCTCCCAAACACCGTGATGGGACAGGCACGGAATAGACAGTCCCATTCCAAAAGGCAGAACTAGGAAAGGAGAAAAAGGTAACAGGTCCCAAGCAAGTCCAAGCCTAGCAAGGCAGATCCCATTAGACCTGAAGATGTGGGATGAGCATCTCTGCTTCAGGGCTCAGTCTCCCAGGCCCACAGGAGTAGCAATGTCTCCCCAGCGGTTTGGCAGGGTGGCCCCACCCCTTCGACTTGGTGGGGCCCTGCACACACACAGCTCTGCAAGGGAGCGCAGAGAAAACAGGAAGGGTTCCATCCTTTGACACTGACGTAGAGGCGGCTCTGCCCCTGGGCCCGTGCACTCTGGGCTTATGAAGGGAATGACGGCCCTGAGGATCTCTGAAACACCTTTGGGACCCTTCTTCCCTCTTCTTGAAGGATGGGCACATTTGCAGCTGAGTAGCTCTATTGTCCAGGCTTGTAGATTCCTAGACATCCGACAGCCCTCTTTCATTTCAGCTCACTTTCTCTTTCCCCTTCAGTTCAAACTGTCAGTGCCTTTGCTGGCTTAATCATCTCCATTCCTGCCCTCTGCTGAGACAGCTGACCAAGCCCCTGAGTCACATCCCCTTATCAAAGGGCTGCTCAGCCACACCCTTAGTACTCTCTTCAGAACAAATTTTCTCTTTTCCTCCAGTATGGATAGGCTGAGAATTTTCCAAATCTCCAAGTCTGGTTCCTTCTTGCTTAACAATTATGTCTTCAATTTATCTCTCTCGTCACGTTTTACACACAAGCAGTCAGGAAAAACCAAGCTGCTCCTTCAACACTTTGCTTAGAAATGTCCTCAGCTAAATATACAATTGCATCACTTGCAAGTTCTACCTTCCACAAAACACTAGGACACAATTCGGCCAAGTTCTTTGTCACTTTGTAACAAGGATCACCTTTCCTCCAGTCTCCAATAACATGTTCCTCATTCCCATCTGAGGCTTCACAATAATCACCCTTAATGTCCATATTTCTACCAACATTCTGTTCATGATTATTTGTGTATTCTCTAAAAAGAAATCTGGGCAATGATTTTTTGGATATGAGCCCAAAAGCACAGGCAACAAAAGCAAAAATGGACAAATGGGATTATATCAAGCTAAAAAGATTCTGTGCAGCATAGGAAATATTCAACAGCATGAAGAGAACACCTACAGAATGGGAGAAAATATTTTCAAACCATACATCTGACAACAGTAAATATCCAAAATATATAAGGAACTCAATAGGAATAAAATGAATAACCTAATTTAAAAATTAGCAAAGCATCTGAAAAGACATTTCTCAAATAAATACGTAAAAATTGCCAACAGCTAAGTGAAACGATGCTCAACATCACTAATCATCAAGTAAATGCAAATCAAAACCGCAATGAGATGTTGCCTACACCTGTTAGAATGGCTATTATCAAAAAGACAAAAGATTATGAGCATTGGCGAGGATGTAGAGAAAAAGGATCCCTTGCACACTGTTGGTGAGAATGCAAATTGATACAGCCATTGTGGAAAACAGTACAGAGATCCCTTTAAAAATTAAAAATAGAACTACCATATGATCCAGCAATTTCACTTCTGGGTGTATTTCTGAAGGAAATAAAATCAGTATCTCCACGAGATGTCTGCACTCCTGTGTTCACTGCACGATATTTATAATGCCCAAGATATGGAATCAATCTAAGTGCCCATCAACAGATGAATGGATAAAGAAAATGTGGCATATACACACAATGGAATATTATTCAGCCTTAAAAAAGAAGAAAATTTTGTCATTGTGACAACATCGGTGAACCTGGAGGACTTTATGCTATGTGAAATAAGCCAGGCACAAAAAGGTAAATACCGCATGATCTCACTTATACGTGAATCTAACAAAGTTGACCTCATAGAAACAGACAGTAGAATGGTGGTCACCAGGGGCTGGAAGGTGGGGGAAATAGAGAGATGTGGGTCAAAGGGTACAAAGTTGTAGTTATGCTGGATGAATAAGTCTAGAGATCTAACACACAGCGTGATGACTATAGTTAATAACACTGTGTTGAACACTGGAAATATGCTAAGAGAATCGATTTCCAGTGCACTCATCACACAGAACAAATGGTAACTATGTAAGGGGAAGATACGTTGATTAGCTCGACTGTAGTAATCATTTCACTACGTATGCATATATTAAATCATGAGGTTGTACACCTTAAATATATACAATTTTTGTCAGAAATTTTAAAAAGAAACAAAAAACTATACATAGGATATATATATATGTATATATATATAGGATATAGGATATAGGATATGCATAGGATATCAATTAAATTTGAATTACAGATAAATAACATTTCAGTTTAAGTACATTCTGTGCAATGTTTGGGATATACTTACACTAACAGTTTTCTTGTTGTTTATCTGAAATTCAGTTTTAGTCGGTATCTTGTGCATTGCCCGGCAGCCTAGTGCTGTGAGCACTGCTGTTCCATTGGGGCCTGCTTGTGTGCGACTCCGAACCCTCATGTGCTATTTCTCTATCAGCAGCACTTCAAGCACTTCACTTGAAAAAGGAATTTTCTTCTATTTCATATATTCCGAACCTCACTTCCTCTTGCTAAATAGTGTCCCACTTTAAAATCACATTTCATAAAGAGACAAGAAACTTTTCCTCTGAATATTTTCATTCATCAAAAAAAACACAAAATAATTTAAACAAGGATATAAAATGTGTCTTCACACTTATTTCAAAAAGTATTTTACTCAACAAAATAACAAATAACTCAATTCAAAAATGGGCAAAGGGCTCGAGTAGACATTTCTCCAGTGAAAATATACAAATGGCCAATAAGCACATGAAAAGATGCTCAACATCACTAGTCATTAGGGAAGCGGAAATGAAAACCACATTGAGGCACCACTTCACACCCATTGGGATGAATATTATCGAAAAACAGAACCTAACAAATGTGGGTGAGGATGCGGAGAAATTGGAACCCTTGTGCATTGCTAGTGGAAATGTAAATGGAGCAGCTGCTGTGGAAAATAATATCACGGGTCCTCAAAAATTAAGCATAGAATTACCATTTGATCCAGTAACTTCTCAAAATTGATCCAGTATATACTCAAAAGAATTGAAACAGGGACCCCAATAGATACGTGTACACTCATGTTCATAGCAGCATTATTCACAACAGCCCAAAGGTGGAAGCAGCCCGAGTGTCTTTCAGTGGATGCCTGGATAAACAAAGTGTGGTACATGCATGCAGTGAAATATTATTCAGCCTTAAAAAGG
Organism: Equus quagga; assembly: GCF_021613505.1. Classification (NCBI taxonomy): domain Eukaryota; kingdom Metazoa; phylum Chordata; class Mammalia; order Perissodactyla; family Equidae; genus Equus; species Equus quagga. The sequence goes on along the minus strand of NC_060280.1, from coordinate 82,642,209 downwards.
AAAGAAATTCTCACACATGCTGCAGCATGGATGAACCTTGAGGACATTATACCAAGTGAAATAAGCCAAAAAAAAGGACAAACACTGTGTGATTCCACTTATATGAGTTCCTAGAGGAGTCAAATTCACAGAGACAGAAAGTGAAATGGTGGAGCCAGAGGCTGTGGGGAGGAGGCGGAGTGAGTGTTTAATGGGGACAGAGTTTCAGTTTGGGAAGATGAAAAGTTCTGAAGATGGATGACAGTGATATTTGTACAACAATGTGAATGTACTTAATACCCATTTCTGGGAGCTGAGAGCATTGCCACCTTGTGACCTGCTCCCCAAACCCACGCTCCCGCCCCGGTTCCTGCTAGGCATCTCCTGGCAGGAGCTCAGGGTCTCCTCGCCCATCCACCAGGGGCCGCACTACCTCACTCTGCTTTCTCCCCTGAGAAGCCTCCTCCTGGGCTGGCCAGCGGGCTTGCCTTCCTGGGCACCACAACAACCTGTGTACAGCCCGTTGCCCAACTCTGCACAGCACCCCGTCTCTGAGCCGCTCCTGCTCCTTTGGCTCAGTCAGTTCTCACAGCCAGCCTCTTTTTATAGATGAGGACCCCATCACCACAGGCCCTGAAGTGGCTTGTCCAAGGTACACAGGTAGCAGCACCTAGACTTGGACCCAGGCCACGTGCTTCTGCATGTTGAATTCTTCGCAAAGTGTCCCTAAGAACAAAGCTTCTGGTGCCCAGTACCAAGTCGTGCTGCCCACCCTGCCCAGCACCTCCACCACTACACCCCTTACCAAGCACTCCCCTCCCCCTTAGCAAAGGCAGCTGCCCTGGCCTCGCCAGGGGAGGGGCAGGGGTCTGGCCAGTGCCGGGTTAGCTCTAGTGTGAGGGCATCTCTGAAGACCGAGGGCACAGGAATGTTTCAGCCTTGAGTTGAAAGCATTTCCAAGCAGGCCCAGCCCCCAGGGGCATCGGGGAACAGTGGGGTAGAAACAGGGAGCATTGAGCTCTCACAGGGTCTGCTCACAGCCCTGTAAAGACACACTGGCTGTCCTCTTGGCAAGCAGAAGGTGACATCTCTGTACCCATGACCTGCGGCTGATCCTACATGAGAGCTCAGGGCAGTTCTCAATGGGTAGACAGCTCCCGAGGCCCCTCTTGGGAAAAGGAAGTTCACTATATTCAGACTACAACAACGCTGGGCTCCAGGACTGGAATCAACCTGATTATCAGGTGGTGAGAGGCCTGCTGGGCCACTGGGGCCGGTGGATGTCCTGGGCCCTGGGGGAGCGGCAGTGGCCTTCTCGGGTGGGGTTCCATCCTTTGACACTGACGTAGAGGCGGCTCTGCCCCTGGTCTGCATGTGGGCAGGACTGCTGGACTCCTCTGAGGTATGTCTGTCCTTGCACAGGTGAGCCAGATCTTAATAGAGCTGTGGGCAGACAAGAGAGGTGGCATAGAGAGAGGACTGGTGGGGAGTGAGAGTCTGGGGAAGAGATACCTTAATGGAGAAAAGCAGCTAGACAAAAATTTATAAAAGTCAATAGAAACATAAGAAATGAATGAAAAATTAAAAATGAGTAGGAAAATGAATATAAAGAATAGATTTTTATAACTAGGGAGAATAAATAATTGAAGATGGTTATTTGATACAGGCCTAGATGACAAGAGACGGATGCATAAGGACCAATCTCACATCTGTGCGGTGTCCTACAAGCAAGGCCTGCACTGGCAGTTGACATAACTCATTCATTTAATTCTCATGAGTCTGTGGGGACATATGTTCCTTACCCCATTTCTCAACTGAGGAAACTGAGACACAGAGAGGTGAAGTAATTTGCTCCAATTCACACAGCCTGTGAAAAGAAGGGTTAGGGTCTTAGCCCAGGTCTGTTTGAATGAAAAGGCAATGTTTTTCCTGATTTTGCTGTCCCCCCTCACTGGGGAGGCAAAGGATGTGGACAGATGATGGGAAGTTCAACCAGCTACAGAAGCACAGTTGCTTCACGCTGACCTGGTTCTCTCACCCTCCTCTCCTCTCACTTTCCTGATCAAGCTGAAAGCTCGGCAGAAGCACTCCAATACTTGTGCCCCACAGGTGACAGTGATGACGCCACCTGGCCCTTAAGTTCCAGGCCAGGAAAGCTAGTTCCCAACGGCTCACACAGGAGCCTCCATCACAACGGCTCCCCACCCGCGCGATCCCGCCTGCCCTCCGCCTCCCACACAGAGGGCTCCGCAGGGACTCTTCTCCTGCTCTGGGCCCAGCTCGCTGCTTTTCTGAGTCCAGCAACAGGCGCTGCCAGAGATGCAGGCAGGGAGCCGGCAGGAAGCGCCCTCCAGGGAGGCGGCCTGGGGCGCCCCTCTGGCTGCAGCTGTCAGGAGAGAGCAGGCCTGCTGCTTGCGCCTGGGAAGGCGGCCGCGCCCAGTCTCTCCGAGGCCGAGCTCAGCCCTCAGAAGGTGTCCTGGCCCATTCCGATCAAAGGGACTCTCCTCCTCTCGGGGTCGAGGGTGTTGTCCTCACGCTAGGAGCCAGACTCTTAGCTGTGTACCTGGAGAAACTGAGGCCCGAGAGCTGAAGTGACTTCTAGAAGGTAACCCTCATGCCCGCCGAGGCAGGCCTGGGTCCCTCGCTGTCTCTCTTAGCTGCCTTGCATTGCTCCCCATTCAGCCTGGACTACTGTTCAAGGACTCATAACCGGCTTTAATGTGACCTGGAAAAAAATCAAAATGAGACAAGTGAATCTTCCTCGAATCCCAAGTGTTCTCCAGCCTCTCTCTGTGATACGGTGTAGACCACTGCAGGTGACAGAGAGACTCACCACTGCCCCCAAGCCTGCCCGGGACCCCCTCAGCAAGCAACTAAGCCTCCAGACACTCAGACCTCAAGGCCTCAAGCAGGACGCCGACACGGCTACGGGAGACCGGTTACTGCTGCTAAGAAACTAATGATAAATTCAAGTTCCAAATGTCTAGAGTGTTCAGTTCAAATTTTGTCCTCCAGTCTTGGGAATCAGCATGGATCTGGACAACAATTTAGTACACAGCAGTCACCCAGCGGGCATTGGGAGAATAACTGTGACCCTTCAACCCTGCCCCACTGGGTAAGACGCAGGCACGGGCCCCAGGGGCAGGATGGGATGGGGAGTCGGGAGGTAACATGGTGTTCTGTCATTTCACCTTCATGACAACACTCTGAAGTGGGTACCACTGTCCCTGTTTCACAGATGAGAAAACTGACACTTAAGAAAACAGTAAGTAGCTTCCCTGATGATGCCCAGACGGTGATGGTGGTGCTGCACTGAGCCAGCCAGCCAGATCCCAAGGCGCTCCCTCCCCCCTACTCCGCTCTCGGGTAACCCGGAGAGAGCTGTGTAGTGCGCCTGCTAAAACTGGCTGGTTTTGAATCCTGCCATACCACTTTGGGCTGTGTGTCCTTGGTAGCTGGATTAACCCCTCTGCACCTCAGTTTCCCCATCTCTAAAATGAGAATAATAGTGCCTGCCCCACAGGGATGTCATAATAACTCTACACATGGACGCAGGCGTGGCTCCTCATGGGCTTTGCATGAGTGTCAGCCTTTGCAAGCGTTCTCTCTGCATCTCTTCTCCTCACCTCACACAACAACGTCACCCTTGGAACGCCTACCCCTCAGCACCCAGAGCCTCCGCAGCCCCCCAGGGAACTGTGTGTGCAATAGATAAGCTTGTCTCCTGAAAGGGAGGATGTGAGCCTTTTCAGCCAGGGGGCTGCTCAGGGCAGGAGCCACGCATGGTGACAGGCAGGGAGTCCCCAGAATTAATTGCTCACCACATGTCACTGCTGGTGACAAATTTGCAATTACTGTCTTCCTAAGAAGAAAAACATCCCGTCCTCTCCCAGCTCTGGTCCCCACAGTCTTCGGCCTGATTTCAACAGGTCTGGGAGGAGCGTCTGCCATTTCCAAAGGGTAAAACAACCCCACACAGGAGAAGAGGACCCTGGGGCTTAAATGACAGGCCGCGCTTCTTGTCTGTGTAAATCAGTGACGGGGCTGGCCATGCAGTGATGTCCTCCAGTGGGGTCTCTGATGTGGATGGAGGCTGGGGGTGTCTAGGGTAGAAGCAATACTGAGAAGGATGGCACTCGTTTGGGAGGACAGATCGGGGAAGGAGCCACGCGTGCTCTGCTCTAGCCTGGCCTCAGGCTTTTGCTTTGAGATTCATCAGAGCAGACTTGGGAAAAGGACCGGAATAAACAGTGGGTCCCCACTGGATTTCCTGAGGCAGCGACAGCCCCAGATGGGCCCAAATGTGGGCTTGGCTTTAGCTGCCTGCCTCGGAGTGGAGCCTGAGTCAGCTCTGCAGAGAACAGCTGGGAAGCCTTCGCCTCTCCTGGCAGGCCTGGAGCCCCGCTGGCTGCCGCAGGAATCATTCATTCATACCCCACGTTGGAAGAGTTCTTCCAAATACTGACCATAGTATTTGACTTTTCCTACTTCCTCTCCAAAGGTAGTGAGGACTAACAGAAATGAAGACACGACTGGGAACCAGTGGCCTGGGGAACCTAGATTCAGAAGCTGTCTTTGTGGACCACTTCACTTCCATCCTGTTACTGTCCCGTAAATTGGGGACGTGGTGAAGGATGAAGTGCCAGCGAGACCAAAAGACTGGGAGAGGGGGCTTCAGTGAGTCGAACCCACTGAAGGAGGGTCTGGTGCTCCTGTGTGTGGCCCCAGCCAGTGGTTCCAGACTGAACCCCGCATGCTGAGTCAGGGACCCGAATCGTGCTGTGGAGCATCTGCTGATGCTGGAAGTGCTCTGCAGTAATCACCCTGCAAGTGCCAGGTTATTTCTGTCTCTAGCAGGAGGACGGATCAGGAGAGCAGAGTCCAGAAATAGCAAAAGCAATTAGCAGGCAGGCTTCTCGGGGCATAATTACTATGTGCAAATTAGGACATGACCATTTAAACCTCGGCCTAGTTTCCGGGTTGTGGGAGGTGAGGCCTTGGCACGACCTCACCAGGCCCTCACCTGCGGACGGCAGGACCACCAGCTTCAAGGACATCTTCTCTGCACAAGACCCTTTAGGACTCAGGGAGCCTGAGGATGCTGAGGGGTTCCCTACCCAGCACATGCTCCGTGATTCCCAGGATGGTCCTGGAGGCCTGGGAGACCCAGGAGGGCATGTCAAATACTCACCAGCTTCTCTCCACCGAAACGGCCTGGCTGCAGGTCCCAAGAAACAGGTCGGAGTCTGAGTGCTAGTCCGAGTCAGAAGACATGGGTTCAAGCTTTGGAGCTTCTAGTCCTGAGCTCCGTGACCTTGGGCAAGCCACTTCACCTCATCAAGGCTCAATTTTGTTTGCTGTGAAATCAGTAGCTGTACATCGGTAGTATTGGTCGGGATTGCCTAGGTAATGCTGCCAACAACTCCCAAGTCTCAGAGCTTAGTGCAGCAATGTGCAGTTCTCACGGACACCAGGGCCACCAGAGTCTGAGCAGCCCGCCAGGGCAGCTGTCCCCCATGCACTGGCTCTGAAACCCACGCCACATCCAGCGAGGGTGGCCTGCCCTCTCCACATCAGGCTCCACATTTGCTGTGTCCAAGAAAGAGACTGGAGCAAAGCTTTCCACGGCCATGGCCCAGAAGTGACACTTCTACTAGCATTTCATTGGTCAGAACTAGTCCTGTGGCCGCCCTGCCCATCTACAAGGAGGCTGGGAAGTCAGTCTCCTGTCTGCTCAGAGAGGAAGGGAACCGGACGTTGGGGAGTCCCAACATTCGCCACAGTTGGGCCATCAGCATCAACAAGAATTTGCGAAAATCTGGAGGCAACTGTCCACATCTCCACCAGAAAGTGATGCTCTGGTGTGGCTGCTGTCTTCCTGTGCTAGTGCCTGTTGGAAGTTCCTACCAGACCCAGGGCAGAGTGCCCCAGAGGTGGGGAAGGCAGCCACCAGCTTTTGAGCAGAGGCCCACGCTGGGCAGAGGCAGGGGAAGGAGATACAACCCAGAGCTTGCAACCTCTGCCTTCAAGGGCCAGCTCTCTAGCTGTGGAGAAAGTCCAAATAGAGGCATTCAGATCGGTGTGTGCAGTCATGCCGTGTGTGTGCAGTCATGCCGTGTGTGTGCAGTCGTGCCATGTGTGCAGTCATGCCGTGTGTGTGCAGTCGTGCCGTGTGTGCAGTCATGCAGTATGTGTGCAGTCATGCCGTGTGTATGCAGTCATGCAGTGTGTGTACAGTCATGCCGTGTGTGTGTGCAGTCATGCAGTGTGTGTGCAGTCATACAGTGAGTGTGCAGTAATGCGGTGTGTGTGCAGTCATGCGGTGTGCATACAGTCATGCCATGTGTGGATGCAGTCATGCCGTGTGTGTGTGCAGTCATGCAGTGTGTGTGCAGTGGTGCCGTCTGTGCAGTTATGCCGTGTGTGTGTGCAGTCATGCTGTGTGCGTACAGTCATGCCGTGTGTGTGTGCAGTCATGCAGTGTGTGTGCAGTGGTGCCGTGTGTGCAGTTATGCCCGTGTGTGTGTGCAGTCATGCAGTGTGTGTGCAGTGGTGCCGTGTGTGCAGTTATGCCGTGTGTGTGTGCAGTCATGCAGTGTGTGTGCAGTGGTGCCATGTGTGCAGTTATGGCCGGGTGTGTGTGCAGTCATGCAGTGTGTGTGCAGTCATGCCATGTGTATGTGTGTGCAGTCATGCTGTGTATCCCAGTGCTGTGAAGACAGGGTGCAGCCAGTTGGCTGAGCCTTCCTGGAGGCGCCTACCTGCAGAGCAAGCCTGGCTTCCCCCAGTCCCAGAGCCTTCTTGGAGCTTTACTGCTGGTCTAGCGCTGCCTCCTCAGTCCACACCCAGCCAGGGCCCTTGCTTCTGAGCCTTGAAGGCGGCAGTGTGCCGGCCTGCTCAGCTCTCTGGATCCTTCCACTGGGGCTCAGCACAGGGAGAGCAGAATCATGGGCCCTGCTGGAGCTGGGCCCACTCACTCAGGCCTCCTGTGCCGTCTGCCCTGCAGCAGTGGTGAGAGGTGGGTGGCAGCGGGAGAGTGCTGAATTCCAGTCCCAGCTCTGCACGGACAGCCGTGTGGAAACAGACTGCCTCCTGCCTGGCGCATGTGTGCTCAGGCCTTCCTATAGAGGGGGTGCCACCAGGCTACAAAGGTGCCCAGGGCCAGCACCTACATGTGGGGCTCTTTTACCACTGTCCTGTCAGTCTGCTCCAGGGCAGCCCAGAGTTCCTGTCCCCTCTTCTTGGCCATGTAGGTGTCTCACCTGCATGTTGTACCTTCTTCACTGGAAATCCAGCACCATCTCACTGGAAATGTGTGTGAGCTGGTGGTCACGGTGCTGACTGGCCCCTTGGCCCCTCTCCCAGGAAGTGGAACTCCCTACATGTGTGTGTGCCTCCAGTCCACCCCAAACTCCTGCCCTGCCACATTCTCTGGGGCCCACAAGCTTCTCAGCCAGGCCCCTATTCCAAATTATAATGAAGTGGCAATATGATTCTCACAACACGAGGAGCAGAGGCAGCATGCTGCGCGGGCTCAGCCCCGGAGCTGGTATGGGAAACCCCTGTGCTTGGCCTCTCGTCCTGGCTCTGCTGCTTTGGTGAGGCTGTAAGCGAGTCACTTAACATCTCTGACTACAAGTTCCCTATCTATAAAGTGAGGAGGGCTCACCACCTGCCTGCTTCACAGGCTGGCTTTGAGGAGGGCGTAGGTGACGCAAAAGAAGATCTGCTCTGCCTCCTGAGTCTCTGAGCCTTAACGACGGGCAAGAGCTGGAGCTCAGAACACCTCGTCTGAGGTCCCAAAGTTAAGTGGGGGCAGTAAGATTCAAGATAAGACCTGCCTAGCCACACCAAAGTCAGTGCAATGTGGGCCCCCAGGCACCCAGGGGTCCTCCTCCTCTCCCACCCCCAGCGTGTCTCAAGCAGGTGCTGTCCACTCGTCTATCACTGGCTCAGCAAGGCTACCAGCTCCAGGCCTATCACATCTACCCAGCATCCAAGCCCAGACCTGGCTGCTGTAGACACTGTGAATAATGGCGTGTCGTGCTTGTCTAATGGAGTCATCACTACTTACTTACGAACGCAGCTTCATCAACAAAAGCAGGCGAGGATCGATGTCGAAGCAGCTAAGTGAGCCCCACTTTCCCTCACAACTTGGCATGTATTGATAGTCTGTTGTCCACTTGGTGATTTGCACCCAGTGTGGAGCTAAAAGCAGGAATAAAAATGCCCTTGGCTCTTCTTGCCGACAATCCTTTGGCTTCTGTTCAGGGCAGGGTGCTGGACCAGGTGCTCCCGCCCAGGCCTCACTGCCCTGTGCTGGGCAGTGAATGGCCTAAACGAGTTTCTTCTCTCCAGAAGGGAGAGGTGAGGGCAGCTCCTCTGAGCACCGCACACGGCTCTCACTGACACAGGCCCGACCTCCCCTGAGCCTGGGCAAAGCCACCCATCTTGCCCTGATCTCAGGCAAGGACGGGCATTTTCTTCTGTGTGTGTGTGCACATATGTGTGTGCCTGTGTGTGTGCACGCATGTGTGGGTGTGGGTGCGTGTGTGTGTGTACATGTGCGTGTGCATGGGTGTGCATGCCTGTGGTCTGCCTGTTTCGTTTGGTTTGGTGTTTGGCAGGGGTGGGGATTGGCTGGTTGGATTGGAAGAAGAGTACGAAAAGATTTGAGAGAGGTGTTGATGCTTCTGGGTAAATCCGTATGAGGATATGGAAGTGAAATGGGGCAGGAAAGCTGTGATGCCTTAGAAGTTGTTCCAAATTTTCATTTGTTACTGCATGTTCTCTGCACCTCCCAGCTTATCACTGTGCTCAGTGGCTACTAATTCCATCATGGGGGCACCTCCTTATGACCTCATCACCTCCCAAAGGCTCCACCTCCAAATACCATCATATTGGGGACTGGGACTTCAACACATGAATTTTGGGGGACACAAACATTCAGTCCATAGCATTAATCAAGTTCTGGGAAAAACGAGGGGCAAAGATGGGCGTGGAGGAGGGCTTCCTCATCTGTTTCCTGTTTAAAGAGAACCCACCATGTGCCAAGCATGTCACATGCGTCACTTCTAACCTTTACAATAACCCTCAGGATAGGTGTTATTTACTCATTTTAGAGATTACAAAACAGAGGAACCAACTTCCCCAAATCACACAAACATCAAGAAGCTAAATTGGAATTTAGTTCAAGTTTGTCTCACATCAAAACTCCAGCTCTTGTACATTGAAGAACAGACGCAGGTGGTGTCTCAATTTATAATTCAGAATATTTTCATGATCATTTCTTAGTATAGACCAAAAGTTCCCAAACTTCAGGATGCATCAGAATCCCCTGGAGAGCTTGCTGGAGTTTCTTCTTCCGTAGACCTAGAATGGAGCATGAGAATGCGCATTTCAGCGAGTCTCCAACTGCTGCTGATGCTGCCGGTCCAGAGACCACACCATATATCCTGGTGCTAGAGAAGCCGGGAGGGTCAGAGATGGCTATTCAGTCGGGTTGCCACAGGGGCTCTCAGGACACTGACAGACCTCATCTCTCCAGGAGCCACTCTGCCATCTGGACAGAGTATTTCTCGGGGAGGAGAAGGCTTAATGCTCCAGGCATTCTCAAAGCCCAGAAGCCCGTGGGCCTCCTGCCCTTGACCCTGGGTCCCCTCAGCCTGTCCTCCCTTGTGCGTGATGGCCGTGAGCCCTCCAGGAGGTGAAGCTCGCTCAGCAAGATGAGAGCAGTCACTCTCCCCTCTCTTCGCCATTCCTCTGATGGCAGCAGAATGCAAGTTCCGTCCTATTTAAATAGGTGTGAGAGACTCACTGGTAATTTTGTGGCAGCAGATGTGTATTTGTGGAGGTGTCTTATATTTCTGGGACTACGTTTCCCAAAAGCATGTGCACATTTCGGATGCATAAACATTTAAGTTGAGCCCCAGAGACAAAGGAGGTGTGGGAAACACTGCTCCCATTTCATAGAAGGAGACTGAAGGCCCAGGGAGTCTCCAGGGTCAGCAGCTACGGTCGTACTCCTACCACCACTAGCAGTGGTGGCTGAGTGCTTCTCACGGGCTGCGGCTCGCTGACCTCACGCAACGTCACGGTGTCATCGCACTGCATTTACCGACACACCCAGGAGCCGGAACCCTTCTAAGCCTTTGACTTGTGTTATCTCACTTAACCCTCACAGCTGCTTGCTGAGACAGCTCCTACTATCGCCCCTGTTTTCAGGAGCAGGAGCCCAGGCACAGAGAGATGAAGGGACCATGCCCTAAGTCGCACCACAAGTAAGTGTGTGTTCTGATTTGAGCAGAGGCTGTGCCCTCTCCAGCCTCCTCAGACAGGTGCTGGTAACTCACCTTTCTCTGGTGGCCCAGAGGGGATAAAAGAGGCCCTGTAGGAAGTTCCAGCAGCCCCACAAACCCAAGGCCCTCTGACTTCATAGGCGAGTCAGGTCAGAACCCCAGCCCTCTCGACTCCTAAGCTGGATTTCTGCTCATCAGCAAATTCTGAGGGTGTCCCCCTCAATCTCTAGAGCTGACATTGCTGCTGGTGCCACCAGACGCTCCCAGCACACCCTTAGAAATGCACAGCATGCTGTCCGTCTTGCAGATCTGACATCTGAGTGTGGCAACCCTCCTTGTCTTTGACCTCAGAGAAACGGGAACCTTTTCCCAGAGCACAAGCTCAGAAGCAGGATTGGAGCAAAGACTCCAAATACGCTTGTCTCAGTATCCCAATGCTGTCAGTTGTACCCTAGTTGGAGCGCCCCATGTATGCGTCTCTGTGATCCCTGCCCTGGGCTCAGCAGGTCTTCCATCTGCAGGGCTCACACACACTCCCACCAGCGTGGGTGGGGGCGGTGCTTCCAGAATGTCTGTCACAAAAGGGTTTTCCTTGCCTGTGGGTTGCTATGGCATTCTCTCTAATACAAATGCGAGTCCAGCGCTGTGACAGCTTTTCTCTTCTGGTCTGTGAGGGGAGAGGGGATGAAGAAGGGGCACAGGGAGTGGGCTGGCCAGCAGAGGAGCAGGCAGAGGCTTGTGTGGAAAGATGACAGGATTCCTGGCAGCAGCTTACTGTGTCGGAGCTCCCTCTCTGCCTATGCAAGGACCTCCCTGCTCTTGGCCAACAAGCTCCCCCTGCTTCCCAACACCATGTCTGCAGAGAGGCAGCCTGGACCTCATCCTCACAGGAAGGAGCTGAGAATAGCTGTCCTCGTCCTTCTCTATGCCCTTGAGCCCCAGCCTCATTCCCCTTGCATGTGGGATGCAAGGTTCCTTGGAAGATGGAGGTGGGCGGGCTGCAGACAGCAGGACCGGGGGCCAACCTCCTTCCAGCTGCCCAAGGGGTGTGATGCCAGAAGGGACGGAGGAGGCACCATATGCTTGGCACGGGCTCCTGGCTCACCTCCTTCTCAAAGAGCTGCTTTCCTGAGCACACTTGTTTCTCAGAGGCCCTGCAGAATAAGATTCATGTGTGTTCATTCGTCAGAGGGTGCGGTGAGCTGGAATCCTTCCTGCAGAGGCTGAGGGAGCCCCAGAGCACCGCAGTCTTCTCTGCCACCTGCGGACATCACCCCTCCCGACTGCCAGCTCTCCTGAGGAAGAAAACTGGGGTGTGGGGGCTGGTGTGACCCACTGTGTGGGTGAGAGAAGGCTCCTGGATGGAGATGGGGTCAGAATGGACAGGGTGTGGGTCCTGTGTCCTGTCCAGTCGAAGGGGGAAATGGGACACTGAGAATCTCTCACTTTGAAAGTTCCTCCCCTGGGTGCCCTGGGAGGGGAGTAGGGGTTTTTTTCTGTGAGACTCCAGGAGACAGAATGAGAGCTGATTGTCAGAAGATTCAGGAAGATAGATAGTGACTCATTGAAAGGAGACATGTCCTCACATTGAAATTAGAATCTGTTTCCCCAGGAAATGGTGAGAAATCTGTCACTCAAGTGTTCAAGCCCAGACTGGGCACAACCAGCCCGGGAGCCAAGGATGCCAAGGGCTGCCTGCACGAGGGTACCTTGCTCTGGATGACCAAGAAGGTTCCTTCCATTCTGAGACTGAGACCCTCACACTCCAGTCCTTGGGGGTCCCACACCTTGCCACTGGCTGGTCAGTTGGGAAGTATTTACAGAGACACACCAAGTGCCCAGGAGGAGCATAGACAGAGCCCAGGAACTCAGGGAGCATGTAAGAAAGATGAGAGGGATGACAAACTCACAGGAGACAATCAGAAGGCAGTAGCAAAGCCCATGAGCATGCCTGCTGTGCATGTTACAGGCCACGCAACACTGGGGCAGCGCTGGGACATCTGCTGTGAGTGAGAGGGCATCCTTGTAACCAGCCAGGAGCACCAGGCCTGCCTATGGGTGGTGAGGGGATGGGAGGTAAGGCCAGGAAAAGGTGGGCATATGCCACAGGCTGGCGGGTGGATGGGCACAGTTATCAGCAACCATCCTGAGCTCCAGTTTGGGGGCCTCCAGGTCAGAGCCCAGCTGTGGCTCCTGGGATGAGGATGCAGAAACATCTCTGGGCAAGTGTAATTCTTGGCCAATGAGAGGTCTGTGGCTCTGGCGGCCTCTTTTGTGGGAAGTTAAGACAATGATGCAAGTGGCCTCCACTGTCCTCCCAGCCAGAAGCACCTAACAGGCCCTCTGGGGCTTACTGTTTTCCATCTTGGATGATAATTATCTGTGCAAGTGTCTGACCTCTCAAACCAGACAGTGAGTTCCTCAAAGCAGAATCCATCTTTCACCCACTTCCTCACCCTCTCCCCCGACCAGACATGCTTCACACACACCCCCACACCCATATTTATTAATGTACCGATAGATTAGCAAATAAGTGAGAACATTTTTCTAGAAAGATGTTTCAAATGGGGAGAGTAAGTGTTTCAGAGCTTCAAACCTGGCCAGTGGTCCGACTTAACGGAGTGACCTCTGATGCGCATTATGGAAAGCATGGGTTTAGGATGCAAGTGTTTCTGAGAATGGAAAATCTGAAGGAAGCTGAGGTTTTACTCAGTGGAAGATGGGAGTGTGCCCGATGCAGGACGCAACGCCTACACAGTGATCGCTACGTGCTGGCTGCTATTGTCATCCGAGGCCTTCACTCCGCACCACACGCACAGTCACCTCACACGGTCACATGCACACAGGCACACGCACACGCACATACACACATGCACACATGCACCCGTGTGCACGCACACACCCCCAGTGAGTCCTCCCGTCTCTCACCCGAAGGCCTCACCTAGAGGGACAGAGGAGTCCACTCCTGGCCCCACGAGCCTGGCAGGCAGGTCTCACCCTTCACCCCCACCCTGTGCCTTCCCCCTCCTGGATCTGCTTCTGATGAGAGGCTGCTTCTTCCCTCATTGTCAGGTTCTACTCTTTCCTCCCCAAAACATTTGTTCTGCCTCTCTCTTCTTTGAAAGGGAGCCTTCTGCCATGGAATACCAGGGGCCAGAATGGGTAGGTGACATCTGAATCGAGATCAAGAACAGGACATGGTCCCAATGTCAAGCTCTCCTCTGTACAGACATGTGGATGACTCCTCGAGTTCCAGGACTCATCCCTTGATGAGTCTGTTTCCCAGCTGAGCTTCTCCGCTTAGACGGCCAGTTCTCAGAGATACCCCAGGAAGGAGCAGCAGTGGACAATTCTGGGATCTTCTGACACCCGTAGTCCCTCGGGTTTTCAGATCTGTATGAAAACAGCTAGAAGCCTGAGGACAGGGGCTAATTTCTAGTTTTCTGTGCACAGATCAGGCACCAGTACTTATCTGCAGAAGGAAAGAAGGAAGGAAGCAAGGCAGAAAGGGAGGGAAGGTGGAAGACGGCCCCAGAGGGAAGGGGCACCTGTTTGTGGATAAGGAGGCCTGAGTCATCTCTGATCACCACCTCCTGAGCCTCGTCTCCTCATCTGGAAAATAAAGATGGACAAAGGTGAGGACCAGAGAAGTCACCAGTCAACGCCAATGTGGCTGGCACACTTTTGCCTGAGGCCTAAGCGTCAGGCGGGTTTCTGGTACAGCTCCTCAGTCCCACCGTCTAAACTCTCAGTAGCAAAGAGGGAGGACGCCAACAGGGTGTCCCCAACTTTTGATCTGTAACAATCTGTGGGGTGAAAACGGTCTCACAGGGAGTTTGAATCTGCATTTCTCTCAAATTCAGATGAGCATCTATCCACATTTAAGAGCTATTTGCATTTCCTCGTCTGTGAATGGTCTCTTCACCTCCCTGGCCCATTTTTCTTTTAAGCTTTTGGCCTTATTTTATAGGAGCTCTTTCTATGTCAGAGAAATGTCCTTGGTCTGCAATATTTTCCCCAGTTTGTTTGTTTGTTAGCTTTCTTATAGTGGGTTTTGCCATGTAGGATTTTTAACTCTTTATGTAGTCAAACTTACCAAGGTTTTATTTCACGATTTCTTAGTGTTTTTTCTCCTTTCCTGTCATAGTTAGAAAGGACTTTCCCACTCTGAGACTATAAATAGTTCCCCCATGTTTTAATTTCCCAGTAATTGTAGGACTTCATTTTTGTCAACCTTTAAATCTTTGATCCATTTGGAGAACATCCTAGTCTAAGACCCCCATTACTATCCCAGCCACGGATTCCACAGCCATTTTGGCTTCTTTGCTATTCCAGTGCCACTGATGAACAACCCGTCTGTCCCCCTAATTTAAGAACATCTGAGAAAGCATTTCACACGACTCTAGATCCCCTCATGCCTCTGGTTCTATGCTTGGGCTCTATCTTCTTTCTTCTTCATCACGCTAACTATCCACACCCCAGTGCCACCACAACGTTTTGTTTATTACAGCTTTAAAATACAACCATAGCACTCTTCTCCTCATGATGCTCTCTGTTTTGGAATTTCCTGAGTTATTCTTGCTTATTTTTCTATGTGAATTTAACATCAGTTTATCTAATTCCAAAGCAAATTATTTTGTTATTTATTTGGAAATCAAACTAAATTTGTAAATTAATTAGGGGGAATCATGTTTTCATATTGAAGCTTACAATCTGTGTCATTTAGAAATATATTCAATAGCTAATACATCTGAATCCATTGGCTGATCCATATGGGGGTTGAAGGAAAAGCTGTCCGAAGGCAGGCAGTCTGAGCTGGTTTGGCACCCCAGTAAAATTGCCTAGGGTCTAAATTACTTCTGTCTTTCTTCTCTGTCATTCTTGGTGCTGGCTTCCATCCTCGAGGTCAACCTAGCTAAGGGTTGCAGGATGGCAGCTGGAGCTGCAGACAATATGTCCCTCTTCCAGGAAGGAAGACAGTGAAAGGTGAAATGGACACTTGTCAACCCTCTGCCCCCTCCCCTTTTAAGGAGATTTCTTGGAAGTCCACTCAACAAGTTTCACTAACATATCTACAGTGTAGTCTTTCCAGAGAGCTGGAAAATGTGGTCTTTTCAGCTGGGCACACTGCCCTCTCAAATAAAATTAGGTTTCTATTACTAAGGATAAAGGAGGAAATTGGAGAAGCAGCCTTCAGACTCTGCCACCCTGTCCTAGAACACGAGGAGCCTGTCCTTTTGTTCAAGTCCATCCACTCTTTCACTCACTCTCACCTGGGTCTCATCACCACTACATCCTTACAACTCTTCTTCTCAAGGCCATCAAAAGCCACCATCTTTCTAAAAAATGATCAGTGTTCACTCTTCATCTTAGGCAGCCAGTCAGCAACGTGTCGCCAGTGGAGCAGTGCCTCTTTTTAAAATACGTCCCTAGTCTGGCTGTGGGACATGCTCCTTGACTTCCTTCCACCTAACGGCTGCCCCTCTCGATCTCCTTCACTGGGCCCTCTTCCGCTTGCTGGGCATGTCCACTCCCTGCTGAGTGCACATACTCCCGTGACTGGCTGTGTGTGAGAGATGCTTCTCAAATGCAAAGGTTTTTGAACTGACATCGCCAAGTGCTGGTGAAGACGCAGGGCAGCTAGAGCTCTGCTGCACTGCTGATGAGAACGCAAAGCGCTGCGACCATTTTGGCAGCAATTTGTCAGTTTCTTATAATGCGAAACACACATTTACCCTATGGCCCAGGAAGCCCACTTCAGGTTATTTGCTCAGCAGAAATGAAGACGTGTACACATAAAAACTGTGTGTGACTATTTATAACAGCTTTATACACAGTTACTAAACATGCAGGGAAATTTTCAAATATACAGCTACAAGCGAATGGCAAAACAAATTGTGGTACATCCATACAATGAAATGCTGCTCAGCAATAAAAAGAAATGAACCATTAATGCATGCAACATGGTTGATTCTCAAATGCATTATGCTGAATGAAAGAAGTCGGACTCAAAAGATCACATACCACATGATTTCATCTATTTGATTCCATCTGTATCACATTTGGAAAATGAAGAGCTACAGGGGCATAAAACAGAACAGTGATTTCCAGGGGCTGGGGGTGGGGCAAGGGGAAAGTCTGCAAAGAGGCACAAGGGAATGTTTTCGGGTGATGGAATATTCTACATCTTGAATGGTGGTGGTGGTTACATAAGTGTACACGTCTGGCAAAAGTCATACACCTGTACACCTAAAAGGGTGAATTTTACTACATAAAACACACAGTAACAAGCCTGACTTGAAATGTGTATGTATCAGCCCAGCTGACTCCCTGCAGTCCACACCTCGTGGGCAAGAACGAAAGAGCTGAATGTCGAGCCCATCATTTCATCAACGGCGCCTTTATTCATGGAGTTACTCGGAAAATAGACCTTGGCAACTCCCTGCTACTCCTCTCTCACCCCTGGCTCTACCCGTAGTCCCGTGTCTCTGCCTGTCCCGACCCAGTCTTTCTCAGGACAGCCGCAAGTCCCCACCACACCTGCCCTCAGCTGCCCCTGGTACTTCCTGCGTCTGCTTTTGGACTCCTCCAGTGTACTCTTCACAGAGCTGCTGGTTGTTTTGTTTTGCCTTTTTCAAAACAGAAATAAGATCACATTCAAAATCGTCTGGTGGCTTTCCCCACACTTAGCCTTAAGTCCTGTCCTCCCCCGGCCCTCCCCAAGCTGGCCCCCCCTCCCTCTGTGACTTCTCCTCCTCCCAGCAAACCCAGGGGCCTGTGTGCTTCTCAAGTGCCCGGACAGCTCCCCCTTAGGCCGTGCGTGCATTTGCCCCTCTTCCTGTGTGCTCACCCCATCTGCCTGCCCCGTTTGTGGCCCATGTGCGCCATGCTCACTTCATTTAGCTCTCAACACAAAGGTCATCTCAACAAAGCCAGGTCATCTCAGCAGCCACTCATGATTTCCTACTTTGCTTTAATTTTTTCCCCTAAACCATATCGCTTACTAAGATTATACTTTTTGGTTCACTTGTCACTGCCTCTCTTCCACACTAATACGTGAGCTCATTTATGGCAAGCATTACTGAATGCATGAATGACTGAGAGCCCTCCATAAGCTTTATCATTTCTGCCAACTGTAAAGTGCTGTTCTTCCGAGTGAATCTCCAGGATCTGATTGTGCACCCTTCCTTAGGATAGCACACCCTCAAGAAGTCCTTCGTCTTCCTCATCCACTTCTCTTTCACAATTACAGCCTCATTGACAACAATTGAGAGAGACCCCTGGCCCCACTCCCCAGGCCCTGATCATGAGGTCCCCATGCCCACTCCTGCACCCACTCAGCACCACATGTCCCAATATCGAGCTGCAGAGACTGGAGTCCTCAGCAGGCACCAACACTTAAGGAGCCAGGCCCTCTCCAAGTCCAGTCCACATTCCCCAGACCTTGCTCACCACACTCAGTCCTTGGCTCAATTTTCAAGGACATTTTGAGAGAAACGACACAGGCTTAGGAGAAGGATACTGTGCAGAAAATAGAGCTCTGCCCAGAGTCCTCAGCACCAGGTCCGCGTGCTCAGCGCTGCCTCCACAGCGGGCGTGCAATCGACGCAGGTGGAGCCAATGGGTGGCAAGCTAGTTTCTGTGATGCCCGGGCAGTCCCAGGACTCAGCCAGAGCTGCTCCACCCTCCAGGAAGGGGAGCAAGTGGGGCCCGCAGAGACAGCCACTCAGCTTTGCAGGACCCGGCCTCCTCAGCCACCTCCGCCTTGAACCAGCTGCTGAGACCTGGAGTTTCTGAGCATTGTGCCCCGGTGCCCCAGAAGCCAGGCAGGCTGAGGCCTCGGGGACAGCCCTGGGTCAGGCATTAGCCCAGCAATGACAGCATCATTGTTAACTCATTTTCTCATTTACTAATTCTTTCAACAAATATTTACCACCTCCCACGGCCAGGCTCAGACCAAGGTGAGGAAAAGAGGACAGCAAGCACCAAAAAGCACAGCCACTCTGTGCACCCCCAGCCAGTGTTTCCCCCCGGGGCACAAGGGCTGTCATCCCACACAGCCCCCCTTTCTGTGTCTGCCTATAGTCCCACCTACTTCCCGGTGGGCCTGTGTCCTCTACCCTCCAGAGGTATGAAGGAGCAGCTGCTTCCCCTCCCTCTGTGCTGCTGGAGCCTGGATGTGCACGCCCTTGGCTCTCTCATGGCAACGCGGTTGATGACGGAGCCGTCGGTGCTGTTGTGTGAGAAGAGCACCACGATGACATGGCTGGTGGAGGACCAGGCCTCCAATCTCCTACCCTTTCTGGCAGCCAGCTTCCCCGGCACTGTGTTGGCCATCAGAACCCTGGCCAGCAGCTCCCTGCGCACCATTAATTTGGGGCTGGACAATAAATTGGGCAGAAGATTCCTCCTGGTTGGCCCTCAGCTGCCCCTCGCCCCTGTCCTTCGATGTCTCGCTCCATCGATGTGCCTGTTGGTGCCCTGGGGTGAGGGACCAGCAGGTGTCCAACCTCGTGTGTTCATTTAATGCACTGAATAAAACATTACTCACAGATTAACTGAGCAGTTTTAAGTGAACAACCATTTTCATCTGTTTTAAATTTTCATGGGTACTTTTCTGAAGAACAAGTACATCGTTAATAATTGAGAGGAATGAGACCTTGTTAATCTCTCTGTATTTTAATAAGGTCCTACTGTGTCCCAGCCATTTATATTTAAAACAGCTTCATTTTTCTCTAAAGTTGTTTCCCTTGAAGAGAGTCCTGGCGGGGAAGATGAGGAAAGAAGGCTCTCTTCCAGTCTGGAAGGAACACTGGGAGCTGGTCTTAGAGTTTCAGATGAAATCAGGGAGGCCGTGGGGTTAGCACTCACAGGTGGGAAGACAGGACCAGAGAGGTCACAATGGGGACCCAAGCACACCCAGCACCAGCTGGAGCCAAGGGACAAGAAGGGGCAATGGGGCTGCTCCAGAGAAGTGATTGAATGGTCTAATCAGCAGAAAGACAGAACCAAGCATGGGGGTGAAAAGAGAGATCTGGGGACAGGGAGAAGGGACAGCTGAGGATGAGGTGGGTGCAGGAACGAGGACTGAACCTGCTCTCAGCTCAAGCGCTCTGAGGCTCTGACACCATCTCTGAGCTGCACACCAAACAAGCAGCATCAGAACAAGAGCCAGCACTTCCCTGTGCGTATTATGCGCCAGGTGTCGTCCTTTGCACCCTGCACATGCGCGATCACCTTTAATCCTTGTGACAGCGCCCTCAGGTGGGCACTAGTATTATCTGCATTTTACTGACATGAGAAAAGTGAGGCGCGGACAGGCAAAACAACTTGCTTAGGGTTATGCATTTAATCGACAACACAGCCAAGATTGGGATGCAGGTCTGCCTGGCTTTGAAACCTATGCTTTGAACCACCCTGACTGCTGGGAAGATGGCCTGCCAAAACCTGCGGCTAGAGTCTGGTTTCTGTTTCCAAGGTCTGGCTCTCCACAGCATCATCTCTCAGGTCTGTCCTGGGGCGCTCCTGCCGCTGCCCCTACCCACACAGCTCCCTGTCACCCACCCCGTGGCTGAGTCTGCGCCTGGGCCTGGCCTACTCTCAGCAGACACTTGGTTTTGGGGTGGGGAGGCAGATGACTGAGCGGGGAAGGAAGCGGGAGTGGTTTGGACTGGACGGCACAGCTTCGGCCTGGGTTGAAAGCCACACAACTGAGTGATTTCATGCAACAAGCTGTTAAAACGCACTGTGAAAGGAGCTTAAAACAGTTCTACATTAAAGCCTTCCTCTACTGCAAAAGTCAGCTTTTCACGTTGACACCCAGGAAAGCAACAGCTCTTCTCTCCAGCCCAGGTGAGTGGAAGGCTTACTGGACCGGGGCGATCAGAGACAGAAGAGAGCCATGCGCTCAGGTCACAGGAGGCATGGGGTCCCCCCGGGCAGGGTGTGGGCTAGTCCCTCACACTCTAGAGCAAAACAGTACCTTGGGGCTCACGTTAGGGACCCTGTCAGGTCCCGCATGAGTTATGTGTCACTTGTGGAATGCTGAATCCCTGGGTGGTGTTTCCAGGACACCAGGAAACCTCTCTCCACCTGAACAGAATGTCCGCCAACAGACCGTGCCATTGAGGGTTTGTTCCCTGAGCAAACACACTGGGGCAAAGAGCTTGTCGCTGCTGGACCCCAGCCAGCCCCACAGCTTTTCACACATGATGGCCCCTCTGTATTTTCTTCTACCTGCTTGAGAAAGCAAAATAATCCAACAACCAGAAAACAAGCACCTCTCACAAACATCTCTAAAGCAAATGCCAGTGCAGCTGACACGGTGCCAGCTGGGTGACTCCAGGCGAGCACTTCAGTTCTCTGAGCTTTACTTACGACGTCCACATCAGAGTGCTCAAAGAGTGCGGGCTCCTTCTGGACTTGGGGTTGCATCCTCCACTTCCGCTATGCTGGCCTCATGTTCCCAGGCCACATTAAGAATGAGGAAAATGAAAATCCACCTGCTGCATAAGCAGAGATCTTAGCACAGCCTCATGCGCTGGCCCTCAGTAAACTGCTTGTGATGTTCTTGTCACCATCTTCATCTTTTACGTAGCACTCAAAACTCCCCTAGCTAAGCCTCATTTCAAAGAGACACAGAGAGCTTCAGGACTTGTCCTTGACCAGCATCTTCTACTTGGGTCCTGAGCCAGTGCAGCTCACCTGTGCCTTCCCCTGCACCACTCCACAGCCCCAGCTGGGGAGAAACACAACTGATGCCACATCTGGCTGTTCTTACTGTGTCTGGTGTGGCTGGTACAAGTTTCTGCCACCCCTCCTGCTATGGGCTAAATTGTGTCCTCCAAATTCAAATGATGAAGTCCCAACCCCCAGTGCCTCAGACTGTGACTACATTTGGAGATAGGGTCTTTAAGAAGTAATTACGATTGGGCCAGCCCTGGTGGCCTAGTGGTTAGGTTTGGCATGGTCCACTTCAGTGGCCCGGGTTTGGTCTGTCAGCAGCCATGCTGTGGCAGCCGCTCACATACAAGAAGAGTGGTGGATCACATACAATTGGTGGTGGATGTTAGCTCAGGGCAAAACTGTGAATCTTCCTCAGCAAAAAAAGAAAAGTAATTAAGGTAAATGAGGTCATTAGGGCAGGCCCTAATCCATAGACTGATGTTGTACTCCAATGTGATTGATGAGGAGTAGGAGATTGGACACAGACACACAGAGGAAAGACCACGTGAGCACACAGCAAGAAGATGGCCATCTGCAAACCCACGGTACTTCGATCTGGGACCTCCAGCCTCCAGCGCTGTTAGGAACAAGTTTCTGTGGTACTTTGTTATGGCGGCTGGCTGACTAAGATGCACTCGCAAAGCAAGACCGCAGCTCCTCCATCCTGCGAGGCCACCTGCCAGCTCCCAGCCAGTTCCCCACCGTGCCCGCCTCAGCCCCTCCATCCTTGCCTCCTTCTGCTATTTCTGGTCATCCTCATGTTTTATTTAAGTCCTCCAAGAGGCCTCCTCTGACTGCACTGCTTTAACTAGTTTGGGAGTCTCTCGACCGAATCTTCTACGTTGCCGTGTCCACATGTGTGCACTGTGCACGTGGCTGTGCGAGTGTGTGTGGTTGTGTATTTAGGTACCTCTCAGACCCCTAGCTACACCTCATAGCCCCTAAGGACAGGGTCATATCAGGACCCACGGAGTGCCAAGGCTCGGGGGGCCTTTCGGGACTATTTTCTCTATGATCTTGATTTTACAAATGAGAAAACCACTTCCAGAGGAGGAAGTGAACAGCCTGCTCAAGGACAAAGTGAGGGTAACTCCAGGCCACGCTCCTGCCCTTTCAGATGACCCAGGAGCCCAGCACATGGCTCTGTCCCCTGGGCCTATCCGTAGAGTCTCTGGGACACCACACACACTGCTCCTACCCTCTCTCTTTCCACCTCCTCAGATGCACGACTTCCGTACGGGTCCAGCTTTTCTCTTCATTAGCATCTCGTGAAGACAGTGCTCACAGTGTGGGCCTCAGCGTCCACGGGTACACACAGGAGCACAGGCTGATGTGGCTTCTCTCCCAGGGATACAGCTGCCCCCTCAGGAGTGCACAGTCACCGGGACACGAGGACCTGCTGTAGTGCATCTCACATGTATACGTTTACACGTGATTTTTCTTTGCTCAGTTCATATTTGTCTTCCCTACAAGACTGAAGGGCCATACGAGCAGAGAAAGCGTCTGCTCTATTCCTCAGTGACCAGCACATAGTAGGTCTTCAGTAAATACTTGTTGAATGAGTAGATACCTACGTACACAAGCAGACACAAGGGCACACACGGTACCTCACAGGCCACATGCAGCTGACACACGGTCACACATGTGTGCACATCCATACTGCTCAGAGATAAACACAGCAGAGGCGCCCCTGGCTCTCAGGTGCCGACTGAGCTCACAGCTCGCTGCCGGTCAGGGCACAAGGTGAAGCTCCTGCAGAGCCGCAGGCAGCCACAGACTGCTCAGGAAGCCTGTCCTGGGGGGGCTGCTACGTTTCCATATGCCCAGCCTAGGAGGAGCTCTAGAGATGCTCCTGGGGACCTGAGAGCCGGCTGAGGACTGACAACCACGACCCAGATGGCAGCTAGGGAACGGCAATAATAGAATCATGTCCAGCTGGGGGCCTGGCCTCATTTGGCCAGCACCAGGCCACATGGAGGTGCAGAGCTCTCCAGAGGGCCCCAAGCTCCTGATGGCAGACTTGAATACAACTGTTCTTGGAGTGGAGTCCACGGTAGCTTTGAACACTCAGGGCTCAGAGGTCAGCCCAGGGAGAAGAGACAGGGCAAAGCATCGTGGGCTGCTTCTCCCTTCCTCACCATCACAGACACCTTGCTGCTCGGAAGGTGAGCTGAAGGCAGCATCAGCCAGGGGCTCAAGCCCTTGCATGCCCAGAGCACCAGCACAAGTCAGGGCTCCTGGCACCCCAGCCATCCCAACACCAGTTTCAGCCAGAACACAGGTTTACCAGTTTTCAGCTGGAGAGGGAGGTGTTCACGTGTGCGCAGAGGGCCCATTTCAGGCCTGGGGCACGAATCTGTGCATGCTGGGGCGCCCATGGCAGCTGTGCCTGCCCCAGGAGCTGACACAGTGAGCCCCATTCTGCCTAGGACCATGAGCCCCTCCCCAGGTAACAGAGCTCCCTCCCTCCCAAATGCAGAGCATGAAACGAAGCCACTTTCTGCTGGACCCTGCAAAAATGAGGTAAGGCATGGAGCGTACCTCCAGGGGGGAGCTCTCTGCTGCCTGAAGCATGGAGAGCAAAAGAAGAGGACCCCCAATTCCACTTCAGTGAATTCACCAGGCACACACCTGCACACATGCGTGCACACGCACTCTGAGCACCCACTCAGCGCCAGGCCCGTGCAAGCGGCTGACAATGGGAGGCACCTGACACGCTGCCCCCACACCCAAGGACCTTACACCTTTGCCCCCTTTAAGCCCACTCTCCACACAGGTAGCAAAGTAACTTTTTTAAACTAAATCATAGTATGTGTCCCCCTTTAGAGCCTTCCAGTGGCTTCCCAATGAGATCTAAACTCTGTTTCCTGGTGGGGAGGCCTGAATGGCCCAGCACCTGCTCGCCTCTCATGGTGTCCCCCTGCCCGCCACACCACACCAAGGCCACAGCACACTGATCTTCTTTCCTCTCCTTGTCCCAGCTCACTTCCCCCTGGGCCTCCACACCTGCTGCTCCTCCCCTGGCATGCCCCACCCCTGGATGCCTGCGCCCGAGCAGCCAAGCTTGCAGCCACTTGGCTGTCTTTCCTTTCTTTCATTTTGTCTGTCTGCTGTCTTGGTCAGCTCAGGCTGCCGTAACGAAATACCACACACTGAGGGGCTTACACAACAGACATTTGTTTCTTTCAGCTCTGGAGGTTGAAAGTCCAAGATGGAGCTGCTGCCAGGGCGGGGTCAGCTCCTAGTGAGTTCTGACTCCCCTCCTGGCTGACAGACGGCTGTTTCTTTGCTGTGTCCTCACACGGCTCTCCTGTGTGCAAGCGCAGAGAGAGAGATCTCCTGTGTGTCTTCCTCTTCTTACAAGGCTGCAGTTCCAGCAGATTCAGACCACATCCTATGACCACATTCAACCTTAGCCACCTCCCCAAGGGCCACACTCCAAAGACAGTCACCCTGGGGGCTGAGGCCTCAGCCCGTGAGCTTTGAGGGGACTCACTTCAGTTCATAGCGTCCACTCAGCAGATGTTCTAGGTACCCAGACACAGCAGCGCAGGAGGCAGACTGAGGCCTCCTCACGAACATCCACCTCTCCCTTCTCCTCGGCAGGGGCAGGACGGCACTTCCCCACCCAGTGATGTTAGGGTGGCCACGCGACTGACACTCGCCAATGAAATGGCCGGAGTCAGCTGTTCCTGCACTGTCGTCTGCACTGTCCCAGAGGTGACCCAGCCAGCCTAGTTGCCAGCATGAGAGTTACAAGGAACAGAGACTCTAGCTGGCCTGAGAGGGACACGTAGTGTGAGCAAGAAATAACCTTGCTATTTTTAAGTAACTGAGAAATGGGGGTGTTTGCTACTGCAGCATAATATGTCAGCCCATCCTGACTGGTACAGACCTAAAGGAAGTGAGGGACTGGCTATGCAGACACAGGGGAAGGGTATGCCAGGTGGAGGGGTCACCAAGTGCAAAGGCCCTGGGGCAGAAGCATGCTCAGCATGGTCAAGGGAAGTGAAAAGGCATCTCACGGAGTGTGAGGAAGGGCAGGCCCAGGGCAAGAGACAGGCTCTGAGGCTGTGGGGGCCTGAGGGCACACGGACCTCAACTCCAGGGACAGGGAAGCCCCTGGAGCACTGGGGCAGAGACAAGACGCAGGATATATTTTTGAAGGACCTCCCTGGCTGCTGGAGAGATGGTGAAGGGCCACGGTGGCAGCCAGAAAATGTTCAGGAAACATCTGCGCGGTAGGCTGTAGAGGTGTAGATCAGGCTGATGGCAGTGGAGGGTCAAACTAGGATTTGGAAGGTAACACTGACAGGGTTCTTTGATGTGGGATGAGAGAGAAAGGAGTCAAGGGTGGTGGCTGTGGTTTTGGCCTTGAGACTGGGAGGACGGAATTTTCATTTCTTGAATGCAGAAGACTGTGGAAGGGACAGACCTGCAGGCACAAAGCAGAATCTGGTTGTGACCAGCCTAGTGAGAGCAATAGGATGGACTCCACGGCCTTCAGTGCAGGAGGCCGGCTCCACTGCTGACCAGGAAGCCTGCAGAGGATGGGGTGGAGGGAGCCACCAGGACGAGACACCGCACAGCCCCAGAGGAGGCCCCAAGGTGTGGGGCTCTACAGCACGTCTGGTGTGGACTCCACAGGGGCAGGCTACGGGTGGGGATGGTTCCGCTCACTCCTCTCTGTCCCTTGGCAGTTTGTTTAAAAATCCCGTAGCTTCCCCACTCTGGAGGGTGCCGGCCAAACTCTCTCACCTCCACCACAAGGAGCAGCATGCAGAGACACTGATGAGCCCAGGGGCTGCTGGGGGGCAGACGCGGCCCCACGAAGCTGGTGAGCCCCAACAGACACATGTCCACAGCGCAGTGTCCCGGACACAGACTGAGGACGTGAGGTCTCCCCACAGAGGACAGAGAACATGAGACAGCAGTGGTGGGAACTGCGTCCAGCCGCCCAGCTCGGAAGGGGTGAGCTTGCCTATGCACCTGCCCCAGACACGCCCCAGCTCCTGGAACTCAGGGCCTCTGAGTCAGGCGTCACCCTCTCCCAGGACACACACAACAGTGAGCTTGTGGTTGGACCGACCTGAGGACTTCCACTGTGCCTCCTCCCCTCTGTGCCAGAAACTGGGCAAAACAAGTCTTGCTTTTCTCTCTCTCTTTCTCTCTCCCTCTCCTACTTCCCTTTCTCCTTTTTTTCTCACCTTCCACTGCTTCCTTTCCACAACTACTTAACAAATACCCACCAAGTGCAGGTATTAGACACGTCATAGTAAGGATGCAAAGCTACTCAGACATGGTCCCTTCCGGAGAGACGCTCTGATTCGGGCTGGGGAGACAGACACACAGACAATGGTCGCGGTGCACAGGGTGGGCGCAGGAAGTTACCAGCATCTCTGACTTGGGGAGAGGACCATGGAGGTTTTAAGGAGGGGCCACACCTTCAGTCAGCTCATAGTGCCTGTATGGTAGAACTGGACTCACACAGAGAGGCACACGGGGTCGGCAACCGCTCCCTCACACACAGCTGGGCCCATTCCTGGTGCTGGACCAAACTCATCAAGAATTTCTCCCATTATGCAGGGTGAGAATGAGTTTGTCCAATTGTGTGGCTTGGACGGTGCCTTCTCCTGTCTGAATCACAATTTGCAGCTTTTGGAAAACAGGCAACAGTTGAAAGTGGTCTCCCAGCTGAGGGCTCCTCCCTTTGGGCCACGCAGCCAGTCTCCCTCGCAGCCCCTCCCAGCCCCTCACAGTGGCATCCTCCCGCTGCCCCTGAATTCCCAGGACCACTCACCAGGGTGCCCACACTGCCACCCAAGCCTGCTGGGTTTCCAGGTTCCCTGTGTCTGTCAGGGTACAGAGGAGAGAACTCAGTACCACCACAGACTCTGCTCTGTCTTCCCCGCCACCCACCCACGTGCTACACACAGTGGCCAAAACCATCGTGGATTCCTTTTGGAGGAAGGATTTGAAGAAAGGAAGACAGGAAAGAAGGGAGGGAGGGCGGGGGAAGAGGAGAGCAAGCTTTGCCTGGTGCGATGCTTAAAAGTAGGGTCCTGAGATGGATTACCTGGACACGAACACGCAGTTTTGGCTCTCCCTCTCACTGTGAGAGTCAGACAACTCTATCTCTTCATACCTTGCTTTCTTCATCCAAAAACGGGCTAATAAGGGGCCGGCCTGATGGCACAGCTGTTAAGTTCATACCTTCCGCTTCGGCAGCCTGGGGTTTGTGGTTGGGATCCCGGGTGCAGACCTACGCACTGCTTGTCAAGCCATGCTGTGGCAGGCGTCCCACATATAAAAAATAGAGGAAGATGGGCATAGATGTTAGCTCAGGGCCAGTCTTCCTCAGCAAAAAGAGTAG
The DNA here is from genome assembly GCF_021613505.1 of Equus quagga. Classification (NCBI taxonomy): domain Eukaryota; kingdom Metazoa; phylum Chordata; class Mammalia; order Perissodactyla; family Equidae; genus Equus; species Equus quagga. Next base: position 82,614,834 of record NC_060280.1, on the reverse strand, counting down.
GCTTGGCAGCAGATGTTAGCTCATGGCTAATCTTCCTCAAAAAAAAAAAAGTATTAGAAGGTAAAGTCTCTGAAAGTGAGCATTGTGTCTCTCCCACAACAAGTGTACTACAGAAGCACTTGGCACACACTGGTTGAAAGAATCAATGACAGAACCACACTCACTTTGCTGGCTGCTTGCTCAGTTAGTCACCGATGTGCAATTCCTGCATACAGCAGGCACTCACCAAGTGCTACCTGATAGCATTTCTGTTCCACAGGTCACCTGCAGGTGCAGGCCTCCACTGCCTCTGGCCGGTCGTACGAGCCCGTGACTGTGCATGCTCATCAGCCAGTTCCAATCTTACTCTGCCAGGCCGGCTTCTCGAAGCACACATCAGTTTCCTGATCAGAAACCTCAATGCCCCGCAAAAGTTCAGACTCGTAATAAGACTCTGACCCTAACCACCTCCTCTATGAATCCTTTATTCAGTCAAATTGAACTTGCTTAGGCCACCACTTCCTCTAGAAACACACCGCATGCGCACACACACACACACACACACACACACGCACACACCTGATGCCTCACTTCCACTCATGGAAATCCTGCCCATGCTTCAAGACCTCGCCCAGATGCCCCACCCTCTTCAGAACAGCCTTACTCTGTATTTCACTCTGCCAGTGTTACTGTTAATTGGCTGCTATGTGTAGGAGCAGGAACTGTCTTTCCACAGAACCAATTTCAGAGCTGAATAAATAGTGAGTCGAATTCATCAGGTTACTTTAACTCCCATGCCCATTTGGACAGTTTTCTTCTCAGTTCAGGCTGAATCAATGTGTTATTCCCTCAACGTCCTGGTCTATGGTTTCAGTGACCAGCTCACCTCTCCTCAGAGAAGCTCTCTCTGTGCTGAGGGGTCTGTGGGCCCCTTCTTTGGGATAACACATCTGCATATTAGCAGGGACTTCCAGGACTTTCACCCATGTAAGTTAGAGAGAAGGCCAGACCAGAGGGGGAGGCATTCGGAAACAAGAGGCTTCCAATACCCTCGAATCCCCCATAGGTGGGCATCTCTCCTCCTCCGAGAGTGGGCCCTCTGAGGAGGCTGCCTTGCTGCTTTAGACATTTGCTGCAGAAGGCCGCCCAGAAGGGAGCAGCCTCTTGACTGGCCCCCAGAGATGTTTCCCCAGCTGGACCAGCCTCAGAGTCTCCAGGGCCAGGACACGGGCATGCACCCTGTGCACTAGACGGCCTTGGGAGTAAGGCTCTTCCCAGGACTTTATTTCCCCATTTTTGATTCTAGGCCTTACCCCAGCCAGGGTCTCAACTGGAGAAAGTTAGCTTGATCAGGTGGTCAATGTGTTTCTTCCCAGCACAGGGCTTCTCCACATCAGAATCACCCAGGCACTCCCTTCTGCATGCAGATTCCTGGGCCCCACCAGACATGCTCACCAACTCTTGGGATAGGGTCCAAGAGTCACGTGGTCTCTGGGTTCTGGCTGATTCATGAAGCGCCTTGAGCCAATCCAGGCAGGCTCACAGACCCAGGGCCGCTGACGCTGCTACTGTGCTGTGCAGTAAACCTGGAGCGTTGGCCTTCCTAGAGTTTTTTAGTTTCTGCACTTTGTCATCTCTGGAGATTCTTAAGGTCTCTAACACATACCTGGTGAACAACTGGTGTTCACCCTATACATGAGCTTAGATGAGAAGCAGAGTCCTATTTGGAGGAGCCAGATGGAAAATGACTTACCCCAGACCAAAGATCCTTGACTAGCTCAGCACTTGCCCTTGCCAGACGGAAATATTTTTCAGCCTTTTCCAGACACGCCCTGCTCTTCTTTGCAAATTCCACTCCCCCTGGAATTTAGAAGAGAAACCAACATTCACAGAAATCAACTCACGTAGACTAAATCCTCGTTCACGTTACATCCTGAGCACAATTATGTAAAATGGGCATCATTATCCTTATTTCATAGATGAGAAAATTGAGGCTTAGATGAGTTATTTAGCATGCCCAAGGGCTCAAGAGTAAGAAATTCTGGGAACCAGATCTGAACCACCTTCTGCACCCACACTGTGCCGCCTCTCCCCGCTCCCCCGCTCCCCAACCTGGGACAGCCCCACTCACAACCTTGTGAGCCCAGCTGCACCCTCGGGGAAGGCTCCACATGCTCTCGGAGGAAGTAGCACCTCTCCTCTCTTTCCTGGCACCGTGCTTTCTCCACGCCTCTGTCACAGCCTTTTCCTCCTTAAACAAGCTTATTTGTGTGTCCACCTCTGCCACCAGACGGAGCTCTCGGACGTCAGGCCCTGTATCCTAAACACTGCTTTCTTCCCAAACGGAGAAGAGTGGCTGACCCGTGAAAAGTGCTCAGAGACAGTGGCATGAACAAGGCAGTCTTGCCCCCTTGGAGCCGGGAGTGGAGGTGTCTTCATCAGCTTTCGCTCTCTCCTCTTTCAGCCCCTTTTCTGGTTTCACTTATGCTGTGCCAGGGGTACACAGAGCCCCAGGTCTCTGAGTCCGATCTCTGTTCAAATCCTGCTCTCGTAAGAGCCAGGGCATGAGGCCGCTTTATGGGTGGTTCAGTTCAGGCTGTCTCTGTTGGTGCACATTCGTTCACATTTCTCTTTTTAAAAACAATAGTAAGTAGTTTATGATGACTTTAATGGAGATTAAATCACTAGAACCAAGTTTTTCCTCATTGTGGAGCTGAGCTATTCTCCACATCTACTGTACAAAGTCACATGGGCCACGGGGGCATGGTATTAGAGGTCCAGCAACTGAATTGAGTTGGTTCCAGAATTACAAAGCGTGTGTCCAAACAACCACCAGAGCCCCAAACCCAGGCATGGAAGGAAAGGGTAAGTTTAAGGTTATGCAACATCTCCTCCAGTGACTGGTGATGGCAGGAAGGGAGGTTGACAAGTTCATAAGACAGTCTGTGAGGCACCTGACATTTCCGGGAGCTGTCGACGTCAGGAGAGCACACAGGCTTCATTAATCCCAGCAAAGGGCGGCTCGAAGGCCTGGCAGCCTCCTCTCACTTCTCAGCTTCCCCTGTGTGACTTGACACTGGCCAGTTTCATTACCATTAACAGCTCTGCAAATTGCACCATCAGCAAAATGCCCAGAAAGTTCATAAACAGCTTCACAAGCAAATTCTGGTAGAGGACTCACCTCTCTGTCTCCTAACAAAGGGTGCAACTTCCTGGTGTTTCTACCAGCTTCTGGGGGTAAGAGACAAGTTTATCCTGGTGCCCAGGTAAGGGCTCAGGTGTGGGACCATCTCTCTGGGCTAGCTGGGAGTTCATTAAATTTGGAGCCAGAAGAACTGAGTTCTATCCCAGGTTCTGATGGCTACTAGCTATTTGACCTTGCAAAACTCACTTAACCACTCTGGGTCTCAGTCTCCCCAACTGTAAAATGGGAACAATAATAGTATCTGCTTCACAGGGTTGTTATAAGGGTCAAACGAGATGATCTGTATAAAGTAACCGGTAAAGGGATGACACAAAATAATGCCTCAATAAGAGAATAGCTATCATTATTGCTATATGTCACACATGCGTTATTATAAGACTCAGCCCATGTCATGGGTGTTGTGAGGTTCCAATTAGTGCTCTGAAAACACTGCACATACAGATGCAAGGAACCATCACCCCTGTGAGTATTCTCAAGCCAGTCTTTCCCATCCACTGAGTCTAAAGGACCCTCCTTCTCAAAAACTCCCGTCCATCTCTGTTTTCTCTGCCTTCTGCTCCCATCTTTGCTGTGGCTCCTCCCCTTGGTTCTTTTCCTGAATCCTGGAGCTGCCAATGCCCGCTGGATGCCCTGGCACTTTCAAGGCAATGTTCTCCCAGCCACAGGAAGGGGACACCAAGGGGTTCAACATTCTGAGAAAATGATCCATAAGCCAGCTGTGTTCTGATCGCTGCTGCAGCTGGGTGGGATCAAAATGTGACCATGTGGTCCACTTAGGGGAGCCCAGGCCACCTGGAGGCCAGAGGAACAAGCAGGACCACATCATTGGCTCACACATCCCCCAAACCAAGGCAAAGGGGCAGAAAGAAATTTGGCTGAGTGTCAAAACAAGTAACTGAATGAAACCGCCCAGGCCCTCTGAAAAGTCACTGCCCCCCCCCCCCCACCCCCCATCCAGCCTGCAGTCTGGAGATGGGTCCTGTGGTCAGATGCGCCTTTGGCGGGTCCGGAGTCTGTGTGGGATTGATTTTTAGAGCCTGACTGTCTGCTGATAGATGGTGTGATGAAATGAGAGATATAAATTGTCACCCTCTGCAATCCAAGAGGCTGTCGCTGCTGCGGTTACTCTCTGGCAGGAGGAAAGGGACGAGGAGGGCAGTGCCTGGTGCCATGCGATGGGGCCCAGCCCTGCGGGGTTCAGAACTGTCTGGCTAGCATTCCTCACAGACAAATGGCTGCCTGCTGCTGGGTTGGGGAGTATGACGGTCGGAGCAACGGCTCTAGGGTGGCCTGAGCTTACCTCCGGCACTTCCTTGCTGCGTGGCCTTGGGCAAGTTACTTAACCACTCTGAGCATCAATTTCTTCCCCAGAAAAATGAATACAATAGTAATACCTACTTCATAAGATTGTTGGGTTAAGAAATAAATGCATGGCTACCCATGCATACAAAATATTCCAACTAGCAAGCCAACCCCAATAAGGCAATTTATTATTGCACAAAATAACTGTCATAGGGAGGAAAATTCCCAGATTTTTTAATTGAGTGACTTAACAACGTCATCAAGAACCTAGGCTCTTTCTATCTTTTCTCTCTGCCACCCTCGTTGTCTTGGATCTGTGCTAATGCTAGGCCCCCATGCTCACAGCTGCCATTGCTCTGGCATCACAGCCAAGCATGACACATCCGGAGGAAGAAGAGAAAGGCCCCCCACCTTATGTCTCTTTTCAAGGAACCTTTCTCAGGAACCTCTCTCCTCATCTCCCCTTTTATCTCATTGGCCAAGATCGTGTACCCTGCCCTTACTAGCCCTTGTGTAAGCCAATGACTTACTAGGGAAATGTGCCCACGATTGACCTGCTCCTTGGGTAAGGTCACCTTCCCTGGACACATGACTGCATATCCCAAAACTATGAAGAGAGGAAGCAAGGGTGACAGGCTTGGGGAGGGAAGTGCCGTGGGCTGCAGCAGGCGAAGCAGCGGCCGCGCCAGCTCCTATTGCGCGCTCCAGGTCAGCCCTCTGCGTCTGGACTGCAGCGCCACACCTGGAGGCTGGGCCCGGGGGACGGGCTTCCAGCTACAGACACTTCCTCACAAAAGCACGTTTCCTTACAACCAAGGAAAACGTTAAGAATACTATTCAAGATTTATGTTATTTATTTCTAAAGCTAAGTTGAGGCAGTTAATTAAATTTTAAAAAGCTACCATTAAAGAAAGCTACACTAATATCAAATTTAAAATTTGAAGAATTACTTAACAGAACATAAACATGTAAGGATATTTAGATACAAATCATATCAATTTTAAAACTTAGCCCTTTGTGGTAAAGTAACCAAATTTCTGTTTACAAGAACACACAGAGCCCTCCCTTCGAGTTGGTCCTGCATCTCTCCTGGCTTGCACTTCCTTGTCTTGTCGCTGCGCAGAGCCTGGCTCCACTCCTTGCTCAGCTAGACCCTCATGAGCTCTCCTGGGCTGGTTTTCTCTTACCTCAATTAAAGAGATAGTGCTGCCATTTCCTCTGTCGTCTTCCTTCGCTTTGGACTTGCTTGGCCACAAACCCCAAAATGACAACTGTCCTCACAGGCTAGGGCTGCCTTCTCTAAGCTCCATTCTGTCAGCCTCCTCAAATCTTTTCGAGAAGAGGTAAGTATATATAATTGAAAAATGTGTATTCTGATGTTTCCTTCCTCAACTCCATCCAATTCTCTGAGAAGTTATGGTGTGTTTCTTCACTTTTTAAGTTTTTTCCTGCAGATAGACAGGCGGGAGGAAGAAGATCACGGCTATAATTGCAAGGCGTGCGCCATCCTTTCCCCTGTGGTGCCGGGTCGACAGTGGGCAATGATGACAGGGCGGCAAGGGGGCAGGAGAGCCAGGACTCAGCTGTGAACACTTCTGTCAGATCTGCTGCAGGTGTGGCCCAGTGCCTCCCGACCCAGGCACAGACCCCAGAGATGGGGCATCAAGTGAGCCTGCTTACTTGATGTGCGGGACACCCATCTTCAGAGCACAGTGCCTCCCCTCACACCCACACTGCAGGGGACCCAGGAACCTGTGAGTCGGGGGCCATAAAACAGGACTTCCTGACAGGACTCCCTCTCCTGACAGCTGTGCGTCTCCCTCACCCACGCACCCCTACCACGCCTCAGCCATGGTCTGAGCAGCCACTTAGGGAATCAAGCTCGTTAAACCAGGAGGTTGGATTTCATGAAGCTGCTTAATTTAGCTTTTAATTGCATGCAGGTTCAAATTATATCAGTGGGTTTTCATAATGGATGTTCCCCTTCTCTTTGAGAGATGAGAAAATAGCCAAGTCCCCAGGGCAGCATGGAGAAAGGGTGGCGGGGTGGGGCTGGGGGCAAAGTAACTTGTATTCAGCCAGAGATTGGAAATGTCGCCAAATCAGGGATTTAGGGGTCATTTTGTCCAGGCCTTCAGCACCTTCAACTTGTACTGTTCTTAATCTATTTTAGACATAGCAACCATCCTTCTCTACTTAGGGCCATTAGGGACTCCCCTCCCCAATAAAATGCACCAATGAGAATCAATTCCTGAGACTTTGGAATTTCTTATGGAATATAACCTAAATCTGTCTTCCTGTGAAAGATTATTATTCTTGCATTTCAGCAGGAGGGAGTTGGCCCAACTGCTATTTGATACTGAAGACTTGAAAGCGTGGGCTGAACTCCGATGTGAAAGCCCCAGCAATAAATAACAGAAGGAAGCAGTTCCAACAGCCATCACAGCTGTAAGGGGCCTTTGTCTTATCTGAAGAGTATCTTTCTAAAGCTCTGTCTCCCACCCCATTGCTTCCCTCAGTTTCTAGGTGGGAGGGGAATAAGGACATCATTGTTGGGAAGGGACACGCAGGCACAGAAATAACCTAATGCATTTTGCTGGTGAGGATATTAAACAAAATCTTATTTGAGCACAAAGCCCTCCTCTTCGACCAGTTGAAGGGTGAAAGATGGCAGCCATGCAGGTGCAGGTGTGTGCCCACTTAAGGGGGTAAGAAATAAGAAAACAATTCAATACTAAACAATTGAGTGGAGACTCAGCAGTTAGCTTTGAGTAAAGTTGATGTTGGCATGGGAGCTTAGACAAGGAAGACTTCTTGGAAAAGGTGAGCTCCAAAGAATTTCCTCAGAGAGAGGAAGGAGAGAGGCAGGGGGCCAGCCCCATTCTCTTGGGCACTAGAAAGGGGATACGTTGGAGCAGGTGCTCTCATATTTCCCTGAAGAGTAGACATTCTCAAGGAGGCAGCTGACAACAGAACAGCAAGACAGGCACCCCTCTTGTCCGACCATCAGTCTTCAGGTCATGGGTCACAAAGGTTACATGGAGGGAGAAGTGATCCAACAAATGGGAAGGCAGCCCGAGGAGGATGGCTTCAGCAGGGGAGGTGGAAAGGCAGGCTAAGCACATTCTTAGCGGCTCATAATGGCTCAGGATCCGAGTCTTGGGCCCCAGCTGTGTGTGGGGTACCGCGTCCTGAGAGCAGAAGGGCTCAGGGCCTCAGGAGCATTTACTTCACTCCAGGCTTCTCAGTGTGAGATGCCTCCTCTTTTCTCCTCTCCCAGTTCCTTGCCTTCTCTCCCAGTATTCAGCTCTCTCCTCCCAGGCTGAATTCTGAGCCCACAGCTTGGAGTGGTGCCAGAGAAGCATGTGAGCTGCATACTGCTTGTCCTCAGTCTCCTTCCATGGTGGTTTCTTCTCCTCCCTCCCTCCCCTCCTCTTCTTCTCCAATATTCTCCTTCTTCTTTTCCTCCTCTTGGCCCTTCCTCCTCACCACTCTCTCTCCCTCCTTTTTGCAAAGATTGCAAACCCCTTTTTGCTCGCCATCCCTTCTGCTTGCAATTCTACCAATATGCCACCAGATTGTATCCACTCTTGATTAAAGTCCCCTCGAATCCCAGCCCTTCTCAAGTTTTCACATCTCGTTTGCCTCCCTGTCCTATGAACCCCCGCACTGTTGTCTTTTTGGATAGTGAAGTATTAGAAGGTCCAGTGTTTGTGCCCAACCTCCTTTCCTTAAGGACAGGGTCATTGTCCGTGGGTCTCCCTCCCCGTCCTGGGCATCTGGCGCATATGAAGTATGACCCGAGGACCAAATCCTGCTGGATTGGAACTATCCCTCATGGGTTTCAGGAGCTCTCTCTGCTGGACAGCTCCCTGCCCCTTTGGCCGATTTTGTCCTTGGGCGGGATCCCTGAGAAGAGCAGTAGCTGCACCTCTCAACTCTGGGAGGAGAGAGATCCAAACAGAACACTAAAATGAAAGTGCCCCGGGGTCTCTGGAACCACAGTGGGTAAACTTGACGTACTTTTCCGCTAGCCTCTCGGCTTTATCTCTGAGCTGGTTCTTCTCTAACCATCTGTAGTCTCTCCCAACCAAAGAAGATCAAAAATCAAATATGGTAAAAAGAAGATCTCTTTTCCCTAAAGGCTTCCAGGAACCAGAATGTGGGAACTGGTCAAATCTTTATATACCATTTAGTCCAGAATCCACGATTTATAGATGAGGAGGCTGAGGCTCAAAGTGGGTAAGAGACTCACTCAAGATCCCACGGCAGCTGGCTAGAGTCGGTCCTGATGCCAGCACACACCAGCCTCTGCCTCCAGGATGCTCCCTCTTGCTGTACCCTCCTATGGAGGCAGAGATGCATTCCACCTGGTTCCCTGCCTCAGTTTCGCCCTGTCCTCCACGCCCTTCTCTCCCAGCTCATGGTCACTTAATAAGCACAAGATATCTTCATCCTCACTAAGTATATTACTGAGAGCACGGCTCCTACTGGCCCCTTCTCAGTAAGTTTGGGCTCTAATGAGGGCAGATGCTCAGCCACAGGAATAACTCACTATGTGATTCCGGCCCTTGGCAGCTGTCCTGCAGGGCAGTTTCCCTCAGGATCCACTTAATCACGGCACAGATTGTATATATTGTATTGTATACTGTATAATGGTACTGGAGTTCTACCACCTCCTTCTCCAGTGAACTGAGATGGAGACGGATGGTTATAATTCTCTGAGCACTGAGGCACTGGGAGGCCTCCAGCTCCTGGGGAATAAGGTCTGTTTGGCAAGGAAGCCCTCTGCAATCATGGGAATGCGTTAAGCCGCCTCCACAGGCAGCTGAGGGGCTGCAGACTATGCTTATCTCAGCCAGAAGTCACCAGCAGAGTGAAGGCAGCTATGGCCTCGCCTCCTCACAAAGCCTGAGGTCACCATTTAGATAGGCACTCTTTGTGCCACGCTCCAGCTCCTGTTCTGTTCCCCAGGAGCCTCTGCACAGAACCCCTCTTAGGCAATGGAGGGGGCAGGGATTCCACTCCAGCAGGAGGAACGGCTCACTGAGGAGTCCACACAACAGTCAGAACTGGTCCCAAAGCTGAATCCACAAAGGAAGAGGGAGCCACCAAATCCCCAGCCCAGCCATGCGCTGCTCTCTCCTCTCTGCCTCCTCATGCTCACAGCTCTGGGCTACAATCCCACCAAGAGCTACTCACTAGGTGGAACAACATATAAGCCAAGGTTCAAACAGGACAAGGGGGTGTGGCCCTTAGTCCATATGGTGGATGAGAGAGGAGAGAAGGGAGCAATAGCAGTGGCCTAAACTCCTAGATAATCTGGCAAGTAGGCATCTTCTTAACGCGAAGGGTCCAACAGGCTGTGGAGGTGGGGGCAGGAGACAAGGGGCAAATCTTTCACCACGCCCTAGGCAAATCTTCTGAGGTTATGCAAGATTCAATGAGGGATTCTACTGAGATCTCAGGCTAGCATGGTCAGCAAAGGACCGGCGCGAGGAGGGGTGGGGAACACAGCAGGAAGTGCCCTGAACCTAGAGATAGCGAACTGGGTTCAAACCTCAGCTCCTTCGCTTATTAACAGTGTGATTTAGGACAAAGTGTTTGCTATCTCTGAGGCTCAGTTGTCACATCTGTACAACAGGGGCAAACCACATGAGGTTTGTTTTAAGCGTTAAAATGAAATAGCCTACTTCAAACTGCTTGGCCCAGTGCCTGCCTCCACATAGGCACTCAGCAAACGTTTGTCCTCTCCTGCCTTTCAACCAAGGAGGCTCTTGCCCTGTGGTTATTTCCCAGCTGGCAGCCGCGTGCTCCAGCTTCTGCAGCTCACTGCAAACCAGCCCCCAAGGAGCACTTTCCGGCTGACTTGCCTGACCCAAGCTGACAGCCGAGTTCTTGGCACTCCAGCATCCTCATGCCCAGAGGTCCCTTCCCTGGGGCTGAGGAGGGGGTCTCCCCAGGGCCCAAGGAGTATCTTCTCCCTGATTCTCTAAGATTTTGCATGGGCAGGCACGGGAGGGACCGAGAGGCCAGAGAACATGGGGCCTAGACAATCTGGTCCCCTCTCTCCTCATCCCCACACCAAGCCACAGTTAGAGCAGAGATGTGAGTGGGCCTCTCCCAGGACTCCAGGTTTCTCCATCAGCACCTGCCCGCAGACGCCCCACACCTGCACAAACTCTGGACCCAGATACGGCAGACTGCTCGTCCCAGACTCTTCCGTCTCTGTATCTTTGCCCAGGCTGTGGTGCCTTGCCACTCCAGCTGGGGTGTCCTTCCTGGCTTTCCTCCCCACTGAGATTGTCAATTCACACTTTCCTCTCTCTTCTCTGATTCCCAAATCAGCAAGGCAAGCACCTTTTGAACATGCTAATATTACAATCCACAATGCCAATATGACACTCATTGACTTTATTTCTTTACTCATCCAAAAATATTTTCTGAATCCTTATTGTGTGCTAGATATGATTTTAGCTGTCACCTGTCTCTGCAGTGCCCCCCGGCAGCTGGCATGCTCGTTCATCTCCACACCCTCACCACTTAGCACGGGGCCCATCCCAGAGGAGGTGTTTGGTAAGTGGACAGAGTGCATTTTTCTCCAGTCAGCTCCTGGTCCCAGTCTGGGCCATTTGTATGTTAGGCAGCAGTTTCTTTTTATCTTCGGGGGCCTCCAGGCCTCCTGCCTTCATACCTGACTTGTGAAAAACACCCTCTGGAAGCTTTACCAAGTGAACTCAGGGCATTAGAGGCTGGAACATCCTCATGAATGATGTTTTCATCAGAGCAGGCTTCCCAAGAAGGCACTGGGGCATTTTTCCCTCCATCTGGGAGGTGATTGGACCTTGGCAATGGTGTAAATACTTCCTTACTGCCTAAGGGTCAGACCCAACATTGATTGTACTGCTCAGTTTAGGAGTCTTTGCCCCAAAAAAGCAAATGCCACCATATGTTCATGTGACAGAATGTGTAGTCCTATGTAGGAAAACCTCTAAGTGGGGAGTCCACCCACCCCATCTGACCTGGAGTGAGCCATCCCGTTTCTCCGTCCACAGGTGCCTCACTCATCACACGAGAGACCAGCCTGCTGCTCCAAGGTCCTTCCTCTCAAGGTCTAGAGGTCCCAACTCTAGACCTCTCCACATTTATTATCTCTGCCTTATGCTGTAAAAAATGGTTTGCTGGACTATCCTTTTTGCTTTGTCTCTCATTTTTTTAAAGAAGTCAATGGATATTATAAGTGTCCACTAGAGTTGCCGATTGGTAGGAGATGACTACACCAAGTCGCTGTAATTCAAGCCAAACTTAAAGACTTTGGCATTTCAGTTAGCCTTGCAACTTTAACATGGGTCTAAGCACAAATTTTATTAGACTTTTTTGAAATATTGGCAAGGGATTCCAGAATCCCCATTGTTGCAAAAGGCCTCAAGAGGTCTGGGACTCCCCTGGGTGAAGGCCCATGAGTGAAGCTTCATTTCTCAACTCTGTGTGTTCGGCCGCGGCATGGAGGCACAGGGAGGCAGGGAAGAGACAGAGCGGGTACAGGGCTCCGAGGTGTGGAGTTTGACTTCCTAGTTACAGTCCCCCAGATAAGGACTTGTCACAGGGAAAGTGAAAGAGCCTTGCCTTGGCTTGTGAAACTGTCATTTCGGTTTTGCTTTCGGCCCTTGAGGGAGACCCACACTGAGACTCACAGCCCTGGGGCCCAAGGTCAGTGAAGCAGAGGGACTGCCTTCTGCTTGTCTCTCCCAGCCTCTGCTTCTCAGGCAATTCTCCAAGCAGAGCGAGCTCAGAGCCACAGAGCATCAGAGCTGGGAGAATGTCAAAGGAACACGGGAGCTTCCCACTAGTTTTAGAGATGGGGACCCTGAGGTCTAGAAAAGTGAAGTGACTTGCCCAAGGTCACATACACCAGCTGGACATGAAACCAAAGCCAGAGTTCAGATCTTCAGACCACGTGGCAGAGCCCTTAGCCAGCACCAACCACTGCCAACGGCAGCCCAGGCTCAACACTGGTCCTCACTTCCCAGCCTCCAAAGCTGCTGACCTGGAAGAGGCCACCAGATGGCAAGTGGCAGACAAGTACACTCAGACCCAGCACCCTTGGTCACTAGACTCATCTCCGCTCCCCTAACTCTCCTCCATGAGCACTTTGACTCAGTCTCCAAGCCAAATGTGAGAAATGATAGTCCCTTCATTCCCTCATTCAGCAGATGCACTGGGTACCAACTCCATGAACAGCCTGCTAAGTCCAGAGACACAAAGCCAAGGGACCCAGGCCTAATGGGAGACAGACACATGCCCGGCCCCTTGCAGCACCAGGCGAGTGCAGGCATTCCACAGAGATCCACACATGGGTTTGGTAGCCGGGGTAGAGGGAGTGGGAAAGGACTGGGAGGCCCCCTGGAGGGGAGTACCTGAGCCAAGCTTCAAGGACAGCTATGAATTGACCAGAAGAAGAGGGCGAGAGGGCACTCCAAGCAGAAGGAACGCATGGAGGTGGGAAGCAGCCTGGTTTGGGGAGATTCCTCCTGGCAGCAGATGGTTCTCAGGAGGCTGTGAGTGGCAGGAGATCGTGTCCGGGCTGCAAGGCCTCGCAAGCCCCCTTTCAGAGCAGGAACGTTTGTCGTTAAGCCATGGGGTGCTCTTGCAGGATTTTAAGCAGGAAGATGACCAAGTTCAGATCTGCATCTTAGCTAAATTACTTTGGCAATAGAAGGAGGATGAATGTTGATTGATTAGGCATGCAGGGCCAAGACACTGGGATGCACCGAGGGAGGGAATGCCAGAGGAAAATATGGAAAGTTCTGGCTTCCAGCCCAGAGTCCTGGGCTTTGGCCCCATGAAATGATGAAATCGGGTGCCTGCAGGTACCTGCATGCCACATGAGGGGAAAGTGAGCTCTGATGCACTCCACTGCCCAGACAAAGCCCTGCAGAGGCCCGCTGGGCAGCTGTCCACAGCGCCCACTGTGCCGCCCTGTCCCACAGGCAGCTCCTCCGCCCCATCGACGTTTGTGTGCTTGGAAGGGCGAAGGGACCCCACTCTACTCCCAGATAGGGTGGGCCCGTGCTCACCCTCCCACAGAGCAGGCCACCTTGGCTCACAGACGGGATGCCCTCAGGATGCCTCACGGTTAGACAAGGATGCCTGGGGAAGCCTTCGCCGGTCAGGCAAAGCTCAGGCTTTCCCACACTCTTAACAGCTCTACTCCCCCCACAAACTAACTCTGTTTACAGAAGTAGAAGATTCTAGAGCTGAAGATCTACACGGTCTATTCGTTGACAAGACAGAAATCCCCAACAAACAGCTGCGGAGGGAGGAATGCAGGTACAGATGGTGAAGAGCACATCTCCACGCGCGTGAGGCGATTTACCGGTCCGTCTGTACATGCTTCGTGGGGAGCGGTCATGAGAAAGGCCCCGGGCCCTGGTGATGACATTGGTTATCTCTCAGGGATGGCATTCATGGCTTTTAGTTTCTTCTGTGTGCCTTTTGGCAATTTATTTTATAATCATTTGTAAAAAAAAAATGATTTGTGTAGAATGACGCTATACTCTTCCTAAATAGTGCTTATTACAGGTTTATTTTAATTCCTTGGACCCAGGAATTAACTCCTTTTCCCAGGTCTGTGCGGGAGGCTTCCTGCTATAATGAAAGCCTCCTGTCCCAGCCCCTGAGGACCAGGCCCCGCCAGACAGAAGGCAGGGTCTCCTCCCACTCAGCTGCATCTGTAGCCCACCTACAACGTCCACAAGTCCCCGCTTCCTTCTCTCCCACAGCCAGCATCATGGCCTTCCAAGCCTGCTAATGACATCCTCAGAGTGTCGGCCCATATGGCACGTTCAGGTCCTCCCTGTAGCCTGCCAAGCTAGCCCGAGCTCAGCCAGAGAGGATGTGCGTCCTCAGCCGCGCCGCACGGATCTGCTCTGTCTGCTCTGTGGGACAGAGAGGCAGGCTGTGAGGAGCAGTGTGCTCCCCAGCCCGCAGCCCTGCTCAGCCACAGTGCTTCTCTGCCGGTGGGCTACCCACATTCTGTGCGCCAATTTCCATGAGAAAAGCCTCCTAGTCCTTGAGAACCAGGGGTGGTATGGTCCTTCCTGACCTTCTAGTTCATCTCAAAATGGCACTCCATTGGGGACCTCCTAACATACCAGGCTGGCTACCTGCTCAGCATCACGGGGGAGAGAAAGGGCAGAGGCTGAAGAAAGGATTTGGGAAGTAAGGAAGTAAGAAGGAGGAGACTGTAAAGGATGACAGGGAAGGGGGGCTGGAAGTTGCCGCCTGTGTCCTGGAACATTTCTAATACTGGTTTGCCTGCGTGATGCCTGAAATTTCCCCATTAACATCACTCCTTTGGATCTGGACATTGAAAGCTCTGCTTAAAATGAAAATCAGTTTCCCAGAAGGAAAAACACACCAATAATAATAATATCAAATATTCGTGTAATGCTTTATGCCATATCTCATTTCATTCTCAAAACAGCCGCCTGAGGCAGGCAGATGACTCCAGCCCTGTCACAGGCAGAGAAACCGAGGCTCCAGGAAGCTCGGTCTGGCAGCATGGTGCAGTGCTTGCCTTGTCCTGGGAGTCAGGTGGCCCCGGGCTCGAACGCTGACTCTATAAAATCTCAGAATGAGCACAAGCACTGTATCAATTAAATCCTCACGTGTTTAGGCCACGAGGTCAGGTCTCTGTTAAGAGCCAGATGCAATCGCTAACTGAGAGAGAATTTGCTCTCAGCTGTGGGTGCTGCACGTCATCAAACCTGAATGTGGATGAGCTCAGTGAGGGCGTTGGGCAGCCCGCGGAGGTGAAGCTCCTCCCTGGAACCTGCATCCTTTACGAGCAGGGGTAGAGCACTGGGTCAAGGCTGCTGCTGTTCCACGGGAAGTTAGACCACACCGCTTCTGAAGTACAGCACTGGGGAAATGGGAGAAATAAAACAGAACGTGTGTGATTTGACTCATTCTTGTCACTTTCAACAAAATCCTGCAAGAGAGAGATGGACTTCAAGTAGAGCTAGCTGGTGTACAAGCAGGGGAAGAAATGCTGCGTTTCTCTATCCCACACCACGCATATGATGAGTGAAAGTTTTTGCAAGCTAAAAACAGCTGAATGGTTCTGGACCCCAGACTGAAACAGTTACAAATGGGGGCTGTGAAATGGGAACTCTGGTGGAAGATAAAACTACAACCCAAAGCCTTTATTAAACTGTTTTATTAAGAGTTCTCTGCAGATAATGAGAGTCCATGCCCCACAAAGATCAGATTAAGGGCGTTATCGTGGTCACCAGTAATTTACGAGCTGAGGGGACAGACCGAGCTACAGACGCCAGCAAGTAAAAGACACAAACTTTCTGGCTTAAAACAATGTCTAGACATGAAGAAATGTGCCTGGGGTTATTGCACATTAAGATGCTCAGAAGCAAATAGGCTAGAAGTCAATTTAGGGACGAGGGAACTGTGTTTTAAAAGAAACCTCAAGCCCAGTCTGAAACCTGAGACTCAAACTGAGTCTGCAAAAGCCTAAAACACTCTCCCTTCCCTGGTCTCACCCTCCAAACTGTGGGTGTTGAAACTACTCATCCCTAGGAAGGACCAGCACTCCAGTGCCCCACTCCAAGGAGGCAGGATGTCAATCCACGGGGAGGACCCTCCCAAGGCAAAACCAGAGACCATAGAGGACACAGCCCAAGGAGCTGCTCCCAGAGAGCTGGAGGGGGTGGCCACATGGGCCGGCCAAGGAACCAAGCCCACTGGCGGGGCAGCAGTTCTTTCCATTCCTGCCTAGCAGGGTGTGACCATTGCTGTGGACCAGTCATCTCGGTGTTTCTCTTTCCCCCATGCCTGAATGGAAGGTGGATGCTTTAATTGTGGTTATTTTATCTTTCTCCACAATGACACATTGGGAGGTTGGAAGTGTAGGGGAGGAAGACATTTCCTCTACCCGCTCTGGGTCCTTCTAGCCAGAGAACAAATTAAATTCAGATGAGACAGAAACAAAGCTTTATAACATATATATGTGGGGGACTGGAATTGGCCACCCCAAGATATGTCTCTTTGGCATGACGATTATTTGGGACTGGTTACTTTTAAAAGCTGCAGACAGGAAAGAAACTCTGAAAAGTAGAATTTACTTACCCTCTGTTAAGAGGCATTTACATTGTAAAGGAAATCTCCATCTGCAAAGCTGTCTCCCTCTCTGTACCAGGAAGGAGGGGGGATGACTTTATCTCTAGAAACTCTTAATCAATGTGGAAGGCAAGGACTTAAATCTGCATAATAACCTGACTCTTGTTTACTGTACTTGTGTGGTCATCTCCCGTAACTGACTCCCACCACCCCCAACATCCTCCTTTGTCTTTAGCTGAAGATGATATTTAAGGTGGGGGCTTCAGCCATTTTGGTGAGTTGCTCAGGTTGCCTGAGCTTCTCCCATATATACATGTTATAAAGCTTTGTTTAATTTTCTCCTGTTGTTCTGTCTCATGAATTTAATTTGTTCTCCGGCCAGAAGAACCCAGAGTGGGAAGAGGAAATGACTTCCTCCCCTACAGTTTGGCGGCTTGGATGGGATAAAATTTCACTGGCTGGACACTGTTTGCTCCTGGACTGCTGCAGTCAAGAGATCCCGGACCCCTGACGAGAGCCAGCAAGAGGTAAGAGTTCTTATCATGTCAGTCTCCCACATCTCTGCCTGCAGGGTCCAATGGAAGCAAGCGTGGTGAGTTTTTCTTTGCTCTTCTACATTTAGATTAGCAGGAGAAAATTGTGGTGAGGCTAGCTTGTTGGATTCAATGACTCTAGGATTTGGTTGAGTACTCATTGATTATAGCTCCTTTTCCTCCTGGAGATAGTACTTTTCCTTGTCTCTGTCTTTTTGTTGTTTGTCGTAAGACATAGGCATCTCTATAAGCCTGTTGTCTGGGCCTTTTGTCTTGTTCTATGTCTTGAGAGCTTGGCTTTGCAATCTTTCTGGTCTCCGCCATCTGGAGGATGCATGTACCGGCACACATCTTGGCAGCCAGTTGTGTAGACTGGGGTTCTGGGACACACTCTCTTTGTTGGGCTGTGTTAGTTCTCAGGGGAGATTGTCATAAGGGGTCACAATTGCTTTCATAAAGGGCCTTTGTCGTCTCAACCTTTGTTGCTTGCTGTGCAATGAAGGTCTTAACTTTCTTAGACTATTTTTGGGAGTGAACTTTCTGGATCTCTTTTGGAGACGTCTCTTGTGTCCATGGTTAAGCTTATTGTTTGAGTCGCTGTTAAGATCCTACTCATCAATGTGGCCAGATGATGCATCATTTAAATTCGGAAAACTTCTAAATTGGGGGAAAAAATTGTGAGAGCTCTCATCAAAATTTTTATTGGTACCTATGAAAAGGCCAAATTAAAAAGGAAATACATGCAATGAAATAATGACTAGCTTTAAGACCCTGACTCAGGTTACAATTGAATTGATGAAATATAAAGGTCTAAGTGTTGATGAGATTATAAAGTTTGGAATGCTTGAGCTGATTTTCTTTATAAAGAGGTTATATCAACTTTGCCTGAGTATGTTTTAAAATGTCTGGCTGGGAATACTTCCCTACTCAATAGTATAAGACCAAGACCTATTAAGCAAGTCCTGCCCATGGGTCCTGTCCCCATGCTGCAGCTCTTCGCTGACCATGGGCCCTGTCCCCATGCTATTCTCTGAATAGAGGAGCACTACTTCCAGACCTTGAGAGTCCAAAAAACCTTTCTTTTGCCTCCTCGGCTCGCCAAGCCTGCTTGCTTCACCAGCTTGTGAGGTGAAGTTCTAGTCTTCCTTGTGCCCTTCTCCTTTTCAAGGATGGATCTAAATTCACTTCTCCAGTGGGAACCTTCTCGGACAGCTGTATGAATCCACGTTCGCTGCCCATGGCTACTCTATGGGGCAAACCTTGGACTTCAGCCTGAAGAGAATCAGTACCTTAAGCTTGAGGGTGATGGAGAATGAATTAATCCATTCCTTCCTAATTCTATCTCTAATATATAAATTTTATGTGGGCACAGATTGACCACTTAAGTCATTAGGATGGTCACCAATCTCCAAGACTCCCGTGGCAGGTTTCTTTTCCTAAGGCTGGATTGGTATTCCTCCCTATGGCTCCTGACCACACTCTGAACCGCAGGAACATCCCAATCGGGACTCTGGTTCAAGGAAAGTACCAAACTCTAACCTTTGGTTGAGTATGTCAACCCCTTCTTGGGAGAGTGGCTCCAGGATACAATTGGGTAGAATGTCGCCCAGACTGGCAGAAAATTCTTCACTGTTTTTCTCTATTCTTTTATCTGTGGGACAATTCACCGGGCACCTATTACTGTCAGGCATGATAGGGCAGGTATACAAGGGATGCAATTCTGGGCGATGCCCCCATCACCCCTTGCTATAGGAACCCCACAGGCAGAATGGGTAGGATGCTGCCCTAGGTTCAGGGGAGATTTTCAAGGTAATGGACCCTTTTCTTTCCTCTCTCTTAAAGTTACAGTGGCCATTTTGGGCTCCTTTTGAGCTTTGCAATAGAGAAACAAAGAAGTCTTTAAAGTGTCAAAGGCTCCACCTCTGGGAGCCCCCTCTCTGGTTTCCAGACCTGATCACCCCAGCAACCATGTGGGGTGCCCTCTCTTGGCAGTTGACTCATTGAGTATTTTAGGTGCCTACTGAGTCAGTTATGAGGATAGGAGATCTGTGATTTATCATGTGAACTGTCCTGCCGGTGTTGTGTGCCCAGGCACAGGAACTGTTGTGTGACCTTTACCTTGATAACCCTCAGGAAGAAGCCACAAGGGTGAGGCCTGATCCCTTCTTTTCCCTGCTTTGTATGTCTTGTTTGTCACCTTCTCTCTTGTCACCAAGTCGAGGTTAAGGTCAGGCTGGACCTAACCAGAACCTGGACCTTCTGCGCTTAACTCTCAACCCCGGCACAGGGACCCCCGGCCCTAAGCCAGCTCCAGGCCTTTACCTCCTGCTTCCCTGCCTCACCTTGTGCTGGCTCAGGGACTAAGAGTCCGGGCTAAGTGGGACTTGATTATATCTTATGACTATGTTGATGCCCACAGTCAGGCTCTGCACCCTTTCTCTGGCTGCTGTCAGTCAGGTACCAGCTTTACTGCCATGGGGAATGCCTCACCCATCCCCAGAGACTCACCCCTCGGGTGCATTTTAACTAGTTGGAAGCGCTTTCAATTGGATCGTTTATACCCCAGAAACTCCATCTGAAGAGACTTGAGTGGTTTCTCTGTGTAGTTGTGATGAAGTTAATTCCAAGGACTGAAAAAAAAAGGGAAAAGGCCATAAGCATGCCATTGCCAAGGAAAAAATCTAGCATCTTGAGTGTCTTCTCCACAAATATTAGGAAAAAGGCTCAAAACAAAATTTGGATTCATAACTATGGAGCTTTGTACTATTGTATCTGATTCATGGCAGCGACTGTTTTAAACAATAGCTGTGGAGACTCTGTGTCTGTGTGTCTACAAGTATGTCACATATGTGTGATTTTACCTCAGGATGCTGTGGCCAAAGCTAAGAGCTCTGTTTAATTGGCTTAAAGTAAGCACTTACATAAATTCTTCAATGTGATAGAAATTAACCCAGTGTCTTTTAAGTTAAGACGATATAAATTAATCTTTGGTTAATGAAAGTTTAAGTTTGTTGATTTGATTGAAAAGGCATGTCCTCAAGAGTTGTCAGTATTTGAATATGATGCAGGCATGCAGCCTGGGTTTACTAGTCGAATAAGCTCACGTTGTCTGTTAGAAATTGGTCAGCATAATAGCTTTAAATGATAGCTAATTTTGTCTAATGTCTCATGAAGTTTTTGTGGGTAATCTAAACATTATTATTGGGAACAAGTGATTTAGATATAAATGAAGTAAGAGTCTATAGATAAACTTTTAGCAATAATTATAGTTTATGGCATGTGTATTTAAAATAACTTCCAAAATCTTTTTGGTAATGAAATTCTGAAGCTTTGCTAGGTTAATTTAAATGACAAAATTCATTGAGTATCTCGATCATTTCCAAATAAGATATTAGACATTAATTATTAAATGTAAGTTTATCTACTTTTGGCTTCTTATTACAAAGAGGCTAAAAGCATTTGAGTCTATTAGAAAGCATGCCTTGTATTTTACTGTGAAGTGGCGTGTTTCTAGAAATTATGAAACGTGTTTAAAATGCTAATATAAAAGACAGTTCATAATTGCTTAGTTTTTAGTTTTTACTAGGGTCTGTAAGGTTTAAAATTCTAATTAACATATGTAATTAAAGCTACTGAAAATATAATAAGGAAAACAGCTCTGTATTCAAGGAAAGTAAAATGTGTGTTTTCAGTAAAGAGGGTATAAAGAATAGAAGTATTTTTGTTTGTTGGGTTAAGAAAGATAAATTTGTGCTAAAGTACTAGAAAGGAAGAAAGAAAGCATGGGACAAATTCTGAAGGTAAAAGAAAATTGCATAAGTTTGTGAAGGAGAAATTCTGAAAGGAGGTTTATGCTGGTCAAGTTGACTAAGATTAAGTAAGTTGAATTAAGTCAATGAGTTAAAAAAATAAAATATGTCATCGCAAAAGTTAAAGTTTGGTTTTCTCTCTCAAAAGGATAACTTTCTTGAACTTTTGGCCTGCTCAAAGTCTACTCAAAAGACAGAATCTGTTAAAATAATTTCTTATGTTGAGAAAGAAAGACTTCTCTTAAGAATTTGACTGTTTTAACTGTTTTGCCCTTGACTATTTCTGTTGTCATTTTGAGTATATACCTGAGCAGTGTTTCACAGTGAGCATTGTTTCCTATCTGAACAAACGCTTTAAAACCTTTTGATATTTTTGACTCCCTTCTCCCTCAAAAATATTCAAGTTCTTAATAAAGGCTTTCTTCTGACCTGGATGAAGGCAGAGAGTTTCTCTGGGGATTTTCAGAGGGCCCCTGGGACTTCACAGAGAAATTTGTTCTTTCTTCCTATAAGGAGGAAGATTCTAAACTAATTAGGCTTATTTGGTCTGTTAAATTACATTAGAAGCATTGTCAGATAGTGATGATAATCTTTCTTAGGTGGTATTATGTGGGTAAATGTTATTGATATAAATGGTTTGAAATTATATAACATTTCTAAAATTCTGATATGTCCTGGTTATCAGGCATAATTCTGCTTATAAGTGTTGTATTTCACAAAATTAACCAAATATCTCTGGCAATTGTCATTTTTGAGTCTTTTGTCATTTATAGACAGTTATTGTTTTACTCTGATGCTTTCTGCTTTTGCAAATATGTCTCATCTTCAGAGAGATTCATGGAAAGGACACTGACACTCTGGTATACATGTTTCTGATAAACTTTCAGATCATAGAACTGAACTGGGTAAGAAATTACAGAAATCTAATGGAGAAACTGATGACCTCATGAAACTGCTAACAGAAGATTAAGACCAAGAATCGGTTGTACAGAACTGAATGAACTTATGAGGCTGATTATAATTTTTATGACTTTTATTTGAAATATTGTTGATTTTTTTGATGTTTTGTTTTGTTTTCTCAGATTTAAGGAAATCTCTTTTTCCTCTTTTCTCTTACGCTAGCTATGACTTAGAGCAATTTGGTGAAATTATACCTTTGTGAGCAAAACTGAAACATTTAGCTTTTTCTCCCTACCTGATCCCTCCAGAATTTGGAAACTTAGTGAGCGAGTGAGTATGGTTATTTCATGGCAATATAGTTATTTGCGTAAGTTCAATAAGAATCTGTTCTCCTTATAACAGGGCACATTTGTTATCTTACCAAAGCTTTGACTGGAATGTCATATTTGAGAGAAACATACAGACTCGGATATGACAGTACTGCCTTTGAGGAATAAGGTTGACTTTCTGAAAATAAAGCCACTTGGAAGTATAGGCCTGGTACCTTGTTTACAGAGAGAGATTCCAGCAATCTTAACTGGTAAATAAGGAAGCTCACTTATCTGGCAGGTGCAAGGAACCTCAAAATATTTTGGGGAATCTCAAGAGAAGAGAGAAATTCATCCAAATCTGTAGGTACTGCAGGCAAAATCTGATGGCAAGTCCTTGGCTTAGCTTTTCTGTTCTCAAGAGGTCTTTAAAGTTCAATCTGAGATTCCTCATAAAAAAATTACAGCAAAGCAGATTTAAGAGCCTATATGATCAACTGCTATTCTTGCTGCACTTATGTAAATAATTGGGCCAAGTTTATTGAAATTAAACTTATATTGCAAACCAATTAGTCTTAATTTGGCTATCTTTTGTAAAAATGAGGGTGATTTTAGGGAGAAAAATTATGTTTCAGTAAAAAACTATAATACACATTTGTGGATATTAGATCCTAGTTCTGTTAATTGTCTTTGAGGTTTTTCTTTCTACCTGTGAACTGGACTGGATCCTGAACACTTCTCCTGAAATATCTGGTTACAAATCTCCAAACTAATGTTTTCCATTTTTTCCTTCATTTTCATTTGGAATCATTGAGAATTGAACATGCGCTTTTTCCTGAGCCTTGCAACCTAAAGCTGAACAACTTGATATAAACTCGAGAAATTTCTGTCTGTTGCTGTGTAAGCTGTAAACCACTCAGAAAGATACCTGAATGCCTGATGACGTCATCAGAGACATTTCAAGCTGCAAAAGATGTTCTGGCTCTGACATCTAGAAGTCTTCTTGACTGGCTGCCCCCTGCACTCAGGAACTGGTTTATAATTTGCTCCAACCATTAACCTTGTTTTTCTTTTTATTTCCATAGTAATACTTATTAAATACCTGATTTCTTGCTTCCAAAATATAGGGCTAACTTTGGAAGCTCCCCCCCAACCCCCGTATCACCACCTTCTAAAATGTATTTAACTGGACTGATCTATTACCAGCACTAAAAAAATGTGTTCAGTGAGGTGAAATAATCTACCACTCAGCTTCCAGACTATGAAACTTCTTAAAGTTTCAAAGGACTGTGAAACTTAAAAGTTTCAAAGGCGGGACTATGGGTGACTGGAATTGGCCATCCCAAGATATGTCTCTTTGGCATGAGCATTATTTGGCACTGGTTACTTTTAAAAACTGCAGACAGGAAAGAAACTCTGAGAAGTAGAATTTACTTACCCTTTGTTAAGTGACATTTACATTGTAAAGGAAATCTCCATCTGCAAAGGTGTCTCCCTCTCTCTACCAGAGATTACCTGTTATGCTGTCTCATGTGAATTTAATTCGTTCTCCAGCCAGAAGAACCCAGACCGGGTAGAGGAAATGTCTTCCTCTCCTACATATACATGGGAGAGGCTCAGGAAAACTGAGAAACTCACCAAAATGGCTGAAGCCACCACCTTAAATATCATCTTCAGCTAAAGACAAAGGAGGATGTTGGGGGTGGGGGTGTCAGTTACGTGAAATTACCAGACAAGCACAGTAAACAAGAGTCAGGTTATTATGCAGATTTAAGTCCTTGCCTTCTGCATTGATGAGAGTTTCTAGAGATAAGGTCATCCCTCCTTCTTCCTGTATGGAGAGGGAGACAACTTTGCAGAGGGAGATTTCCTTTACAATGTAAATGTCCCTTAACAAAGGGTAAGTAAACTCTGCTTTTCAGAGTTCCTTTCTTGTCTGCAGTTTTTAAAAGTAACCAGCCCAAAATAATCCTCATGCCAAAGAGATGCATCTTGGGGTGGCCAATTCCAGTCCCCCACAGAAGCAAATAACCTGTCTTTCAGTTTACGGGGCACCAGGCCACAAGAAGCCATGTCTGCACTGATGGAGAGGTGGTGCCTGTAGCACAACAGTGAAAGGCCCTGGGCCTTAAGCTGGATGCAGTAACTAGACAAGATCTGGGGGTCTTGCCATAGGAACGGAGGTAGGTGTTCTCTATGTGGGAAGAACAGTGTCCATGGAAGTTGGGGAGCCACAGTGACAGACTCAGCAGACATTGCTAGCAGCCTTCCCAGTACTCATTCTCCCCTCTGTGTTGGTGACATATCCCTATGCTATACAAGGTGGGGATTGCCAGTCAAAAGACCACATTTCCCTTGCAGGTAGTTATGACCATGTGACTAAATTCTGACCAATGAGATGCAAGCAGAAGATTTTGTGTGATCTTTGTAGGGAGATTCCTTTTTTGCCCTTTTCCCTCTTCCCCCATCATTCCTAACTAGAATGTAACCCTGATGAGTGGAGCTCCAGACATTGTGTTGGTCCATGAGGAGACCTGAAACTGGAAAATAATGTGGTAAGAACGCAGAACATAGATACGGTCTGCCATATTTGCTCATCTCCAGATTTCTACTGTGGGAAGGGGGAAAAGCTTTAAATTTTGTTTAAGCTACTGGTTTTACACATCCTCTTCTCCTGCTAGAAGCTGAACAAAGTTCTTAACTGATTCAAGCTCATCACTTATATTGTCTGAGTCTTAGTTTCAGCAACTATAAAATGGGGATAAAGAAACCTACATCTGAAATTTTTTGAGAATTTACATGTAATAATGTATGTAAAAAGCCCAGCCCAATATCCATCACACAACAATTGCTAAGTAAACAGAACCTGTTACTTCATTTACTACTATCATTATTATTATTATATAGTCATTAGTTCTTGCCAGGATCCAAACACAGCCAAGCCCTTGTGGTTGCATTTTATAATCGTATTAACTCTTAGCACTTTAACATTAGCTATAGAGAGACTCAAAGCACCAGAAGGGAGGACAGGAATATTTTGTTTGAGCTCAAGCATCAGGAAGATTTACTGCAAGCAGCAAAAAAAACTGAGAGCCATGTCAGGAAACCTTTTCCACAAAGGTCCAGATAGGAAACATTTTAGCTTTGCAAGTGATACCATCTGTGCCGCAGGCACTCAACAATGCAGTCATAGCACAGGAGCAGCATAGGCCATATGTAAATGAATGAGCATGGCTGTGTTCCAATAAAACTTTATTTACAAAAATAGGTGATGGGCTGGATTTGGCCAGTGCACTGTGGTGCTGACCCCTGGCCGAGAGGGATGCACTGTGAGAGAGATACAAAGCAGACCTGGAGGAGTCTCTAATTCTATAGCCATGTGTTCCAAGGGCCGAGTGGGGCACAGAGGCCTGGTGACCTGCTCTTGCTGGTCACCTTGTCCCCTTCCTAGGGCTCTTAGAACAGGTCACACCCAGCCTGCAGCCCCCTGGTCATGGAGCATTTTCTTCCCCACCCCCCACTCCACTTCACCTACTAGCTTGCATTCATCCTTCAGTTCCCAGCCTGGACACTTAAATGTCGTACCTTTCAGAAAACCTTCCTGATCCCCTGCCAGGGTAAGGAGCCCTGGCCAGTGGTTCCACCCTCTGACCCTTCAGACTGGCTGTCTCCTTCTTCAGACTCCTATGTGTCACTAACTCTGTGTGTAGCTGTTGAGAGGACATGACATCACGGGGTGCTCATAATGCTCAGGGTTAATCAGGGAGGGCTCCTGGGAGAAGTAAGCTTTAAGCTGGAGGTCAGGTAAGAGGGGGAGCTTGGCTGGATGTGAGGCAGAAGAAGCAGGCCTCCAGGTCCCAGGGTCAGGACTAGGGTGCAGGTTGGCCCTGAACCCCAGCAGGTGGTATCTGCCAGTCCAAAGTCTGTGAGCACCCCACCAAAAGGAGGTGTCTCCAGCAGGCTGTTAACCTTGGTAATGAAAAGCACAACTTTATGAGCATCAAAAATTGGCTAAACTTATTAATTTTATCTATAATAGAAAATTAATGGTTGGGATGAATGAGCCAGCAGCAGTAAGGACCTCTGGTTTCGAATATGCAGGGGAAGCATGGAATCACTTCCTAATGTGGATGGTTCCTTTCCTTTTATTACACTGCAGCAGAAATAAATTTTAACTGTCTTCTTTTTTTCAGGGGAGTATTTGGTTTTCAGTTCCAGGAATTTCCTTTTTACCCACAGGAGGGAAGATACCATGGCCAGAAAGCTTTCGTTTTCCCTCACCCCTCAACCTCTGTTCTTCCCTCTCACGCATCATCAGGATGGAAAGGCTCCTTGGTCCTACCTCTAGTGATGAAGGAGCTGTGGTCAAGCCTCCTGTGGCGTTTGTGCAGCCCAAGGGGGTCTGCTTTTCCTTGTTTTGTCCTAACCCGTCAGCATGACTCTAGAAGCTGAGCCTTGGAGAATGGAGTTGGGGAAGGAAAATAGAAATGGAGAGTAGAAGAAATGATGAAAAGAAGGAAGGGAGAAGGAGGGAGGGAGGGAAGGAGGGAACGTGGTCGTAGGAACATTTATTGAGAGGTTGACATGAGCTAAACACATTAGGGGGTTTACCTATTTAATCTCATTTAATTTTACAACAATCCTTTGGGATTGGCACTATTTACCCTGCTTTGGAGATGAAGAAACTGAGTCTCAGAGAAGATAAGTAAAGTCGGAAAACATGTGAGCCACATCCCGCCGGTGTGGCTGGTGTGGACAGACACCCCATGCTGTCCCTTGGCCCCTCTCCTCTGTGCTGACTGCATTCTAGCATCCAGGCCCCCCTGGGAACAAGAGTGCAGTGACCAGTGGATGCGCAGACAAGGCATGGCTAGGTAGCACCAACTGTATAGCCAAGGGGAAGGAAGAAAGTGTCTCCAGAGAGGGGCAAGCACAGATTCATAGGAGCTTCTTACCATCCACACAAATGTGTCCTAGTCCCTCTGATGGGTTAGCAAGCCCCTGCAGCCTCAAGGCCTCCTGTAGCCAAGCACCCCAGCCCCAACAGTTTGCACTGTAATGTGAAATGTTTGGTTAAGAAACCATATGCTTTTTGCAGGATCACACAGACTCAGAAGGCAACAGCTGCTTGCCTTGCCTGAAAATGCCTTGTGGTGGTGACTCCAGGACACAGCAAGTCCCTTCAAGGAGCACGTAAGTGGCCAGTAATGGTTACCTTTGGGAGAAGGAAAACATGATGGGAGATGAATTGCTTCAGGAAAGCTGACCCTCCTCTTACCTTCTACAATAGAAAAGTGGTGGATTTTGGCCCAGTGTGGATCCCGCTGGTGCAGTGTGGGTTGAATTAAGAGCATGGGCTTCAGTGTTGGGAAGATTAGGCTCAAATCCATACCCTCACCTTCACTGTCTGTTACTTCAGACAAGACGCTTAACTCTTTGAGCCTCAGGCTCCATGTCCATAGATGTAACAACAATACTACACAGTGATTGTAAGACTTAAAGAGGCAACAAATGTGAGGAATTCAGCACAAGCGCCCAGTACCTACAGGCACAGAAAATGAAGTCTTGCTATTATTGGGACGTGTGGGAGGTTGTTTGCTTGGTGGGACACAATTCTTAGCATGCATTCTTCGCCTATAAGCATCCTATTTCACCTGTCATCAAGACATCATTGAAATATGGCTCCTTCTCCCAAAATCCAGGAAATCAAGGTCTGCTGGACTTATACAATGTCTTTCTTGCAACTTCTCTCACCATTCACCCTAACCTCCCCTCCTGCCACAGCAAGTGCAGCATGTCATGACTGACAGCAAGTTTGGAAAACAGAAGAGTTTCACAGGGCACTTACGGTCTCCACCAAGTGTACCCTACAACAGGCCACTAAGATCACGCCTCAGAAACGTGGAAAAGCTTTGAGTCAGCCTTGTTCGATTTGACGTTTAGGTGCTTTACTCTTGTTCTCTTAGAATATATCTCTTTTGTAAGTGAGTTGGTGTAGTGTTCGAATCCAGAAGGAATGATTCTTGACTCCCCTTTGTAAGCTCTCAGGAGCATAAGAAATCGGTTGACAATTTCCGGTTGTCAAATTTTTCTAAGAGCATGAATGCTTCCAGCATAGAATCCCCCAGGTGTGAACTGGCCTGAAAGCTTTTACACCATCCTTTGCAAGGAAGATAAGAAGCTTTTCTGTGAAAGAGAGCTATGTTGCTCATTCACAGCATGGCTTCCAGGTATATGATCACGGTAATCAGGAAGGGCGTTACGTGGCTTAACACTTTCAGTAAAAGATCTTTGAGAAAAGATTCTGAAAAGCATTGCTCCAGTTGTTGACACACCCAAGAGTTGATTCCCACCTTGCTCTCAGGGTCCCTGATGAACGCTCTTGAAAACATACAGAACTGCAAGTCATCTTACTTTAGACCTCTTGAGTTAACTCTCATAGGAATTGTTAAGGTCGTGACTCTTCCAATCTCTGGACTTAATTCTGGTGGGTTTTAGATGCCATTCACCCTTCAGGTGGCTCATCTGCTCATAGAGTAGGTTCTCGGCAGTCTTAAATCTACTAGCAAAGTGAGGATGTAAATCTTCAAATGGCTTGAGCCGACTGTTAATAATTCTGAATAATCTGGAAATTTCAAGTGCCTGTATTACTTGGAGTTGATTGACCCTTGTTTTAAAATGTACCCAGAATTTGCTATAATCAGGCATATTAAGCCCATAAGATCAGGAGATGATCACCATTGAAAAGATAGTTACTCACGTTCCCAAGAGGAGGTCACACAGTGCACCACACAGGGCCACACAGGGAAGCACCAGGAGCCAGAAGGAGCAAGAGGAAAATGAGGTGAACAAAAGCCGTGGCTGTGGCTGTGCGGGAAGGGATGAGTGAGGCCGATGAAGTGGCTGAATAGGCTTGGAGTTGGATAGTTTGAGGACTGTGCCAGGCTCTGGGCTGTGGGGGTGTCTCCAGTTGTCCAGTACCTGGCCCAGGGTGACTTAGGGCAGGGAGATAGAGTCCCAGACTGATGAAATGAGGCAGATGGGGGTACGGGCTCTGAATTTGTTGGTTTGCATATCAAAGGTGTACTCTATCTCCAGGAATTGGCTAACTCTGGGAGGGGCAGTTTCTCCCCAGTTCCACAAGGGTCCAAGATGTCAAAGCATCGTAAAACACAGAAAATAAAAAATGTGATTAATACAACCCTTTGCAATGACTTGCTATCCTTAGATCATATTTACACTTGAATTATAAAATATTTTATGAGTGGTATTATTAGTATTATAATTGCTATACACAGTCTTTCTGTCTATTGGCTTCTTTTAGGCCATTACCAATATAATGCTTGATTTGGTCAAGAGAAAGCATTAAATTACTCTCCACATAAGCCTTACAAGGTGGCCCTGAATCTTCTTATCCAGCAATTTTCGAGTGTGCAAGACTGAGGTGAAAGTAAGTTTCTGCCGTGTGAACAGCCTGCCTTCAGTGAGCCGTTTGTTCTTTAGGGAAAGCTTTGTCTCTCCATTGCCTGATGCTGCTGGTGGGAAACACGCTTTCAGCAAACCCACAGTCCTTTCAGTGCCTTGGCTAAAGGAAGGAGAAGGAGAGAAAGGAGACCGAGCGAAGGCGCTGGGACGGGCTTGGTGCCATAGAGCAGGAAGAGCCACGCTCTTGATTTCTGTGCTCTGAGGCTGGAGGAGCCTCCTCAGTCTGGACCCCAGGAATCTGACTGACCAGGAACACCCCGTCAGCATACTCCACAGCAGTGCTGTCCCCCAGAGACAGCGCTGCCTTACCAACTGGAATCACAGGCACACACAGGAAATGCTTCTTATTTCACAAAATAACACTCAACTTTGAATGTTGGGTTTTGGTTTGGGTCTTGTTTTATTTTATTTTATTTTATTTGTGAGAAAGATCTGCCCTAACCTCACATCCGTGCCAGTCCTCCTCCACTTTGTATGTGGGACACCTCTACAGCATGGTTGACCAATGGAGTAGGTTCGCACCCGGGATCGGAACCCATGAACCCCGGCCGCCGAAGCAGAGCACGTGGAACTCCAACCACTCAGCCACGAGGCCGGCCCCTGTTTTTGTCTTTAATTCTGTCTATAACCTACCAAATTGATTTCATAACCAATAATGGATTTTACTGCAGTTTGAAAACCCTGCTGTAAAGAAGCTCAAAGGCTTCCAGAAGACTTGACCAAAAGCCAGAGCCAATAGCTTACTGGTCATTTATTTTTAATTAAATATCTTTAGTTTTCATTATAATGACACTTTTTGAGTGTAAAAATTCCAGCAATATGAAATTTGCCCTAAAAAAGGAGAGGGAAAAACCTCCCACGCTGGAGATATCTGACGTTTACGTCCAGTGACCCTCCTTCCAGAGTGTCCCCTTGCAGATACGTGCACATGTGCATATAATTTTCTACAGGTGGGGTCATCCGACACACGCTGTCCTGTGACCTTGTTTCATGCAAAATGTTCTTCAGGCATTTTCACTTTAAGCACCATGTTTAAGAGTTACAGTGCTTTGTCGTAAAGATCTGCCATGATCTGCTCCACCAACTCAGGGCTGATAGGCCTTCTGGCTGTTGCCATTATTTTGTGATTATGGACAATAACTTTATGAACATCCTTGCGTGCATATCTTTTTGCACTGCTGTAATTCCCTACTTATGGTAAACCTTGAAGTGAGCTAGTTGTTTCAAAGGGTAAGTACATTTATATTCCATACATATTACCAAACTGCCCCAAAATGTCAGGACTCCACCTACTAACGGTACTTGAGATTGTCCAAATCCTCACAGCGTCTCTAACGCTGGGTTTTGCCCATCTTTTAAATTTTTTCCAATATGACAATAGAAAAATGTCTCATTATTGTTGCTATTTGCAATTTTTAGCAAAGATGAAAATCTTTGCATAGGTTTATTGTGTGTCTATACGTCGTTGGTATGTGTGTGCAAATTACCTGTTCAGACCCTTCACCCATTTTCCTACTGGTTGTTCTTCTTGCTCTTGTGGATGTGGAAAAGGCAATGATGTTCAGTGGTTAAGAGTATCAGCTTCGGGGGCTGGGCCCGCGGCCGAATGGTTAAGTTCAAGTGCTCCACTTCCGGCGGCCCAGGGTTTCACCGGTTCGGATCCTGGGCATGGACCTAGCACTGCTCATCAAGCCATGCTGAGGGGGCATCCCACATACCACATGTAGAAAGACCCACAACTAAAATATGCAACTGTGTACAGGGGGGCTTTGGGGAGAAGAAGGAAAAATTTTTTTAAAAAAAGTATCATCTTCAAAGTCAGAGAGCCCAGATTCAACACTGCTCCATCTTGCTCAGTCTGTACAACCCTGGGCAGGAGGTGACCTCTCTCTATCTCTATTTTTTCATCCCTAACCCAGGATAGTAACAATATCCCCTTCCTAGAATTGTTGTGAGGATTACATGAGTTAGTGAGTCTAACATACATAAGACAGCACCTGGCACATAACAGTCATCCAGTCATGTTATGTTAAGGATGGAGTGAAATTCAAAGTATTTTGCTGATTGTGTGTCATGGGCATCAGCCAATTAGGATCAAAATCAGCCATAGCGTTGGAGCAACATCCTACTGGCATTAATCTGCAAATTCCTGGATGTGGGGGAGGGTGGCTGGCCCTAGGGGAGCTGGGGACGGGGAACATGGTGCTCTGAGGCTGAGGGAAGCACTCCTTACCAACTGGTATGGAAGATGGTCAGTGTTCTGGCCTGCATTTCAGCTGCACCGCCCTTGCCAGCTGGGCTTGCCGTGTGTGAGGCAGGAGGCTTCCCGTCTCTCACTTGTCCTTCAGCTTTGTCCATGGTTTTCTAAAGCTTTAAAATTTTGTGTGATCAGAATTATCAATCTTTTCCTTCATGCTTTTGAAAAGTCTTACCCACCCAAAGATTATACGAATACTCACCCACATTTTCTTGTAGTATTTTCCTGGCCTCTTTCAACATGTAAAATCTTTGAGAGTAAATTTACATTTTCTGTCAATGTTGAGCTTTTCAATAGACTCATTCTTAATTCCAGAAATCATCCTCTATGGGTTGCAATTTAAAATATACACATATATGTGTATATAATAAATGTATATTATAAAATATATAGTATTTATGTATATATAATATTTTATGTTTATAATGTAACATATACCAACAATAAAGAATCAAAGGTCTTTAGTTGCTGTGGCACACACCCAGCACTCCGGGGCCCATCAAAGAGACTGCCCCACAGGCCACTCTCCCCGCCCCGTGCCCTTCTCGAGCACAGTTCCTAAGTACATACTTAGGCGCTTATTTGGTTACTGGTTGTCTTTCCCACATACTTGAGTAAAGTCCATGAGGACAAGGATGGAGTCTGTATTCAGCTCACATTCTCCCCTAGATGCCAAGCACAGAGTCTGGAGGAGAGTAAGAGCATCACAGATATTTGTTGAACGAGTGAATGAAAAAGGGTGAAGATGTAGAGAGAGCAAAGAGGTAGAGAGAGAGAGAGAATGAAAGATCAGCTTGTGTTTCATAGTCTTTGCAGTCTCTGCTTTTCCACTTTCCCAACTCATCACTCTATCGTGTTCCCCAGAAACAGGTGCTTAGCACAGACTGTTGAATTGAATTGAATATAGATGACTTACAGGGGTTATTTGGCTCCCTGATCCCATAGCACAGAAACACTTTCGTGACTGACCTCCTATGCAGTCTCAAAGGCTAGTTATTTCTCTCATTATACTAGAAGCTCCTCAAAAACAAAGACCATTTGTTATCCATTATTTTATCCCCACCCTCCGCATACTGATTTGGAGCTAAGATGTTTATATATAAGATATTTGGTGAATGAAAAAGGAACACTTGGGCTCCTCACCATGATCCTCAGGCAGCACAGCTTCAAGAAACCCCAACTTCCAGGACTCCAGCTGTTGAGAGACGGCCTTTCCCACAATGTTTTGGTATGCACAGCTCTCCCACCCAGTCACGTTACCTATGCCTCCATCCATGCTAGCTATAGTTATTGGATGTGTAAATTATCATCTATGGAGTGACAAAGACTCAATTGAGAAAGGGGATCTGAAGTCAAAGCTGTCACCTCAGAGGATTCAGACCTGACAAAGAGAAGACAATAGCAGCTCTTTGCAGGGCAAGTGCTCCAGAGCTTGGCAGTTGGAGATGTCCATTCCCTCAGCCCCCAAGCTCCCCTTTGTGCCTGGAGAAGGGTTAATCCATCAAAGGCTGCTGCCATCTCCCTGCTTGTGGGACCTGCAGCAGACTCAGGCTTTGCATAGTCCAGTGTCCTGGACCAGCTGAGAGGAGGGGCCAGGAGCAGGAAGAAAGCCTTCTGCTTCATCTACCATTCTCCAGACCCTCTGGGAGGGCAGATTCTAAGGGGAGCCCCAGAGAACGCTTGGCTGAGCTGTCACATCCAGCACAACACAGCCTCCTGAGTAGGGAGGCCCTGGAGGCAATCACTGCTCCTCTCCTGGCACAGTGTGCTGTGTGGGCACTCGGGGCAGAGCAGTGAAAAGACACAGGCTTAGCAG
Organism: Equus quagga; assembly: GCF_021613505.1. NCBI lineage: Eukaryota > Metazoa > Chordata > Mammalia > Perissodactyla > Equidae > Equus > Equus quagga. The sequence continues at coordinate 82,581,105 of NC_060280.1, read as the reverse complement.
CAAGCAGGCCACTACTCATTGGTGTTGACCCCAGGCTGGACCCTGGCATGGAGTCCATGACTTCTCCATGATTCCATTCCCCTACTCATAAATCAATGGGACATTTTATAAGAACAGGCAGCTTGTTATCAGTGGAAAGAACAAAGGACTTGAGGTTTCTGTGCTAACTTCACCGCCTGCTGACCACTAAGGGGCCTCAGGCAAGGCTCAACTCTCACCTGGGCCCTCCTTTCCAGTCCCTGTTTCATGGTCCTCAATCCCTGCTCAAATCTTTCTAGTTGCTATCTAATACAATGCGATTTTCTAGCCTGGCATTTCAAAACCTTCGCTCTGTCTCAGCTCCCAAAAGAACCTTTTCGCCTCATCATTCATCACTCTATACCCTCTCTGTAACAAACACAACAGACCACTTTCCATGCCCGGTAAGTCCTCACGATTCCATCAGATTTAATTGCCACTTTTATATGTGATCCCAGAGAAATTTTTATCTCTATATTTCTTAAAATTTATTATTTTTATATTATACATTTTCATAGTTTATACTTTTATAATACAATATTATATTTTGCCCGCTGGATTATGCACTCCTACAAGGCATTTCTTACACAACAGATATGTATATATTATGTATTCAGTGAATGTTTCCTGAATGAATGAATGAATAAATACATAAATAAATGAATGAATAATCTTAACTTGCCTTGTGTATACCTATGAAAAGGGAATTACGAAGAAAGTCTCACGGAGTTAATATGAACAGTGATTTTGACATAAATAAAAGTGCTTTGCAATTTGAAAATAATTATTCATATGTGGATGATTATTGAAGTTATCAGGATAGATTCTCTCCCTTTCTGTGTTCTTTGGCAGCAAGGATGGTATGAAAGCACAGCCATGGGAGGACTCAGATGGGATGCAGTGAGGACAGCCATGGGAGACCTCAGGCAAGGCTGTGTGATAGCACAGCCATAAGAGACCACAGGCAAAGGTGTGTGACAGCACAGACATGGGAGGCCTCAGGCAAGGATGGTGTGAGCACAGCCATGTGAGGCCTCAGGCAAGGATGGGGTGATGGTTCAATCATGGGAGACCTCAGGCAAAGGTCTGTGATAGCACAGCCGTGGGAAGCCTCAGGCAAGGGTGTGTGATAGCATAGTCATGGGAAGCCTCAGGCAAGGGTGGTGTGATAGCACTGCAGTGGGGGATCTCAGGCAAGGTTGGTGTGATAGCATAGCTGTGATAGGCCTTGGGGGGAAGAAATCATCTAAAACCCATGTTTTGAGTCACACTCTAGAAGTGGGTTTTGCTTTGATCTTTTAATACTGAATAATTTTCTGTCCCTGAGGTCACAGTCTCTTCTTGGCTATTACCACTCACCAAGGGCTCCTCCATGTCCAGAGATGTCTGGAAAACTGGCAAACTAGAGAACTGAAGAAGAGAAACATGTCCAATGCACAGGCTACATCCATGATCCTGGTAGGGACAGAAGAGGGTTATAACAAATGATTCAGGAATCTCTCACAACACAAGAAAAACTGCCCCTTCCCCACATACAGTGACAGAGGGGGCTCTCAACTTCCGCCTGTCTCCTTTAGGCCAGCATCATCTTTTACAGACACCTCCTGCCTATATTAATGACTACTAAAAAATGACAGAACATATAAATAAAAGGAGATAAGCAAATTGGGCCAGTAGAGCTTGAACTCTTCAAAGATGGAAGGAAGAGCCCTGACATGAGGTGAAGGAATTAAGATGGAGGATGGAGCTGCTTCTTCACCCTTGGAAACTGATAGAGCAACAGGCTAGAGAACACAGACCTTTAGTACCTCTCTTCACAATAACGACAACAGAAGCCTTTCCGTCAGTTGGAAATGTTCATCCTCAGAGTCTGGAGGGGGACCATGCTCTTCCTCGATACCTATGGGAATACAGCTGAATAGGAGCTAGAATGTAGGAGGAAGTCACAGCCCCCACCCTGGGGAGCCCCTTCTAAGGGGCACATGGGCAAAAACATAAGACTCACGAGAGGAAGCGCAAAACTCGCAGAGACAGCTAGACACAGCCAAAACTTTAGTAAAAACAGGCAGAGTCAGTTGGCCCGCATTTACCCTGCCCCTCTCCTCTTCGGTTACATCAGATCGAGTTTCACTGATGAACATTCATTAAATTAAACGTGTCTTACGATTGAGATCCAGGAAACTTGCCAGACAGCAGATAGAGAAATAAGTCCTCACAAAGGCATCTTTGCCAGTGTGGATAGGAAGGGTAAAAAGAATACAAAGTATCCATCCATCCAATAGTTGTTTCAATTGGTTATTTGTTTTGGTAGCATCACGTAAGTGTAGTTTTCTCTTTAACAAGAATCCATAATTTTCACCTAAAATGTCTTCAGAAAGATGCCGCCTCCATGACAGAGCCTTGGAGGGAAAGTGATCGTGCATCCTGGAGATAGCCATTTATTTACCAGCAATACGGTGACAGGCTCCTGCATAAACTGCCAAGGCTCCAGCACAGGCTGCAGCACTGTCAGAGCTGGGAGGGTGGGGGAACCACAGCATGCGTCTGGAGGGAGTATCACTCACCAGCAGAACAGCATCTGTCAAAAACATCTGACTCATTCTCGAGACAGGCTACTTTACTTCCAGCAATATATAAGTCAATATAGAATTAAAAAGAGTAGGAAAAACTGAGTTTAATCAAACAGCAAAAGCAGAAGAAATCATGGCATTTTTTCAATATTCTTGAAATTACGCTGGCAATCCTAAAGTGCTCCGGAGGTCCGCGTCTGGCACACCCTGAGGAACGCGGAACGCAGTAGCTGCCGGGAGTGTCTGCGGAATGGCCAACGCAGCTCCCGTGGTGGAGAAGAACATTCCCACCCCAGATGTAACAAAGGCAGATCCAGACATTAATCCTAGTCCTTGCTGAATAGAAAATGCAGTGGCTTAGATAAATGCATGCGATTTTATTAGTCAAAAATAATTGAGCATACATGTAATGTGGCACTACCATTTCCTCTTAAAATGCAAGCAGATGGTATGCCTTATAGTATGGAATTCCCTTAGAATCAAGAAAATATAGAATACAAGGGCCAGCCCTGTGGCCTAGTGGTTAAGTTCTGCAAGCTCCACTTGAGCAGCCTAGGTTCGCAGGTTCAGATCTGAGGCACGGACATACTCCTCTCGTCAGCCATGCTGTGGAGGCATCCCACATACAACATAGAGGGAGATTGGTGCAGATCTTAGCTCAGAGTGGATCTTCCTCAATGAGAAAAAGAAAATATAGAATACAGTGCACACTATTTGAAGATAAACTCTGGGCCAGACACTGGTGAGGACGAGGACCAGTCATGGTTCTTGACCTCAAGGAGCTCAGAGGCCTGTGAAGAGGCATGTGAGGTAGCAGGTTATCTGAGAGCAGACTGGCAGGGACTAGGATGGAGACACACAGACAGCTTCAGGAGCACCCACAGGAACACCAGCACAGGGGTTCAGGGAAGCTCAGCTCTAAGCCAAGCTGGAGGGCAAGGAGTTGGCCAAGGCAAAGGGAGAGGAAGATTCCAGGCAGAGGAGACAAGAGATGCAAATGTCCAAGGTAAAAAGAGGACAGAACTTCGGGGAACAACAAGGAGTTCTATTTGGCTGGAGGCCTGGGCAGTGCGGGGAGAGGGAAATGAAGTTGTAGAAATAAGTAGAGCTCAAACCATGAAGGGCCCAGAAGTTTGGCTTGGACTTTATCCTGCAGGCAATGTGAAGTTGTTAAGGAATTTAGAGCAGAGGGATGGTGTGAATAGAGCTGAGGGGTCACTGGGGAGGCTGCTCAACAAACAGGTGAGAAATGATGGTGCCTGGAACCAGAGTGATGACACTAGGGATGCAGAGAAGTGAATGGACTGAGGAACGCTGAGGAGGCAAAATCTGGAAGCATTGGAAATTGATTGGATTTGGAGGGAGGGCTGCAAAAAGACCCCGTTGAGTGAATGGATATAGATTAGGGCCATTCACAAGATAAGGAGGAACAGATCTAGGGGTACATAAGTTTAGGCTTCAACTTGCTGTTTGTCTCACCTGTGGTTTGAACGCTCCATTCAGCCGGCACATGCTGAGCAGCATCCGTATGCCAGGCACCATGCTGGTCACTGGGAGAAAGAAGATACAGCCCTCAAGGAGCTCTCAGGCTCATAGGAAACCTAGCCCTGAACTTTAATTTCTCCTGCCACACTGACCTCAGCTGGCCCTCTCTGCAAGCTGGGGCAGCCCCCTCCCAGCTCCTGCTGTCTATTGTGGTATGCCCTAGTCCAGGACTGTTCCCTAACTCTTCCTCATGCAGGCCTGGTCCAACTGTGAACTTCCATATCTTGTTAGCTGGGCTTGAGATTAGGCAGTTCAAAAGAGAGGAGGCTTCTGCAGCTCCAGAAATAATAAGCTCAGAATTTCCCCCAAGACCTTTGCTTCAGTCCTGGACTGCAGGTAGCAATTCCAGAATGGGAGCCTGCGGGTATCCTAGACCTCGGCAGCCAGACTCTCCTCCCCTGCTCTGTCCATCCCAATAGTTGAGAGCTCACACTCAGACGAATGCATACCCTGCCCAGCAAGGACACAGCTTGTCCTCTAAAACTCCTAGCAACTTCTACAGATGTGTTTTCCATTTACTCAACACCCTCTTTCCTTGCTCCCTGTTTTGGAACCTCCAAGGCCCATGCTTAAAATAATGGGATCCCAGATTTGTAAAGACCTTGTGCAATCTAAAGAAACCTCCTTCTTTACAAGGGAGTAAACAGAAGCTCCTAACAAGCCTGCTGCCACCCCCTTTGCCTCCCCAGCCAGTGTACTTTTTTACCCTACAAACTATATTCGCATTTTTTCTCTTCCTGGTGCCAACAGGGAGGAAAGGCATTCCAAGGAGTTCTCTATTGATTGATTCAGCCTTATCCATATGTTAACAGGGCCCCTCTCCAATTCCACTGCAGGCGCAGTGCTGGCCAGAGAGCCACTGTGCAGATGGGCTCTCAGCCTCTGCATGAACCCCTGCGGAGGGCATATCAATCGTGCTGCTTAGCTGCCACAGCAGCTATCACAAGGCTCCCAGGGGCCAGCCCCGCCAACTGGGCTGGAATGATCCCTCGCTCACCTGAGGCCACTCCTTTGCCTTCCTTCCGCGCCTTGCCTTTTCATCTCTCCCAGCTCATGCCCCAAACACCTCTGCTGAGAAGAGGCCTCCTACCCGTATCCCTTTGCCTTTGGTAAGAGCCCTGCTGCTTCTGAGAGCTCCGCAGACATGCGCCTGCCCCTCCAGAAAGAGCCAACTTCCCAGGAGCAGCCATCAAGGGCAAAGAGAATGGTGGGTGGACCCTTTCTGAAAACAATTCTTTTCCAGGTCCTTATTAAGGGGACCTGGCAAGGGGCTCAACTCCTCTGAGCTGCAGTTCAGCTTCTTCACCAGATAGGAGCATGGACAAGGCTTCCAAAATGCAGAACAAGAACAGCCTCTGCAGAGAGAGCTGAAGACAAGGAGACAGGGCTTGTCGGTGTTCGCACACAACCTGTGCAGCAAAGCCGAGCTTGTTCCTCAGCAGGAGCCTCCGTTTCACAACAGAGGCCTCGCCGCAGGGCCTGAGCCACAGCGGGCGTTTCTGCATCAAGGCCTCTGTACACAGTGCAATTTGGAAATGGCCTGGAATGAATTAAACCGCAGTTTTGCTCCACTTCAATCACTGCAGGCAGATCGAGACGCTGCTGTAATTACGACAAAGGAACCCATATTCATTGTCTTGAGGGGATTTGCATCGAGGTACAGTGGTCTTTCCACAAGGGGCCCAGTTTACTCATAAAGCCATAGCAAGGCATGCCACTGTGAGCCGTTCTGCTGTGTCTTCCTCTTGCCTCACAGAGCCAGGGGGCAAAGCCCATCTGCTCAGCAGGCTTCCCAGGCCAGCCTCTGGTCTAGAGGCCTGGGGAGGAGCCGCGAGCCCAGCCCCCCAGCAGTGAGGAGTGGAGGTGGCAGAATCACCCACCTTGCCATGAGCACAAAGGGACAGGGTCATTCTTAGCTCTAAATACAGAGGAGGAACCAGCAAGCCCCCGAGTGAGAGCCTACAGCTGACAGAAAGACCAAGGCCCTTCAGGCTGGTCCAGGACCCAGGCAAAGGGAAGCCTCGAGGGTTCTCAAATTCTCCTCCCCTGTGCCCACTTGGGACTCGTGGTTGAAACATCTATCATGGAGTAGGCCTTCATAACGCATTCCCACCACATCTGACTGCGCCCTAGGAAAGGCGGAGGGTGGGAACGCAGTAAAATGCCACCCAGCAGGAGGCACCACAGAAGCTAAGCCACACAGGATGTCAGAGATTTTGGGGCTGTAGCATGGACCCAAACCAACCAGTGCCACCACCAGTTCCAGACCTGGTTGAGGTACTTAGGAAACAGCCGGGAGAATGAGCACCCTCAGCTTCAGCAGGGTCTGAGAGGCCAAGTGGGAGGAGAGGTGGTGAATGGGGGGTGTTCAGCACCAAGCAGGCTAAATCCCACCACAGTGCATCTCCCCCTCCCCAGCAGGGCCGGAGCCCACGCACAGTGTATCTCCCCTCCAAAGCAGGGCCGGAGCCCACCTCACCACTCATGAGAGCCCACTGTGCTCATCTCTTCCAAGTCCAGGGTCAGTGACCTGCGCTGGAAGCTCAAAACCAGCCATGGCAGGGTATTTACACCATCAAAACCAGCGCACATCATGCACCAAGGCTTTTTTTTTTTTTTTTTGCCAGTTGATAAAACATTTATGAATACACCACCACACCCCCAAGTCTGAATGGCTAGAATAAAGTGAATTCTTGTTATCTCTAACCTATTCTTAAACTGGTTCTGATACTTCATGCCCTAGGCCAGCAAAGCATTCTGTTAAGCAACATGGGGTCCAGAAATATGTCCACCCACCTCCCCCAAGGCACGAAGGGGAGATGCCATCTCTCCCAAGGACACAGCTTCCTGCCTGTGTTGAGGGCACCAAGAATAAATGTGAGCGATGGAAAAATGAACTCTGGCTCTCTCTCTAACACGCACACACACACACACACACATCAAGCACATATTTATTGGGCACTTTACAGGATTACATTATTTGTTCCTTTTAGAATTGAGGAGTAGACACCATCTTGTGCCCATTGTATAGATGAAGTAACAATCTCAGATAGCCTAAGTGTGCAGACCTGGTCCCACGGCCCGTAAAAGCCAGGACCACTGAACACTGTGCAGATGGGTTCTAATCCTGGGGACTCTCTGGGAACCACCTCAGGGGCCCAGGGTGGGAGTGCACACAGGAAACCTCGGCGCACTCCCAAACAAGAATATGACAGGACACTTCTTTTGGGGGCCACAGACACCAGGTTGTTGAATATTGCTGACTCTCCCAGAGCCAGGCCCTCAGGGCTGCCCTGCCTCCCAGTCACAGTTTGCTTGGTCTCTGCAGGCCACCTACAAGTTGACAACAGAACAGAAGCCCAGCTCCAAGGGTAGAGCCAGGGGCACTTCTCAAGGGGCTGCTGCCTTGCTGCGGCTGGAGACAGTGTGGGCAGCCAGACTGGGAGACTCTCAACTTGCCGAACAGTTGGCTGCCCTTGTATGAGGACACCAGGCCTTTCTCCCTCAGCAGCCGCGTAGCTGAGAAATGGGCGAGAAGGGCTATGGCCCTGTGAGAGCTGTCTGTGTCCTGGCAGCAACGCCCCAGACCTGGCGGGGGAGCAGAGGAAAGCATAGCAGGGCATGTTTGTATCCTCTTTAAGCCTCTGAATGAGAAGGGATTGAACTGGATGTCTCTGGTCCCTTCCAACTCAAACTTTGTTGCTCAGATTCCTCCTACTTTCCGATGATCATCGGGCTCAAGAGGCACAGCCCGGGAGAAAGACCCTGGTTTCCTGCCTTTGGCACTGGCAGTTTCCCTTCTCTCTCTCCTTGGACTCCTGACCATGGACAGATAGAGGTCCCACTCCCTCAATGTGATTAAGCCATCTGAAGCCATTTAGCAGAATTTTTGGCGAAAGAGTGCTTAACAGGCATTGGAAGCTGAACACTTTAAGACATCCAGCGTGACAGGAGAAAACGGGCTGTCTGAACCGTTGTTCAGCAGTAGATTGTAATTCTAAACATGATATTCGTTATTCCACTGTGTGGATTCTAATTAACTGTCAGAAATGCATTGTTGAAGGGATGACGGATTATGCTGGGGAACTATTAATACCACTCACTCACGTCTGCCCATGTGCAGCCATAGTCCAGAGCAACTGACTCGGGATGCTGAGTGGGGTACCAGAACCTGAGATGGCCACTCCAGGCCTAGCATGAGAAGGCAATCAGCACCACCACACCTGCACCTGCAGGACGCACAGCCTCCAGCCCAGGTGAGGCCCTCTAAGAAGTAAACGATGCCTACAGCTGAAGCAATGGGCCCAATTCAGTGAAATGGAAATTTCTTGTGATAGATATAAGGGTCTGTACGTGGATCTGCCAAAACCAGTTCCATGATGGTGGGGAAGATGTGGCGTTTACAATGAAAGCCACCAAGCAGAGTCAACCCACCACCCCACAAGCTAGTGCAAAACTAGTCTGCATGAAGAAAAGCAAGTTCTCTCCACATACAACTCTGCAGGGCTCCTTCCTTCTTTGTTTTATGTTGGTCATACTGTTCAATTCCATCCAATACATATGAAAAGATCATATTAGTCTGCATGCTCCAGAGAAAGGAACCAATAGGAGGAAGAGAGATTTCTTTTGAGGAATTGGCTCATGTGATTGCAGGGGCTGGCAAGTCCAAGGTCCATAGTGCAGGCCAGCGGGTTGGAAACTCAAGTAAGAGTCGATGCCGCAGTCTTGAAGCAAAATTCCTTCTTCGAGAAAACAGTTTTTGGTCGTAAGGCCTTCAGCTGATTGCATCAGTCCCATGTCCACCCCCACATTATGGGAGATAATCCATTTGACTAGTCTGCAGTCAACTGGTGTAAATACTAGTCATGTCTGTAAATACCTCCACAGCAACGCCCAGACTAGCAGGGCACCAAACAACTGGACGCCATAGACTAAAAAGTTGACACAAAAAATTAATCATCACAAAGAAACCCTGGCAACCCGCCCTGAACTCACTCACAGGAGAAACCGCAATCGCACGACCGCGTCACGCGAGGACCACTTAAAGGGGCCACAGACACCTGTGACTTACCTCGTACTCTGCTTCACTGAATCTGAGATGCTAACAACTGAATTTTATTTTTTACTTTGTGTATTGTTTATTAAGAAAGAAAAGATTGCCAATTAAACTAAGACACAATGCATTCTTATGATATAATTTTTATTTTGCATTTGTTCAAAGAGCCATTTAGGCTTATTTTGGCAATGTCTTTTATTACATATTACTCTTTTACATATGTAAGAGGAAAAATATCAGTTAGATAAATTGAATAAGATATTCTTAAAACTTCTTCCCATTTAGAATCCAACTCTCCTGTACCACTTTGATTCAGAGCTGGTAGTGTTCAGGTTTTTCCACACGATATCATCTGTGCCATCACAAGCTTAGCTGATGCAACATTTTTAAAAGAAGCTGCATAAGAACTTGGGAGCTCTTACGCACAGTTTGCAATTACATAGAGGTGACTGACTTTAACTCTTGCTTTGGGAAGGTTGCTAAACAAGGCTCATTCACCATCCCCACAACACTTGATTCCCATGAGTTAGAAAACAGCCACTATATTGTCCCCCGGTGGTCTTCTGGGCCACTGGCACCCAGTCTGCAAGTTTGGAGGCTGGAGCTCTGGACCTTTGCACATGTATGGGCGACGAGCACGGTGTCATGACACCTAGCTAAAGCCACCATGAAAAGTTATGGCATGCTCCTACGGCAGAGGTGCCAAAATCTGGGGGAATTGTGGCTTTCAAATTGATGAAACACATTCATATCAAGTACTTATTGGGATCTTGTGATGTGGCACTCACTGGTCTACGCACCTCACATACATTGCCACGTTTGAAACACACAACAACCGTGTCAATGTGGCACTGCCACCAACCTTATCTTACAGATGATGTAAGCAAGGATCAGAGAAGTTAAGCAATTTTCCCCAGTTTACAGCACGTTGCTGAAGAGGTGAGCAATAACGCAGGCCTGCCTGACAGAAGGAAGAGTGCTCATGCTCACCAAACCTCTTCAAGGAGATGCACTCTCGGAGGTGGGGGGGCCGGTCTGCCAGTGCTCTGAGGGGTCTCCTGTGAAAAGAGTTCTGAGGATCCTGCTAAAACTGATGATTAAAATGGTAAGAACTTAAGAACAGTGGGACCTTACAAGGGAAGGGCTGGTCTGAGGGTGGTGAGTGCCCTGCCACCACATTGGTCTCTCTTCTTGTGGGATCTGGGAGGGGTCTCCACACTAGTGCTCCCCCTGAGCTGTTAGGGGGCTAAAGGAGGGCACATGAGAAAGAGCAGCATCTGCCGATTCACAACCACTCACAGAGTCCTGGGTGCGGCCGCTCTGGTTATCCCTCTCTGGGTGTAGAAGTCTTTCTACACCCCAAAGAAGAGAGTACTTCCTGTCAGTGGTAGAGACAGAAAATCAACGTCTCAGCTAACAAAAGATCTTTAATGTTTTGTACCCCTGGATAAACACTGTGAAATCCTTATCAATCTTAAATATGTTACTGGACAAACATGTCTTTCAAAAAGTGGCCTTTCAGGAATTTGCTCACTGAGGATACAAACTTTATCTTCCTCTCACCTGCTGAACATCATGAAGTGAGCTCTCTCCAACCTGAGCTGACCACAAGGAACTCTCAGAGGAGTCGCAGACTGAACTTTTATAAGAATGGAAGCCGGTAACGACCTGCCTGGGAGTGGTCCCGGCATCCAGCAGTGAGCGCGCCCCTTCTCCCTTCTTCAGATGCAGCTCTTACAAAGGACGGTCTCAGTGTAAAACTCCCAGCATGTCATTTCCCTGGCCGTTAAATCACAAGCACAGAGGCTCTAGAACCCAGACGTCTGTGTAAAGTGATGACCAGAGGACTTAGGCAGGCAGCAAAGGGGTTTAGTGAGGATGCTCAAGCGTGCGTTCTGCAGTGAGAAGTGCGGAGGCCTGTTCTACAGGGTCCTCTGCAGTGGCGGTCAGACACCCTGGGTTTGGGTGCTGGCCTGCAGTTCCTCCTGACTGAGAAGTCAACCTAACATGCTTCTCTCATGTTTATCCAAAGCTCTCTTATGGCCCTGTGTTTGGCTGACCGTCTCTGATCCAATGTGGACCTCTTCCAGGAGCCCCACCCAGTCTTCACTGTGCTAGGATGGCCACTCCTTGCCTCTGTCTCCACCAATGCACAGACCCGAAACACACTTGTTAGGTGCATGGCTTTGCCAACTGATGTCTATAGAGGGCTGACCCACCTCTCCTCTGTGATGCCCCGCTTTGTCTTCCCACAGCGGGTGCACTAAAGTTACACCTGTGCTCTGGTCCCACCTGGGTTTCTGCTGGCCCTTTGCAAGATCCACCCACCACCACCAGCACTACCTGTTCCTCTTCTAACTGCCTACCCTTAGCTGATCGAATGAGTGCTAGAATAGGAGAGGGAAGGTGGGATTTGACTGCTGGGAATGAGAGCTTGGGCAAACAAAGTCACCATCTCAGAGCTTCCACTTCCTCATCTTTGTCAGGATCGTCAGACATGTCCTTTGCTTTATACCCATGATGGTTTCAAGGACTAAAGGACATTGTCAATATCAGCAATCACTACATAGATGTGAATTCCCTTCGCCATTGTCATTATCATTATAGAGACATGAATAACCATCACCGTCACCGTTGTCACGGTATAGACGTGAATTATCACCACCGCTGTCGTTTTTTCCTGTGGAAGACACCTCTGATCACTGAGATAAGGCCTTCCAGGACCTTGACCTAAGATCAGGGGCTGGGACACCCTCCTCTGTAGTCTGTGCAGGATGGTTTTGCAAATGAAAATAAGAAAAAAGGAAGAGAGGAAGGTGAAGAAAAGAGAATTTGAGATATAAAAGAAGAGAAATGGGGTTTTCCACTGAATAATCTCAGCTTTCTCCACAGAGCAGGAGAAAAATGTCATCTGCTCAAAATGAGACAGTTGGAGGAAGCACCAGAGGGGTGAGGGGAGAGGATGTGGAGATGCCTCCAGGAGCAATACGCTAAGCAGAGGCTCCCAGCAGGGCCAGCAGACCATGAGCACCAGCCCTGAGGACAGAGTGCCAGGGGGGCCCAAGCAACCCGGAGTGGGCTTCTCAAGGGTGGCTCCAGCACGGTGGGGTCGCCGGCACAGGACAGGCGCACATGCTGCTCAGTGCCATGCTCCCTGCATGGCCGGACAGTAGCTTGGTAAGGGGCCCACGGGAGGATCTGTGTCCCCATCACCCAAGGGCATGGCCTGCAGCCAAGGAGCAGCCAGTTGTGGTCGCGGCACGAGGGGCTCGACAGGGCCTTCTGGCAGGTGCAGCTGTAGGCAAAGGACCCAACCGTCTGTGTCCACCCACCACTGGTGAGCGATGTGCCCTGCGGTGGTGTCCAACTCTTTGCTCCAACAGCACACACACGTTCCTGATTTAGAAATATGTGATATGAGAGAAGCCAGTAAGAAATCCCATTCAAATTATTACAAGAAATTCCAACGTTATTCCATCAGTGAACGCAAAGGAAGAAGCCTTTAAACACAATTTCAACTGTTGTAAATTTCTGAATGGCTGTAAAATATGGTTTTAAAACTTTTATCACTTACTTGTGTGAACAAAGCTTTTAGTCAATGGTGCCTACCAGGAATTGGAATGAAGTCTGAGGGAGAAATTGCAATGTAGGTATTTTAAGCATCAACACGGACATATAAAAAAAAGCTACACTCTCAAAAGCCTGCTCAGTTTTCTCATTTAAAAACTTTCATGGATTTTTAGAACTCTTATACAAATTTATTATTTAATAGCTTTCTTTAAATTGTGTATTTTACAATTTCTCACCAACCTTAAGGCATAGGACAAGAATGTAATGACTGTTTTCACCGAGTCCCATAGAGACACCCCCAAGTCCCCTCCAGGTTGGTCCAGTGCACAACTCAAACGTTGTTTTCTGTGTTCATCATGACTGGAAAAAGAAGCCAGGTTGGGAAGCACTGTGGAAGGGGATCAAAGAGAAATGAATAGATGACGAGACATTTGAGGGGGGCCAGGCAGCCACAATCCAACAGCCCTCCCAACAAAGTTCTGCATCCCAGGAACAGATTCCCAAGTGGAATTGCATGGGAGCCCAGAAGAAAGCTTCAGGGGCGAGGGCCCTGTTGTACAATCCCAGGTAGCATGAGTCCCACCTGGCCAGGTGGGTAGGGGGCCATGGGGAGTTTGTTTACCCTACCTGGGAACCTAGATTTGAGGGTCAAGCCAATCCAGGTGAATGTCTGCAGGGCCAGCCGCACTGACTCGTCTCTGCTTTCCCCATCTGGAAGCCCTCCCAGGGATGTCCCAGAGACGTGCCTCCCTGAGACATTACCACGGGTCTCACAGACAGGAGGCGATTCCATTGCAGAAATGTTCCCTCTCATCCCAGATTTCAGTCACCTGAAATGCCACTGTCTCTCCTGTCCCAAATGTGACCTCATGTGCACACAAAACAGCCTTGTAAACCATCCACTCACAGAAACCAAGTCTAAACCCAGGAACCACAGGTGGGATGGGACCACACCGTGCAATGGGAAACGCTCTGCACAGGATGGGTTTAAGCCTGTTTTGGCCACTGACCAGCTGAAGTACCTCTAGCCACCCCATTCCTTTTCTAGCCTCAGAGTCTTCATTTGAAAAATGAGAAGGTTTTACCTGATGATCTTTAAGGTACCTTCTAGCCCTGACTTTTTCCATTTCTCAGGTAATCAACATCCAAAAGATTTAATTAAATGTTGGTTCATATTATTGAATCAAAATCATCAGAATGGAATCCCCTTGACAGGAGCTATACCTCCACTGTTCACAGCTGTGTCCCTGGTTGGGGTTCAGTAGCTATTGGATGGAGGGAGGGGAGAGGGAGGGCAGGAAGGAGAACAGGATTGATGGACGGATGGAGGAATGGAAGGAGGGATGGATACACTTTCTGGGAATGTATCGAAGTTAAGGCTCTATTAAAGATGTTGTAAAGATCAATCATTTGAAAAAAAAATCCAGTAGGGCATGAGAAACTAGCCCACCATGGACCACAGTAACTAGATAGAAGCACGTTTAATATCAAAACCACATTGGGAAAAATGCACTGAGTGGAAAGTCATGGACAAATGCCCATTAGAATTGCCAGACAATGGGGCCACGGAAGTTGCTGACTCTCACTTGACCAATCTTGGAAAGTTCCTAGAAGGAGGGAGGATGTAAAACCCTGTTTGGGGGATGGAATTCTGTGCTGGGTGGTGGACCAGAGCACACAGCCCAAGTTAAAGAAGCTATTAGAGGCGGAGTTGAAGACCAGGCCGAGTGGACAGGGAGAGGAGGCACCGAGGAGAACCACTTCTTCACGTTGAAGGGGCCACTTCTATCAATTTGAGCAAAGCTCGCAACGTTCTGGCCCTTGGCTCTTCTCTTGGCTTCTCCTCTGAGCCCTCATAAGGATGGTAATGCCCAGAATGCCAGAGAAAGCCTGAGGAGATGCCCACCTCACTCCGGCCTCCCAGAGGAGAAGCCCTCCACCCTCTAAAGCCGGCACTGAATGCCCCGTCAGAGTCCATCCAGCCTGTGTCTCACCTCCAGCACTTCACACCTGCCCAGCTCCCAGGTCGCCTTCTCTATTGTCACCGGGGCTCATCCAGGAAAGGCAAAGACTGAAAATGATTGGCCTGGGCAAACTCTTATGAAGGTGCTGTCTCGGTGGGACCATCCACTCCACAGACACTTCTGCTTTCACAGAGAGGGGAGGAGAGGTGCTTCCCTCCAGGGGCCAGTCAGGCCGTTTTATATCTATTATACAAATGAGAAAACTGAGGCCCAGAGAGGGCAAGTGTCTGGGCCAAGATCACGCAGCCATTAAGTATTGGAGCTAAGTTTTAAACTCACAGAATCTGGATTCAGAACCTACCAAATTGTTTTTGTTTGTCACTGCCTTTGTTTCTTCAGAAGTGTTGTCTTTTTAATTATTACTGTACATGTCAGCAACATCAACCGGGCTTCAACAGAAAACAACCACCCATAGCCCAACCCAGCAAATCGGAACTGTGGGTCGTGTTCCTGCCTCCTTCTAGTCCCCACCACTGAGATGGCATATTTGCTCCCATACAGGTTGGTTAACAGCTGCTGCCGAAGCCTGTCCACTCTGCCCACCTCAGCACTCCCCTAAGAGCCCCAGGCCTCCCCGCATCCAGCAACTAAAAGATCGATACATGACGCCGCCTCGTTAACTGCTGTGATACCTGCCTCTGGGGACGGAGGCTGATGGTGCCACAGGGAGTGCCTCTTGTCCCTCTTGAGCAACAGAAGCGGGAGGCAACCTCAAGCCCCAGGTGGTACCCAGCAGGAAACGGCCTGGGCGAAGTCGGCGCCGGCAGTGGCCGTGTGACATCAGCCCTGAGAGAGGACGCCTTCCACAGCATCAGCTCAGTGCCCTGCATTTCCAGGGGCCTGCTACCTGCTGCCACAGGAGGTACTATCATGGACACTGTAACTGGGGGACCTACAAGGCTGGTGATGATTTTGACGGGCTGCACTAAAAAATGTGTAAAGACGGTTAAGATTTAACACGACTGACTGCCTAAATTCTTCTTTTTATGTGACTGTAAAAGTGTATCATCAAAGCAGAGCCTTGGGACGATTAATCTGCCCGCAGCCTACAGGGAGCCCAGGCAGGGATTATTTCTGGGGCCTGGAGGTGCCGCCAGAGGGCCTAAGTCAGGGCTCTGGCCCTGGCCAGAAGGATGTGGACAGGGAGCACCAGCAGGACATGAAGATGGGGATGGACGTGGGTGAGGGGCAAGGGGGGGTCATTGGTGACTCTAGGGTTTGAGATGTGATCAGGAGAATGGCGGTGCCAGAAACCCATAGAAAAGTTAGAAGACGGTGGGTTTTATTTTGAATAGTATGAGTTGGACACACAGGCCAGCCTGGAACTTAGGAGAGAAGGAGGAACCGGGATTTGATGCTAGTTTGAGGGGAAGGTTCACGCCTTGTTGACTGTAGTATTCTCAGCGCAGGAGGCATCTGCTAAGGGAAGAAGCCTTTGATATAGCAGGGAGGGGATGAGCTCTGTGTGGGGCACAGACAACAGACAAGGACCGTGAGGAGACGTCCTCCACGCTGCCCACCCCTGGAAGACAGGAAGGAAAATGTCAGGGGCAGAACAAGCAAACAAGAATTGCTGTCTGCTGCCATGAGCAGCTGTTGAGGCACAAAGCCAGCCCCTGAGCACCGCTGGGGCATTCCCCACCCATCGGCTTGGCAGAGGAGATCCAGCTAACACGCTAAAACAGAAATGATCCTTTTAAGGCACACAGAACTGGATTAACTCGTTCTTCCCATCAAATTCTCTGCAAAGGGATGGAAAGGTTGGCAATGGACCCGTGGGCAGCCCAGAGATTAGCACAGGGCTGGGGCCTGTCCTCCCTCTGAGCAGCTCTGTCACCTACCCTGGGACCCTAGGTCTGTTTGTCTTTTGTGGACTGTGAAGGACTCTGCCTGCGAGGTACAGTTTATCTCAGTTTCTTTCTCGTCCCTTCCTTAAATCCATCTTCAGGGCACACAGATCCACCCTCACTTTCCACTCACCACTTAGAGGCGAAAGCAAGGTGGTCCCTGCAGCAAACTGCGGGGCTGAGAGGGTGCCGGCGGGCACAGTAAGGCCACTCCGCCCGAGACCACTGGGAGTGCAGCCCCTGGACAGCCACTCCCTTCTGGAATAGAAGGGCTCCAGTGTGTCCTCACTGTGCCATGGAGTCAGGTCTTGAGGGTCGTGGTTTTTGAGGACCCAAGGGACAGGCAGGCTGTGCGTGACGTTAAGACCCATCCAGAGAACGGGGCCTCTCTGTGTCATCAGCCCATGTGTGTGAGGTGTCTAATGTGATGATTACAATATAGAGGCCAGAGCATATACAGTCACATCAGAAATTTTCCGGAAGCTTCCGATATGCCCCCTCCACTGACAATCCCCCAAATAGATGGCCCACCAGACAGCAGACCTCTGAAGTCCCCAACAGTTCATAAAGGAGCTTTTGTCTCACTAGTGCGGCTTTGGGGCCACAGCAAAGAGCAGCAAAAGCCTCAGGGAAAATGCTGAGGTTAGAGGGGGGCTTTCTCATCTCAGGGGGATTCGAGAAGCTGGCTGTGGTAAAGACCTCAAATTCCCAGGACTGCAGAGTCTGGATCTCCTGACCCAAATGCACCCCAGCAAGTGCCCTGACCACAGAGCTGGCTGTGACTATGGAGACGCTGCTCCCCATCCTGGCTTGCGACCCAGGGCCCAGCCAGGCCCCATTGCTCAAGGCACGGAGGTTCTGTGTTTCATGCTCTCAGAATCACAGAGGTGGTTCAGAAGGTACCAGATAGAAATGTCACTCCAAACGCCACATTGGCACCCCCAGAACCAGTAGGATTCAAAGCCCGCTAACTGGGCAGCAGGATGGAGGGGACCTAGCCAGTGACCTCAGTGCTCTGGGAGGACACCCCGGACCCCTCCACGCAGGATGGCCCATTGAGGAAAGAGACTCCGAGTTTCACCCAGGTTGCCCGACTGCACTCACAAGGAAATAGGTGCTCGGAGAGGCTGAAGAGTTGCCCAGGAACAGGGGCAAGCCCACGCTTCCACCCAGATCTGTGTGACTGTGAAGCCTGTGTGGCAGGGGCTGGGCTCAGGAACAAAGAAAGGGGGCCCAGCCAAAGGGACCCAGAAGAGCACTGCCTCAGAACCATGGGAGAGCCTGCCGAATTCTGTACCCCCAGGACGGCCTTCCCAGCCAGGCCCTCCTAGGGTACAGGAAGGCGCAGCCCTCACCACAAACCCGGTCCAGGAATGATCCCAGTGCACCCAGGCAGGAGTGGGATCTGTGTTCCATCTGGGCCTCCCAGATCTTGCCTGACCCAAATGGATGTTATGTCATCCATTTCTCTCTCTGCGACAGCGGATTTGACAGGAAGAGTTGTGTGGGTTGAGAAACCCAGTTCCCATTCGACCCCCCAGCCCTATCCAGCTTGCTTCTTTACGAAATCAGATATCCATCTGTCTCTCACTTGAGTTCTCCCACCTGGTGACTGGTGTTGCCCACTCTCTCTGCTCGTCTCTCCATCCCGAGCCCCTCCCCCGAGTGGTCCTGGATCTACTCCCAGGTCCTTTTACAATGCAGTCACCCAACAAAGCTTTGTGCAAGAACAGCATGACCCAGACCCCTCACATGGGGGTTTTCTTGAGATCCAGGACTGACCGGGGTCTGAGCAGTGGCCCATGGGCTGGGATTGCCTGGGGCCACCTGCCATCTCACCTTTGCCTGAGGCCAGGCACACAACCAAGGCGCCCTGCTCCAAGGATCAGGAAGAACGGCTGCATCACTTTCCCACAGCATCATCCACTGGCCCAGAGAGGCTCGGCTGTCCGCGGCTGTGACGCCTCAGCACCTTTAAAAACTAATTATCTCTGTGTCATGCTTCTCTCTGAGAGTCATTGGGCTCAAAAGAACGGCTTTACTCAGGAGAAAAAAACAAGGCACAGAAATTGTCAGGAAAATACAGCCAGTTGGACAGCACTGCTCTGCTGACCTGGAGTTTTTTGGGTTTTGTCTTGTTTTTCTTTTCTCTTTGCTAAGATGTGTAGTGGAGATGCTGTGGGGCACAGACAGTTCCTCTCACTAACATGCTTTGCAGGAGAAGGAAGAGAAGAGCTGCCATGCAGCTTTGAAAAAAGGTACCATGGGAACTACCTAGGCTGATATCCGGCCCAGAGCTCAGACCCCAGTCTTAGGGGGAGACTAGTCGGAGTGGGAAATAGGGACTCCCCACTGGTAAGCAGTTCTGCGACCTCTAGAATTGTTCAGGCATTTTGACCGCTGTTCTAATCCTGCCTCCACATCCTCAGTGGAATGCATCACGTGGGCCAGCGGGCAGACAGGAAGATGACTCCTGCACCCGAGGCCCTCACAGGGCCTGACGGGCCTGGATGGAAGGCATATCTCCTGTCATGGAGCTTTGTAAAAGCACCTCGCCTGAAGACAGCAGCTGGACGCTAGTCAGAGGACCCTTCCCCAGACGCAGACAAGAGTTGGATTTAAATACCTTGTTTACTGACCATAAGGATCTTACCTTCTTAGTAGGAAAGCTCCAAAAGGAAGTTCTCCTACCCAAGGATGAGAGGAACGGGGGTCAAGTACCCACCTCCTTCTGACACACTTCTTTCAGTGATGGCAGTATTGACTAACAACATTAATAATAAAATTGTCAACACATACATAGCAATTAATAAAACATTTCATATTCATTAAACACCCATTACATGCATAGTACTTTCTATAGAATATGAAAAAAAAGAAGCATAACACAGCCAGCCTATGACCTGTGACGTGCCAGAACAGTCTTCAGACAGCGCTCAGCTCGCTTCCGTCTGTTCCCTCACTGACTCATCCTTTAATTGCATCACCCATGAGGCCCCAGCGCTGAGCTGGGCACCTTGGGAAATACTAGGATAAGTCAGATGTAGGTTTTAGCTCTACAGGGAATATGTTCTAGTGGATAAAAATGATTTATGATTCACAAAAAGCCAGAGTGGAAGCCCATGGCGGGGTGACCCCTGACCGGGCCCGGGAGCGTTCAGTAGGAGTTCCACAGGCAGGAAAGGGAAGGATCGCCTTCTAAGTAAACAGAAGAGAATGACACGCTGGGAGGACAGCTGCAGACACACCAACAAATAATTGGCAATTAAAGGGCAGAATGTGATAAACGTCAAATGAGTGTTTCTGAAAGTAGATGCCAGACAAGTTAGAGAAAAACGCCTGTTTGATTTGGGGTGATCAGGAAAGGCTACACAGAGAGGTGAGGTTTTTAACAAGATCTTACAAAACGAGTGGGCCTTCCTTGAGCAGCTGGAGAAAGGGGAGCTCAGTCCAGATGGAGGACAAGGTCAAGTAGGGCCACATTTCAGGATGCCTGGGACCCGTGGTCACAGCGTTGGGAGTTTGTTCTTGGAAATAGGCAGTCAGGAAGTGTCAGATCTGAGACAGCAGCTTGGGGAAGGAGCGTTTCCCCGTTCAGAAGCAGAAGGTCCTTGAGCGGTGGTGTGTAAGGCGGGCACACGCGAGCTCTGAGGGCCTGAGGGCCGGCAGGACAAGCACGGCCTCCGGGCCCAGCTCGGCCCGCACCCAGAGGAAGCGCTCCCTGCCTCTCAGCTGCGCAGAGAGTGAGTCCTGGCACAGTCCTCCAGCGTCTCTTGCACCAGGTGGGGCCGCGGGCTGCTCCTTATTCAGAGAGGCTTTTCTATCAAAAACAAAATGGAAACATCAAGGTCTCCTGAACAAAGCTTATCTTGAAAATACAACTTTCCCCTTTCTCTCTGCGGGTGTAAGGGCTCCCTTCTTCCCTTATTGCTCTGGGCACTTTCCGAGTCAGATGTGTCCTTTCTCTTAAAGCCTTCAGAGCCCAGATGACCACCTCTTGTGCTTTGTGCTACTGCAGCCAAGTGCCCAGTGGCCGAGTCTGTGGACTGGCCAGCAGTTACTGGGGGAGACCTGTGAGGAGAAAGCAGTGTTCAAAAATCTGCAGAAGAGAATAAAGCAGGAAACAAAGACCACATATAATCCCACCAGCCACTGCTGACATTTTAGTACATTTCCTCCCAGCGTGTCCTTACAGATTTTACACCATTGACGTCATGTTATATTTACCGTTGCTTTTTCTAAGGCCCCTCCCCATGTCTGCTTGTAACACTATTCTCTTCAGATCTCTTGATCTGACTAACTCCTACTCATTCTTGGTGTCCCAGCTTAGATGGCATTTCTTCCAGAAAGATTTCTCTGACCACTCACTCAATCTCAGGAAATGGCCTCTCTCCTGAGCTACCTCAGTCCTGCGCTGCTTCTCCCAGAGTCCTTATCAACAGCATTACAATTTCCTGGTTATGGGAGAACCACGAAGGCAGCAATGTGTCTGTTTGAAAATTGTATCCTCTATGCCTCGCACAGTTCCTGGTGCATATTAGGTATTCGAAAAATATTTTGTTGGATGGATATCCTTCTTTACAGACGTCACATTTAATAGTCAGAATATTTTATTGTAAGGATACACCATAATTATATTATAATTGTTGAATAATTCTTTTTTTTCCAGATTTACTGAGGTATAATTGACACGTAACATTGTATTTGTTGTAGGTATACAACATAGTGATTTCATATATGTGCATATTGTGAAATGATTGCAACAATAAGTTTAGACAACATCCATCACCTCATATAGTTACAATTTTTTCTTGTGATGATTAACCATTCTTAGTTGTTTGTTTCTTGTCTCTCCCATTAAATTCTAAGTTCCACAAAGTGCAGAAGCCATAAACTTTCTATTCATCAGTGTCTCCCCAATATCTAACACAGTATTTAGAACATAACAGATTTTGATATTCATTGAATAAATGATTTAAAGAATGAATGAACATTTGGGTTACAATTCTAACAAACAACAGTATGATGAACATCCTGTGCATGAATCTCAAACACAAAGGAGAATTACTTAATCAAATTGTTTGAATGTACACAAAGCCTTCTAGTACCTGTACTCAGACCTTTTTAGGTAAAGGTAACACCAGACAGCCTCCCACCAGCAATCGGTGTATGAGAAGGCTACTGGCCCGTCCTCAACTCGCTGAAGCGCATCAAACGCATATCTGTCAAACCTTTGTTAATTTGGTAGGTGAAAATAGTATCTCATTTTTGTCAATTTTCATTTATTTATTTCTAAGCAGAATTAACATTTTTAACATGCTTCTTAGTCATCAGTATTTCAACCTGTTCTTGTAGGATCTTTGTCCATTTTCCTCTTTGGGTCTTTGTATTTTTCTTAGTATTTTTCTTTAGTATTTATCTCATAGCCATGAGCTCTTCAAATAAAATTTATTCTTTGTCTTTGATAGCTGTAACTTTTTCCAGTACATTTGGCTTTTTATTGTAGAACACTTTTGCTGTACAGAATTTGTGTGTGTGTGTGAGGAAGATTGGCCCACAACTAATGCCTGTTGCCAGTCTTCCTCTTTCTGCTTGAGGAAGATTGTCGCTGAGCAAACATCTGTGCCAACCTTCCTCTATTTTATGTGGGATGCCACCACAGCATGGCCTGACGAGCAGTGCTAGGTCTGTGCTCAGGATCTGAACCTGCAAACCCCGGGCCACGGAAGCTGAGTGGGCAAACTTAACCACTACACCACTGGGCCTGCCCCCCAGAATTTTTGATATAATCAAATCCATTGTTATTTATTCCACCACTTTTATGCCTAGATTACCTTTTTTCACTTAGAGGTAAGCACTGACTTAAATTTTCTTCTAATTGCAATATGGTTTGATTTTTTCCCATTAACATATATCCCTTTTGATATATGGTATAAAGTGAGGTTCTAAACTGCTTATCTTTCCTAAAGCACAAGCCATTTTTCCCAACAGTATTTATTCAATGCCCCCCACACTGAGATGCACCACTGCCTGTGTTGTGGCAAAGGCCTTGCTCTGGGCCACCCTGGGCTGTAAATCTCTCTCCTCTCCCTTAACTACTGTACCGTCTTAGCAACGCTTTAGGATATGTTGTAATATATAATAAACAAGCCCCCTCATTCAACTTCTCTGTCATAACTCTTAGCTATTTTCACCTGAACATTGTTTCAAATGAATTTAAAGATTATTTTGTCAAGTCCTCCTGAAAAACATCAGAGTTTGACTAAGGAGAATCAAGCCTACACGTTGATATAGAAGAACTGACATCTCTGTGACACCTAGCCCTCTCGTAGCTCTTTCTGAGGCCCTTCCTGTGTGTGCCGTGTTTTGCTGAGCAGGGCCTGAGGGCAGGCGGTGGGCGCCCCAGTCTCTAGGAGCACCAGGCCTCCCTGGCAGGGCTCTCTCCCCTGGAGGCAGAGGGTGCAGGGCAGAGCCAGGCCTGTGCTGGCTTTGAGGGCTCGCTGTAGCTGTTGGTATGAGATCCATGCAGCGACTGTTCAGCTAATTTACAGCCCAAAATGAACATTTTGATCTAAAATAATTTGCTAAATTGGGCCAAAATGAAGATGAGAAATAGGATGTTGAAAGTAGCAATATTATGGCATAATTCCAAAAAAAAGCACCCATAAACATGAACCCTAATCTCAGCTCTGCTGCCAGGTGCATAACAGAGACATCGTTTCCCCTCTCTGGGCCTCAGTTTTTGCGCCTGTGAAGTGAATAAGTTGGACTGGATAATGCTGAAATTTCTTTTGTTCTCTGAGTTTCTACTAGCCAATTTGTAAACTATTGTGCCTACATTTGCTGACTTACTAGCAAAATTTGGAAGATCCTATTCACTGGTCCCCTAACTCCAATTCCACAAAACATGATCTAACTTCGGCATTCCTATCTATGACATTTAGTGTCAAACCTAAGACACCTACAGGGCATTGGGTCAGATTCCTAGGGCTTCTGCCCACATGTTGAAGCTGGGTATGGGGACTAGAGTCTGAGGATTCCCCCACTGGCCACCGGTCTGTGGGGTCAGAGCTGGATACAGTGGTCTGGCCAGTGTACTTTCCTCCATGACCAGTTGAATGGGACCAGAATGAGGGCCACAGTCAAAGCCACAGGGCTCAGGAGGTTCTGAGGGGAGCAGGCAGCGGGGACAGCTTATCACTGAAGGACAGCAGTAGGCTGAGGGTGCTAAGTGCTGTGGACACTGCAGGCAGGCTCTCAGCCTCAGGGGTAAGCCTCCAAACTCCTACAAAGACTGGTGAGATGTGCAGTGACGTCTAGTGACTTCTAGGGGAAGGTCCTGTTCCCCAGTCCTCACAGCTACAGAGATGAGCTCTAACTCTGAGACACCCACCAACCAAAGAGACAAGGCTTTGCAGAGGGGCACCAGGCACGGCTAGGCTGAAATAAACAAGTAAACAAAATAGCTGACTGCCCCACAAGGTTCGACTGTGCAGACCTGAGGTGGCTACACAGTGTTTGAACCCACAGAGGGCCGAGTGATGAGGAACCCAGCCCTGTTTCGGGTCCAGATATAACTGGAGCGCCACAGGAGAAGGAAAGAGGTAGTGAAGTTGATCTGAAGCTACAGCCCAGCTCACACTCACCAGCTGTGCAACACTGGGCACATTGTTTAACTTCTCTGAGCCTCAGTTTCTCCACCTTAAAATGGGTATTATTGGTCAAATGAGTTAGCATAGATAAAGTGCTTCACACATAGGAAGTAATCAATAATGCTATTTTCTTCCTTTCCTTTTCCCCAACTCATAAGCAGAGATAAACTAGAAAGAGATATGGTCAAAAAAACAATTTCAAGTCCCAGCTCCTCACCTATTAACAAAATCAATTTGGCCCTCTCTTGAATGTTCCCTTCCTCACCAGTGAAATGGGAGTGCTAATGTCCGCAGCACGTGAGAGCTCAGCACACAGCCGTGGATGTTCTTTATCCACTGAAAAGTGCATGAGAAGGTAAGCCAAGACTCTAACGCTTAAGAATGCAGAAGGAGAGGACCTCTCTAACAACTGCGTGAGCCCAAGGGCGCTGTGTGGCTGCACATGGGGTCACTTCATCGTTATTAGCACCCAGTGCCCATCATTAGAGCAGACCAGGCAGGCAGCCTGGGTCTCACAGACGAGCCTGCTGCCTGCTGAAGGTAGTGACTCTGCTGCCGTGTCACCCTTCCCCGGGGCTGTTCTCCATCACTGGGCAGCCAGAAGACAAGCTACTTTCTGGCTTCGCTTTGCCTCTCACAGCTGGACAGCCGCCTTGAGGCTGGAACCACTGGACTCTCCTACAGTGGTTTTCCTGCACTGCAATGTTATTTTCCAAGAAAATAGGATCAGAGGATTCAGATACACTTGCTGACTCTCTGAGAAGAATTACCTGTGGATGACAAGCCCCTCGGGCCTCTGGGCCTCTGCTGTCCCTGTGCATGGGACGCCTCCTCTCAGGCCCTCCTCCATGGAGCTCTTCTCCTCCTTCAAGACGCACTCCGAAGTGCCCAGAACCCTCTCGCCAGCACTTCCCATGCTTACCATGCTGTACTGTTCCTATGTCCTCTTCCCCACAGGAGGTTGAAGCCTCGAGGCCGACTGCACCTTCCTTGTGTCTGTGACTCAGTGCCAGGCCTTCAGTGAAAACCACATTGAAACAGACCTGAGCTCTGCCGAAGGGCCCTGTGCCGCGACACCCCGGAGGCACCACGAAAGAAAAGGAAATAGAACTGCCAGGAGAGTGAGGGCTTCAGCGGTGAGGCACCCCCCAACCCTGGAATGCCACCCTACGTGGGGACAGAGGCCCTGCTCCTGCCAGAGGACTCCTAAATTTTGAATTCTTCTATCTACAGCAACCATGTTTTCTAGAAATCTAGAAAATGAAGATAAAAATTAAATAGCAAATGGTGGCCCATTGAAGAACTCCCTCTTATTGAAGTAAATACAATCACGAGAAACCAAGTTGCAAGACCCAGCACTTGTAACTACACCAGGACAAGAGTCTCGGGGGAGGGGTCAATCAGCATCACGCGCTCAGGGGGCCTGAGAAGCAATCCTAAGCAAAGTTGATGAAGCGCTTCACAGGTTAATGTGCTGGCAGCTGGTTCTGGGTCTGGGGCAACCCTGCCTCAGGGGCCATGAAGGGCTGCGGACTCACCTTCCCAAAGCCCCAGGGGCTCTGCAGAGAGAAGAAATCCTCCGATCCCATCTCAGTGGGATGCACCGAAGGACAGAGAACTGAGAACCAGGAGACCAGGGTTCTATTCGGAGCTCTCAGACACTGTGCCATCTTGGGCAAACCAGCTCGAGGCTCAGGTTCCTGTCTGTAAAATGGGGGCATCGGGCCTCTTGATGGCTTTTCCTCGTGTTCCGAGGAGCCCAGAGCTCCCCCGAAGTACCTGGGAAGCCATGTGGAGGTTCTCCAAGCCTGCCCCAGCCCACCCGGCCTTACTCCCCCGGCCCCGTGGCCTCGCCTCTCCCCACGCAAGAACAGCAACTCTGGGATCTTCTAAACCCAAGAGCTTTGCTTGGAAAAATCAAGTGTGTAAACCGCTGGCCTGGAGGATCTCTAAGAATCTTGCTGGCTCTCATTCCCGCATCTGGTCTCCTCAGTGGAACTGGAGAGCACAGTGGAGCCTAGCTGAAGTGGGTTTTGGGGCAGCCCCACGAGGAGCCATCCTTGCAGGGGGAGGTGGACTTCCCCTGGTGGAAGGAGAGGGCCAGGATGTGAGAGAACATTTTCCCCACGGAGCCACCTGGCTCCGACCAGAAGGACACAGGACCTGTTGCCCTTCCTCCCACCACAGCAGTGTGCCCTTGAGCAAGTCAGCTACTCTGAGTCTCAGTTTCCTCCTCTGTTGTTGACTAAGAAGCAAACGCCTCCCTGAATTGCCATGCTGACACATGCAAGAGCCTCTGGGGGAGGGCCCCTCCCTCTTCTACAGGAAAGAGAGGACACTGGCTGGCTGCTTCTAAGAAACAGCATGCCTTAGTTCAGAATTCTGTGTTTGGTTGATGTCTTCATAAAAGCTTAATTGGGAAGAAAATATATATAGCCTTCTTGCATTATTATTAAAAGCATCAGTTAATCTTGCTGTGAAGAGCTGCAATTTATTTGGGAGGGGCTCAGGAACAGCAAATTGGACCTCCAGATCAGAGTCATCATTGGTCCATAAGTCCTCCAGGCTCCTGGCTCCTAGCCAGCATGCCACAGTCCCTGCTGCTATGCTGGGTGCAGGGGAGGGCCAGGAGGAGCATGTCCACTGCCCCCACAAACCCCCACCCAGCGTCCTGGGTACGCACCACCCCTGCCTCACCCAACAGGACTGCAGCCTGACAAGCAGCCAGGAAAGGGAAGGTGAGCTTGGTCTTTCCTTCACTTGGAGTGTGTGAGGTCCCCACAGCTAAGGATGCTTATGTCCCATGAGCAACCCCAGGTAGGCGTGTACTAGTACCCGCAGGCCCTGTACACTGTATACTCAGCAGCAGCTCATGCCTCACCCTCCTGGAGTAGTCCCTGTCTGTTCTCTGCCCAGTGCTTACTTTCCTCTAGGGCTGGGACACCCGCTGCTTCCACGGACTGGTCCACACAGTAGGTCCCCCTCTACAGCTGCCAGACTTTCTGCATCAGCCACCCACCAGCCTGACCTTCTCCAGGTCTCCTCTGTGCCCAGCTCCCCCACCTGCCAAGCTGCTGTAGTTGCAGCCAAGTACACCTGAGGTCTGAGAGGTCAGTTCCAGTTCCCTGTGGATGTTATCAAGCCCATCACCATACCAATTTACCTGAGGATCAAGGTTCTTTATCACCATGATGCTAAACTGACAATGCTACACTAATTCACTGCAGAATTACTAAGAAGGAACTAAGTTTACTCATAGGCATGCATGCAAATCAAAGACAGAATTAACAAAAATCTTAGACCTGGCTCATTTAGCCCAACCACCCCATTTTAGGGTTAAAAGACTCAAGCTCAGAGAGGGGAAGTGATTGCTAGTGGCCACCCAGCAATCCAATCACATATAAAGGTAACAGTGGACCCAGTGGGGTGATGGAGGCGGTCTAAGTGTGGTCCTGCTTGGAGAGAGGAGCAGGACTAAATGCAGGAGTGGAGGCCACAGCTCAGCAGCAGGAAAATGGAAGGATATTTGGCTAATGGTGAGCTTCTCTGGCCCTTCAAGGTCAGTGTTGACAGAACTTGGCTACCAAGAGATAAAAGGAAGGTTCTGAAAACATTCCATCCATGCCACTGCCTCCAGCCATCTCTGTGCTCACAAGCTCTCTTGCAAACTTGTTTCCATTCTCCTCTTCTGCTTCTACTCGACTCAGCTAACGTGGGCCACTGCAACGGGGCCAAGGGACCCAAGGCAAGCCAGAGCTGGGTTCCTGCATTCCTGAACCCTCACAGAGTGTGGGCATGAGGAGAAGTTTGGGAGGGACAATGCCCTCCTCCCAGCAACCCAGCTTCCGCCCTGGTCCTTGGCCCAGAGCTGAGCTCCCAGGGAGGCAGGATGAGGAGGAGCTTCCAGCTGGGCTGAGGGAACACCATGAGCTTCTGGACTCTTCCTTGTGAGTGCCTCAGGGCCCGAGTGCTGATGGCTGTGCTGGTCTAATCGGGGTGTAGGACAGAAGGAATTTGAAGCCCCACATGACAGAAGGATCTAGCTCACTCTGCAGCTTGCTCTGAAGAGCTAAATGACACGTAATTCAGTTAAAGGAGAAGGAAGCAAACCTCATCACAACAGTTGAAAACACGAAAACAACAAATAAACAGCTGCTTTGAGCTGGCAACAAGGAGGCCAATTTGATCTTTGCAGAAAGAAAAATGCCTTCTTGCGAGTGCATGTGTGTGTGTGCAGAGAGAGGCAGCACTCTTCAAGAAGCTGCAGCTGCGAGCAGTTCAGAGCACAGCATTAACCACGTTCCTGAAACAATCTGCTAGATTAGAGCCACACCATTCACAGCACACACAGTACGGTCCCGAGTTGCAATACGAATAGGCTGCACCCACATACATGCTCCCACCACACACACGCACACGCACACTCCCGTGTCAGAGCTGGGCTCACGCGGAAGTGTGTGGACTCTGAGAGTCAAACATCCTAGGCTTGAAGATGTACCCCGACCCTCCCACCCAGCAGCCCCCAGTGAGCAGAGACACAGAGCATCGCTCTGCCCATTCCCTGGGCTGTAGGCAAACAACCCACCACAGAATCAGGAAGCACCAATTTAAAATGAAGATTCCTGGGGCCCTCTCCTGAGCTGGTAAATCAGAATCTCCCACTGTCCTGTGAAGGTGTCTTCGCAGGAACCTCAGTGATTCTTTTGCACACAAAGTTTGAGGAAGCACTCAGTGACATATTGTCTATAAGAGCATCTGTTAGCTATTGCTATAATAATTCGGCATAATGAAACAAACCCACAAAACCTCAGTGGCTTAAAACCACCTTCTTTGCCCTCACAGATTAGCAGGCCAACAGAGGCAGCTCAAATTCCAGCTGCAGGTCTGCGAGTATGGGGGCTGCTCCACATCCACTTATTCCAGGGTCAAGGCTGAGGGGGCAGCAACGCATCTCCTAGTACAGTAAAGGTAGAAAAAGGCAGAGACCTACAAGGCCTCTTCAGGCTTGGTCTCAGAATGGCTTGCTGTCACTTCCACCCCATCACAATGTCCGAAGTAAATTACATGGATAGGCCCAGAGTCACAGAATAAGGAACTGCACACAGCCTACCATGAAACTGTGACAGGGGCGTGGACTCAGGGAGGGGTGAAGAAGTGAGGCCCACTCGTCCTCACAGTTGCTTATTTTCTTTATCTACAAAACTCTCTTCTCTGTAGAACCGGTGCATAACAATCCCTGCCCCTCCATACCCCATGGAAGTGTGGCAAGGATATGCCCACCGCCGTTGTCATCATCGCAGTAAGGAGACCACGACTTTCACAGTGATTTCTGAGCCGCGTGAGATGATGCGCACATTAGCCACCATGACCATCATTCCTAAACATGAGCTCGGAGAGGTGGAGGACAGGGGCAGACCAGGCACCTCTCCGTCCTGACAGGTCCTCCACATCTGCCTCACGAGGCTGGATTGCATGGCCTGCATGTGCTTATTCACTTCTTCACTCGACCTGCTCCCAGCACAGTAAAGACCACAACAGGAGGCCTCCCCTTGGTAGGCCCAAGTCCTCCTGCTGAAGAGATTACATCAAAATTTCTAAATGCCAGAGCCACACAGCCCTGCGGCTCCAGAACCTTTCCTTTATGCACACAACTCCAACATTCCATCACCAGTCAACCCTACACCTCTGCTCCTGAAGACTCTTAATTTGTTTACACTGCAGGAACGTACAGATCCTGGCTGGTCAGCAGCTGTATCACTCTCAGCATGCCCAAAGCTCCTGCACTTTTGGTAAAGCCCTCTTCTGTTTGGTGAATTTGTTGTGGTGTCTACACTGATCCTGTGGTGTCTCCACCCTAGTACATTAACCATGCTAGGCCAGCAGCATGGAAGCATGGCCCACTCTTAACCAAGCCTTGCCCACAGCACTGTGCTCTGCTACTAGGCCACCTGGGGACACTGGCACCCGCACACCTGAACGTGAGGGTGCGGTCTGGATGAAGAGAACCTCAGGTCTGGGAAATGCCCATTTCCCTCGGTCCACCGAGCCTAGGCCCACCCCGCTCTTCAGTGTGCTTCTGAGGTCTGCTTCCTTGTATGTCTCTGTGGAGACAGCGATCAGGCCTGAGTCCTGCCCTTCACAGCAGGAGAGCGGTCCAGAGCCACTCGCTTTCCCCATCATCTCTGTGCCCTAAAGACGGGACCCGCGGAAAGGAGTCTTCCAGAGCTCCTCTCAGGGCCAGTGTTAAGGCGTCAACACGCTTAGACAAAGGCAGTCATCTCTCTGAGGCGGACGCAGGGAAGATGAAGACGTGCGTCTTTCATGGTCCCTAATACGTGCCTGGTGGGGAGATTTTCGTCAGTCTCACCTAGAACTCAGTGAGGTTTTTTAAGCTCCTAATTCAAGTTTTTGACAAACCAAGAAAAATTCCCTGTATTATTTTTTATTTATTGCTTCTCCATCTGTTCCTTTTTCTCCTTCTGGAACGCCTACTATTTACATGTGAATTCACCAGAATGTATCCTCCAAATATCTTATTTCTTTTCTCCTCATAATTTCCAGCTCTATATTTTTGGCTCCATATTTGAGATATTTCTTCCACTTGATCTTCTAAGTCAACAATTTACTTTTCAGGAGTTGCCACCTTCTTCTTTAATTCAGCTACTTAATGTTTCCACTTGGAATGTGTGCCTTTTAGCTCCGGAAAGTTCCATGTATGCTGTGCTTTAATCCCCTGGGGGCTTGGTTTGGTCACTCCTGTTGTTGGTTTGCATCTGCGTCCTGCAGCGGAGCTGCCTCCGCTGGGCGTTCCAATTGTTCTCTCTCGTGTTGAAGGGTCCCCTTCACTGTGTTTCAGTTTTCCATTGCTGCCCCATATTTACTTCATGGGCCCTTTCAAGCTGTTGGAGTTCCCTGAGCAGTGGCACACCGGGACGCCTGTGAGTCCTGGGGGTCAGCTGTCCGTCCTCCACTGAGGCTGCAGAGGGGAGACTCTCTGCTTCCACCCTCATGGCTGCTAGAGTAACATTCTCCAGCTCCAGGAGTGCGGAGGGACTCAGCGCAGCCCTACAGTCTCCAGCAGCTTCTCTGGGTTCAGCGACACCAGCCGCATACTACTGCCTACTCAGAATGTTCCCTGAAGTACCCAACATTCATCTCAAGCTTAACGTCCAAAACACAACTCTTGTTTTTCCTAAGAAATCTTATTCTCCGCCCACTATTCCCTACCTCTTTGATCCACAGACCTAGGAGTTACCCTTGATCCTCATCACATACATCCAAACTCGCCAAGTTTTCTTTGTTATCCCAGGGCTAATTTCCACATCTTTCTGACAAGACACTTTTCTTATGTCCACAGTAACCAGATTTCCTCTATTAGGTTGTACAGTCCTAGATTTTTGCTTCCTACTCCTAATTATTTATTCAGGCATTCATGCTTTTGAAAAATATATATTAAGTACCTGCTGTATGCCAGCTCCTGAGTTAGGTTCGGAAAGTTTGTCGGTGCTGACAAGTGGATTCTGACTCCTAGCAACCCTGTGCCTAGCAAATACATCTCTGCCCAGTCTTTTGCGCCATCCTCTCACCTTCCGGTGTTGTATCACACAATGCCCCGCTGTTACTTACAGGGTTTTCATGGCCGATTTTTCGGAAGCGAGTGGCCAGGTCCCTCTTCCTAACCTGTCTCAGGCTGGAAGCTCTGCTGAAAACTGTCCACCACGGGTGACCCTGCTGTTATTTGAAATCTCTGTGGCATAGCTTTTAGCATCACAGCAACACATAGCTGCCACAGTATGACAACCGACAGACAGATGGTGTGGTTCCCTGACCAGGACATGAACCTCACCATGGTAGTAAGAGCATCTTAACCACTAGACCACTAAGTGAACAAATGGTGAACAAATCGTGGTCCTCACCCTCAAGATACTTATTCTATATACGTAAACAGGAAATACTGTGCAGAGGGCTCTGTGCTGTGTGGGAACAGGGACGAGTCCTGTGGGAATGGGGAGGATGGGTGCCCATTTTCTCTGACACCTGTTAAGGGGCCCAATCCTTTCTTTCTTCCCTCCACCTTCAGCATCTCTTCCTATTCAACAAGCGTGTCTAATAGCCTTGCATTATTCCTGTCTCTGCTCTCCATGGGTATTTATCCCTCTCTTGATTGTTGCCTTCTTCTTATCACACTTCCCTCTTGTTCCCTCCCCTTTTCCCTGGCAGGAGCCACTACACCCTACTATTCTGAACCCTATGGAGCATCACTGACAGGACTACCTCTTCTGTGCTTCTGCCTCCTTCAGCAGCTGGGGAACCACATCTTGTCATCTTCTCTTACCTGCTCCTCTTACTTCCCATATCTGAAGGCAGCACAGTTTAAGAGAAAAAGTTCCTGGCTCAACAAACCTTAATTCTAGCTATTCTTTGCTCTGCCAGCCTTATGATTCTAGGCGTATTTCCAGACCTTGTTGGGCCTCAGTTTTCTCATTTGTAAAATGAAAATAAATTAGACAAGATCTCTTTCAAAGGAGAAGTTTTCTTCTAAACTTGACATTCTATGAATTTATAAAACTTGTTTACTATGAATTTAATGGAATGTAGGATGTTTATCTTGGTGAAGAGGAATCAAAAGATGGACATTATCACTGCCTTTAAAACTTTACCCTGTCTTGTGCCCATGAGCCTTTACCACTCAAAGTGATCTTGTGGGCCCACGGCATCAGCATCACCTTAGGACCTTTTAGAAATATGGGTCTGGGGCCCACTGAGTCAGAACCTACATTCGAGTCAGATGCCAATCAGACTCAGGAGATTTCTAAGTACGTTACAGTTTGAGTCTCCACCCTAAAGGACACAGCCCGAAGATGTCAAGGGAAGCAGTTTTCAGTTTCAGTAAAAAGAACTTTCTAATTTAGGGAGCAGAACAAAAATGGAATGGGATGCGTAAAAAGGCACAAGGGTCTCTGGCAAAACAGAAATAGGATAGGTCCCTCCCAGGGATGTTGCACAGGGGGATGGAGTATCCTGGAGGGGTTTGGATGGATAAGCTGTGGTTCCTTCCAACTCTGAGTTGTATGGTTTTTAGATTCTACTTCTGCTCATTGCCTCGGCTCTACCCAGGGGCCAGGGGAGCCAGAACATCAGCACACTACTCCACTCAGCCGGTTCTGAGATACCATCACCGACACAGACATACTGGTGGAAGAGAGCAGTGGGTCAGAGGAAAGGGACCAGGCCCATCCCTCCTCACAAGAGACCTTTTCTGGGAAAGCCCCTGGGCCTCCTGCAGGCCACAAACCTCTTTCCTGCCTGGACTACACAAAGCCCTTCTCTCCCTTCCTGGTCCAGGGCTTGGATTCTCAAGTTAGAAACTAATTCTTGTTCAAATTAGTCCATCTCACAGATAGAATTAGAAGCTGGGCAACTATTTGAGAACTACAATCACTTCAGTCCAATTGTTCTGGCATGTCAGCTCCATCCACTAGTGAAGAGTTTGCTCCTCATCCTCTAGTGCTGGTGGGAAGCCATTACTCAAGGAAGCAAGGCTAGTCTGTTGGAACAGAGGAGGCAAATGGCTGGAGGACTGGCTTCAGGCAAAAGCAGAGGCACCCAGCTAAGCCAGGAGGGAGGCAGGGGCAAGGGGGCCAAGGATTAGATTCTGCCCAAGGAGGAAAACCTGAGCAGAGCAGGACAATCTCCTCTGTGAGAGCAGACCCCAAGATAGGGTTTGGTCAAGACAAGGCACCCATCTGTGCCTCAGTTTCCTTATACATAATTGAAGAGTGATGAGACCTCCGCTGCCCATCTCATGAGGTTATACTTAGGAAAAATCAAACAACACAGTTTGTTTGAAACCTCATTTATTTATTCATTCATTTTTAATAAACTATTATAACATCTAATATTCGTTAGGTATCGAGCAGGTACCAAACACTGGGCTGGGTGGAAGAGCTGATTTAATGAACAAGACACAGTCTGAACTCCCATGGAACTCAGGAGGAATTATGCTGACTAATAGATAGCAGAGATGCTGGTGGTGGTGATGGTAATGATGATGACGAGGACGACCTCAGAAGATTCTGCTGGCCAGTACTTGATTTTAATGTGCAGTGAAAGATTGTTCCTCCCATCGCTCATCTTGGCTATGAGCTAAGAGAAATTAAAATGCTTTTGTATGAGGCAAACAATATACATATTTTATGAAATACATTTCTCTGCCTGTTTAATTGTGGGATCTTCAAGAAAGGCAGAGAGATTCACTGTTCACCACTCAGATAAATGGATCAAGTTTCAGCCTTCAGCCTCAGGAGGTCCCCTGACCACTGTAATGTCCTGGCTCTCCAGGTCTGCTGGGGGTCAGAGCATGCAGGTGGGCTCGTGGCCATGTAATGTGGCCTGGGCAGCTTTCTTTCCTTCCTGAGTCCCAGTGTGCCCAGGTATAAAGCTAAAACATCCACTTTCCCATTGCTTAAGGTTCCTTGAGCCTGATTTATCACAAACAAATCTTCTGAGACTCACAAAGATGACATTAGTTTACTAGAGAACAAGGGAAAAGGTCATTGGAAATGGTCTGACCTACATCTCCAGGGGTATCCTCAGTCCTCGCATTGTCAGAACACTCCCATCATTCTCCTCAATCCTTAATTGAGAATGTGGACGTTCCAGATCCCCCCTCAAAAAAATGTTAAGAGCTTTAAAGGTGTTCTCAAATGGGGGAAATGCTGGGCCCTCCTGTGCATCAACCGTGGAGTTCTACCAGGTAGTCTACAGGTGACGACAGCCAGGCCAGGCCTAGGAGAGGGCTTTGTGATTGCCCTGGCTACGTAAATAGGCAAGTGTCAAGTAACAAGGTAGGTTTACCAAAAAACTGATGACCCAGCCTTTGGGACCTCTTTTCTGGATCTCAGAGCTAAGTTGTGGAAAGCTCACTATAAAGTTATGCCAGTTGGGCCACCAATGTGTAGGGAGGATTACAATTTGATTTAGGGGACCCACTGCACCAGGACTTCATCACACCTTCACTACACCCAGAACATATCATCACTTCCATAGAACACTATCTTTATCTCACCATATTGAATCTCTTTAGACTGTAAGCTCATGAGCATAAGGAAAACGTACTGACCAGTAACAAGCACCTAGCAGGCACTCAATAACGTTAACTGAATGAGTGAACAAATGAATGGATTCTTTTTTAAAAAAGAACTTAAAGAAGAGAATACTGAGAACCACTGATTTTTAAAGACATATAATCCTAGAAATTAAAAGGATCTTAGATATCAACTACTTAGCAGAAATGGCCAGCACCACCCACTCAAGGCAAACATCACTAATGGGTCATTACACTGTGTCCTGCTTACCACACACATAGCCTCAGAACACTTCACACAGCGCTTCACACATCCATAACCAATTTCCTGAAGTTGGAATGCAAAGAAAATTCATTTGACATCCCTGATCTAGCTCAGTCCCCTCATCTGGACCATGGGCTGTCTTACCTTTTCTGATCCTCCCCCAAAAATCTTGTTTCTACTAGTACGCCTTATCTAGCTGCCACTTTAAAGAAGATCCTGTCTTTTTCAAAGAAACACAGCTACAGGGCCTGGAAACAAGGCTCTATGTGGATGTCAGCCTAGCTTCCACAATGTGATGCCCTCCTGCCAAGCCCAAGTTGGGCTTCCAGTGTCCTGATATTGCCTGTGTCCAGATGCGAGAACATATGCCTCTCATGAGTGGCGCTGGCCTCGGTGCTGAAACATAGATCTGTAGATGTGAGACCGTAAAACCTACATTATAGAGGATTTAGGGTGTTTGCTTTGCTGAATGAGGGATTAGAGACCAGAAAACCCAAAATGACCATCCATTTGCAGAAAATGGAGTTGGAGAATTACAACTGTCAGATGCGTGCTCTAACCCAGAGGGTCCTATTAGAGCTCTCCCTAACTCCTGACACCCTTTCTCCATCACTAGGCTATGAGAGGACAGATCACCAGTTCCCCTGCAGAGACCCTGAATGCAGGCAGCCAGGAAGTGGCTGTCAGATGAAGGGCAGCTTTTTCAGTTGCACGTCTGTATGCAACTATCTCTAGGGCATGGCACCTTGTGAGCAGCCACACTGGCCGGGGGGCTAATTGTCTGGGCAGGAGGCTCAGGACTGCCAGCTTTGGAATATCACCAGAGGGCCTGCTGCTGACCTGTGTCAAGGCATTCAAGTGGCCTTGTCCCCCTCATTCCTTCTTGAAGTCTGAGGAAAAGCTGTCTCCAACATTCAGCATCCTTTCCATTCATATGTCCATACCTCCTCCTTCTCACTGCCCAGAGATCCTAACAGACCCTTACTCATTCCATAAAGCCAGCAAGCAAATGCTCCTCGGCCCCTTCAGCTTCCTATGATCAAGGAGGCTGTCAGGTAGTGTTTAGTGTCGGTTCTCTCTTTTCCCATCTGCCATAACACTTAATCAGGCCACATGCAGGTTAGGCAAAGATCATCAGGGTCTGCTAATTGTAAGTATCATCCCTCCCCACCTTCTGCCATCATCTTGGCTCTAGGGGAAAAAAAAGAAAGAAAATCACAGGACTGAGGAATCTAGAGAGGAAGGAGAGAGGCCTGCTTCTGATACATGCAGCACAAAAAAAGATTTCTCAAATCTTTTAACATAAAATCTTTCTTTCAGAATGTGCCTGATCAAAAATCACTAAGTCTGAAATTTACCTGCAACCATTATATTCTCCTCCTCCTCCTCCTTTCCCACTCAAAAAATGTCATTATAACCAGCATCCTGGGTGATAACAAAGAGAATTCAGCGGCCACTGCCCACTGCTTTCCCCTCCTCCTCAGCATCTGCAGCAGCCCTTGACCAGGTCTCGGTCTGCCCATAGACAACCAATGCCCTGCCCATCTCTTCCTTCCTTCAGAAGGATCCAGTGGTACGGTACATGAAGAAAAGCAGATGGTGGAACTGAAACACAGAAACCTCTGGGTGAGAGGACCACTGGACTGAGAGCAGGAGCTGGATTTTGCATTTCTCTATTTTCAGCACCCAGCAGAGCTCCTAGCACAGAGGAGGCTCCCAGAAATTGGGTTGAATGAATGAATGAACAAATAAATGAAATCAAAGTACCCACAAGGGAAGACT
Source organism: Equus quagga (assembly GCF_021613505.1). Taxonomy (NCBI): domain Eukaryota; kingdom Metazoa; phylum Chordata; class Mammalia; order Perissodactyla; family Equidae; genus Equus; species Equus quagga. The sequence goes on along the minus strand of NC_060280.1, from coordinate 82,543,690 downwards.
CCTGGCTCCTCCTTTACATCTTCCAAATCTCAAAAAGAAAGGGTGAGAGAGGCTCAGGGGTAGGAAGCTACTTCTGCAGAAGCTCTGCTAACACCCAAAGGTCCAAGATGTCTGCCCATCACCCTGGCTGTGGAGGGGAGCCTAGGCAGGAAATTAAGCAACTACATCCATCATATTTATTCAACAGCTCCTCTCTAGAAGACACTAGAGTGGAGATCAGTCATGCACACGAATCCTTAAACTCCAAGAGAGAACGTTCTCACTTCACCTGTCACTGTCCTTCTCTCCATGCTCTAGCCTCACTTGCCTTGTTTTTGTTTCTCAAACACACCGAGCATTTTCCTGCCTCCCAGCTGTGCCTGTTGCCGTTCCCTGGGCCCGGCCCCTGTCCTCCAGCTCCTCATGAACCAGGCCCTTCTCATCCTGCAGGTTGTAGCTCAAACGTGACCTCCTGACAGAGGCTTTCCCAATCCTCCCCTCTAAAGAGCCCCTCCCAAGAGTTTCCCTAGCTCTTCACCCTGTTGATTCCCCGTCCAACATTTCACTCAACACCTGTGTTTATCCTGTTTGTCTGCTTGCCTATTACAGCTGCTAGCGCACGGGCTTCTGAGGTACACTCAGACAATGAGCAGCACGAGTCCCGGAACGAGACTGCCGGCATCAAAGCCAACTTTGTCACCTAGTATACATGTGACTTTGACTGAATTACCTGAATACCACGCCTCAGATTCCTGACCTATAAAATGGAATTGATAATAGAACCTTATCTTACACAGTCCCTCATAAATAAACATTGTGAAATTAGTTAACGCACAGGAAGACTTAGAGCATCACCTGGTAGATAGAAAGTTAACGTTTCTAATTGCTGTTCTTTACTGCTCTGTCTGTTATTACCGTATAGCCTGGTGTCCAGCACAGCCTGGTCTACAGCAGGAGCCCACATAACAGGAGCTGGTCACCCGCAGATACTATTAGCTGAACAAGTGAAAGACGCACACGTGAGTAGGAGCATCCAGAGAAAGCGCCATGGGACTGAGCGAAGGCAGCTTGCTTCCTGAGGTGCCTGGGAATAAGGAGAGGCTGCAGGAAGAGGGCAACAGGGCCAGGGCAGCCTTGAAGGAACTGAGGGAGCCCCTAGGGCTTGCTCTACAGTTGACTCAGGCCCAGGCTGGAAGGGGCTCTAGAGGGACTTGGGAGGAATGGGCTCTGGAGAGACATGAGGGAGTGGCTGGGGAGGTCAAGGGGCAACCTGAGTTGTTTACACTTACCCAAGGCGACAGAGAATGGTCCCAGTTCGCCTCAGGGAGATGCTCCCCCACACCGCAGGGCTCTTCTCCCATCGCGTCTCATGCCTCCTTCAGCCACAGGAGAAACAAAACAAAAATTACATCACTTCAGCCGTCTAGAGCCATGCAACTGTGCCCTTCCTGTGGACACAGAGGCTAGAGAGGGCAGAGACAGAAGGCAGGAGTCAGCCTGCTTGCTGCAGCTCAGGAGGAATGCTGGCCCTGCTGGGGTGGGAGGGAGGGGGAAAAGACCAGGGCTGAGAGTCCTGGTGACCAAAGACCATTTCAATTTGTTATGGGGAAACAAGCATGTTCAAGATCTAGAGCTCTGACCAGAAGCCTCCTGATGAAAGGCAAGAGCTAAAAGGTCTCTTCCCCTTCCAGTCCCTGGGCCCTGAGCTCAACCACCCAAAACCACACATGCACACACATCCAGCGAGAGCCACCACAGGAGCATTTCACGTGTGCCTGCGGATGCTGGAGGCATGACTGAGCCCTGAGGAGCTCACCCTGCCTGCCTAGCAGAGTGGCTCTCTCCTTCCTCTTGCTCCCCACTCTCTAGTGTGGGAGGGGCTGTGCAACGACAGGTGTGCACCCGCAGCATGTAATGAGGGCGTTCTCCTTGGACCTACCCGCTCACAGCAAAATCACTGCTGTAGATTCCAGGGGGGCATCCGATGCTCCCTAGAAGTGGGGCCCCAACAATTGGACAGCTAAGACAGGCGCCGAATCCCAGACAGGCAGGTGGCAGCTCAGTTGTGCTCCGATTCCTCTCTGGGGTGGTTAGCTGAGAAGGAAGGGCTCCTTGGAAAAGGAAGCACCATTACAAATCAGGAGCAGACCAAGGCTCCTTGGTAAAAGACAGGCCAAGGCAGAGGGAACTCACAAGGGGAATAATTAGCCAATAAGAGTCAACTAATTGTCATTCATATTAAATTAGGGCACAGGTGATTTGGAGAAAACCTACAGACCCTCCCAGATGTCTTGCTGGATTTGCATTGCAGACAACAGTTTTATGGGACCCTGCTGGGCATCAGATGGCAGGAGCTGGGCCAGGACTAGAGTGGGGGAAGGGCTGCTGTCCTGCTTAACTACACAATAAACAGATAGCAGCTTGTCCCAGAGGACAGATCTGGGCTTTGCATACTAAACACTTTGGTGCTAGGCTTTGGGGGCCTCTGAGAAGAGGGGCTCACTCTTGGCAGGGGAAGAGGGAAGAGGGAAAGATCAGTCATTCAGGGAGACCCAGGGGCTCCTTGCGTTTGGAGCAAGGGCTAAGTTTTGGGGATCCACTAAATCCAGATGTGGAAGGAAGCGAAGGGTGTCTACAGACCTGCAGAGGCCAAGCAGGAAGACAGAGAAAAGGGGTAGAAAGACACCACTTAGGGTCCAACCACCTTGTGGGGACTGGGGGGGGTGTGCACATGTGTCTGTAGATGTGCGGGTCTCTGCAAGTACACACACGTACATGCACACATACATACACACGAGGTATAGGAGGGTATAGCTGTGTGTGTTTGCATGCATATCTGCCTTTGTGTGGGTGTTTTGTGTCTACATAGCTGTTTGTATATTTGTGTGTGTCCATGCAATTGGGGTGTTGCCAAAACTTCCCACCAAAAGTAATGGCAGGCTGTTCTGTGTTCACTGAGGCTTATCACACTAATTTTAATCCCACATTATTGTTTTAAGTTGGCTCAAAAAATTAATATTAAAAAATTCTGTAAATAGAGCCTGGGGCTAAGTAATAAGATGGGTCCCTAGAAAGGGATTTACTACCACTATTGTTCTTAGAGTATGGTGAGGGTAAAGCTTGTTGCCCTTTGTGCTCCCTCTGGTTAGCCTCCCATTAGCTAAAGGGAGAGAACCTGAGATGCCTGCAGAGAGGGTCCAAGTGGCCACAGCCTGTTGGGGACCAGGCAGGACTCTAGGTGATTTAGTCCAACCCTGTTTTTACTATTGAAGAGACTGGCTCTGAAGGGAGGTGGCCATTCAGGTGGTGCCTTCAGAACTGGCCTGAAACCCAGGCTTTCTCATTGCCTCCCTCCCCAAGCTCAGCACCTGGGGCTGAACCTTGTCCTGGGAAACTGATGGAGAAATGGGTGTAAACTTGTCACACCCTCACACACACACACCACATGCTGTTGATGATCCCCTCTGTGGTTCTCAGTTTTCTTGTTTGTAAAATGGGGGACTAGAACTAGAAACTCTCCAAGGTCATATCTGCCCTGACATTTGGTGACTCTGTGACTGGGACTGGCTGCGCAAGTGGGGAGAGAGGCAGTTGGTACTCCATGCACACTGATGGGCAGGTCCCTCCTCTGCACTCTCTTGAGCTGTCCTTTCCTGTTCCTGCACTGCTCTTCCCCTCTCTCCAGATGGTGTAGAGTGCTAGGGAGAAGCAGAGTGTGGAGGCAAGGAAAACATGGTCTCAGGAAAGTTTCTCTTAGCAGAGTTTAAAGGAGCAAGGGTTATTCCAATAAGGGAAGGAAAAAGCAAAGTAGGGCTTGCTGTAATTCATCCTGCATTAAGAGAATAATGAAATGATCCTGCACTGGGCAGGAGGTACTCAGGTTAGATTTGGAAGAACTTCCTCTCTGGCAAAGAGGGCTATTAAACACAGGAAAGGAATAGAGAGTGAGAGGGAGGGACAGCTGTCCCTAAAGGCAGCAATTAATTATAGTTTCAAATGTCTGTGAGGTGGTATGGATGGTGGCATCCCTTCCTCATCTCAAGGTCTTGACCAAATTGGCTAATTCTAAAGCCCTGCCCCTACCCTCCCCCCATCCCACACCCACCACACATACTCAGCAGAAGGAGCAGGGCCTGGCTAGGTAGTGACGAGAGCAGAGAATGTGATAGGAGGGGTCCTGTGTCCTCAGCATCAGCTTACAGGACATAAGCACCTTGCCTGGTGGCACAATTTTGACTTAGCAACGTGTGATGGCAGGTTGACAGTTGGGCACCTGAGAAGGGAAGGAGGCATCAGACCTGGTGGGAGGGTTTGAGCTAGGAAAAAGCACTGACATCCTTGGGCCCTGCTGGGAACAGAACCTCAGCTACAGGAGCTGGCCTTCTCCTGTGGCTCGGAAGAAGACAAAGGGTGTCTCTGCCTACAGGTGTGCAGGAGGAGGACCAGTCAGGGGTACAAATCCTTAAAACATACAAGGATAGCTTCTAAGTCTCTGGCAACTTGACAAAAGAGCATTTGGGAGTATCTCCATAGATGGTTACATGCCATGGCTACACCTGCCCCCACACATACATGCACACACATGTGCATACACACGGACTCACTGGTCACACATCCCCCAGCCCACTCGGCTCACATAGGCAAGGAACATGCAGAGGCTTCTTTGCCCAAGATCCCTGGTAAATTCCTGGATAGCCCGCTGGCCCGCTTTGCTCCATCCCTGCCTCTCCGTTATCCCTTTCCACCTCCCTCTCCACCCCAGCCTTGCTCCCTGCCTGCTCCTTGGAACAACCAGGGCACTGTGGGAGGTGGGCTGAGGCCGACACTTGCCACGCCCTTCGACCAGGCAGCAGTACCTGACAGGTGGGGCCGCCCTGTAGGCCGGCGCCTGAGGACCCCCATCTCCACCCCACACAGGCACCCCTGTATAGGGCAGATACCATCCGCCCCCACCAGCCATCGCCCATCCCGGGACGCCTGAAGCCAAGGACGGATCTGCATCCTCCCTGCTCCCCAGCTTGGCTCTCGGTCCCAGAGAACCGCCCCCCAACTGCCCAGCCCGGAAACAATCATCCTTTGAGAAAGGCTGCCAAGCCGGGCGCCAGGAACAGCCAGGGTGGAGGCGGGGTGGGATGGGGGTGCAGGCCGCGGAGCGACGAGCTTTAACTCCAGCGAGCCGGGGCCCGGGGGCGTCGGGACCCCGCGCGCAGCCCCTGCTCCGGAGTCTACAGCAAGAGCCTCCTCCGCTCGGAGGCTGTGTTGCGGAGGTGATGATACCAATCCCAGGGGGTCCTCGCCGGCCTCCCTCCCCGCGCCCCCCGCCTCTGCGGCCGAGATTGGTACCGACCATTAGCGGCGCGGGTCCCGCCGGCAGCTCGCGCTCGCTCGGGGCGGGGCGGGCGCGCGTGGGGGCGGGGCGGGAGGCGCTGTCACAGCCGCGGCGGCCCCGGCGCATCTGCCGCCGCCGAGGGGACTCCGCGCCGGCCCGCTCGGCTAGGCTCCGGCCCCGCGCCCAGGCCGCCCGCGCTTCCCTCTCCGCGCCCCTGGTGCCGGCCCCCTGCTTCCTCCCGCCCCCCGCGCCTCCCCTCTCCGTCTCCCCCGCCCCCCACGCCGCCCTGCCCGCGCCCTCCCGCGCGCTCCCAGGCTCCGGCCGTCGCCTCGCGGAGTCCACCAGGAGCCGGGCGGGGGCTTCGGGGCCGGGCGGGGGCTGCAGGCGAGCGGGCCGCGGACCCCGGCTATGAAGTGGCCCCCCGGGGCCCGGAGCCCGAGAGACCCCGGAGAGGGAGGTGCGCGCGGCCCAGGGCAGCAGCCGGGGGACGCCGGGGTCGGGGCGTAGCGGCCGCCGCCCGCGATGGACCGCGCCGGGAACGATCTGGACTCGCCGCCGCAGGTCAGTGCCCCCAACGCCGCCTTCGCCCCCGCGGGCGCCGCGGCCGCGCACAGAGCCCCTTTATGCGTCCCCATCAGTAACCACGCCGTGTCCTCCCGGGTGCGTGTGTGTGTGTGTGTGTGTGTGTGTGTGTGTGTCTGTGTATTGGGTTGGGTTGTGCGCACAGTGGAAGCAGCTGGAAAGGGGGCCAGGAAGGAGGCCCGGGCTGGGAGGCGCTGCCACCAAGGGGCTGAGAAACAAAACCTGGGCGCCGCCTGCCCTCCTTGGGCTGCATTAGGGGAGAGCTGGTTCTCAGCAGCTTCCAACAACTGGCCAGGCTTTTAGCTCGTTGGTCCGTTTCCATCTCAGCAGGTAGTTCCTGGGGGTCCAGAGGAGTCAGGGGCCAGCACCCCCACCGCACCCCTGCCTCCCAGTAGTCATCCCCAACGGCTCTGAGCTGCAGGCACTGGCAAGTTAACTCTCTTCACGGGACCCAGGCTCTGCAGCTCTGCTGGGGAGGCTAAGGGGCTGAGAGGTGGCAAGAAGGGGGCAAAGGGTCCTTGGGACCTTTAGTGTACCGAGGAGAAGAAAGGAGGCATGGTCAAGTTCCCCACCCTCCTCCCGCACTCGAGCTCAGACCTGACATCCTGATCCCCCAGAGTTAGAGGGTACAGCTTCCGAAAAGGAAGCTGAGAGATGAGGCAGGAAAGAAGAAAGGAGGAAACCACAGGATCCAACAGTGCCAGGGAGAGGAGGTGACAGCCTGGTACCAAGCAGCTAGAGTCAAGAGCCCCCCTCCCCTCACACACACATAAACAAGATCTTGACCAGCCTCCCCTTCCCCTTTCTCTCTCCCAGGAGGGCCTAGTCTCAGCCATGCACCATGTACATGGATTCTTGTAGAAGCTGGAGCTGAGGAACTCTGGGGATTTCTAATTCACAGACTCTGAAGGGGGCCTTGACAGTTGCTAGCCCCATGCTGGTGGGTGCAGCTCCACCTGCAAGGGTACCAATCTGGATGGAGTATCCATTGGGACCCTGAGCTTGGGTTGTGTGGCATGCGCTGTGTAAAAGGATGGGGTAGGGATGTTCTAGTGCATAGCACTGTGAAGTTGTCGTGTATGTTTGTGTGGAGATGAGAGGCACACAGCTTCCTAAGTTACTGAGGTTATGAGCGAGGTGGCCTTGCAGGACCATTGCTCTAGAGTTTCTAAAATTTGTCTTCTGTGCCTCATGTCTTGCTGCCTCTGCCAATAGCCACCACAGGGATTGAGACATTTCCTCCCAGAACCTGCTTAGCTAGTGACCAGTATTGGCCTTGCTGGACCAAACATCAAGTCCTTCCTTAATACGGAATGCAGACTCTTCCCCATGAGACCCTCAAACAGACTGTCCACTCTGCCCCGTCCATGCCAACACCCCCAAAGGTTTTGGAGCTGTGTGCCATTTTCCTCTACCCCTTTTGGTGGGAGCAAGAAGGCTTGCTAGAGTTAGTGGAACAGGGAGGGGCGGTGGGTCTGTGCCCGTTCAGCACAGGAGCCATTTCTGTGCCTGATCTGGAGACGCTTGGGAATCATCCATGTGCAGGCGTATCAGAAGCTCATATGTGCTGGATTGGATGAGTGCATATAGATTTCTAGAGGAGCAGGCACTGACTGGTCCTCCTGAAGCGTGGCGAGATAAATCACTGAGGTGGGACAGCTCCAGCAACAGGATTGGATCCTGCAGCAGAGACCAGGGGCTTCAGAGGAAGATGCTGGTAGGACTAGCCTAGTCCCTGCCCCAGGCCCCTGGACAGGCGTGGACTGTCCCACAGTAGTTTTTGAGGGGCGGGGGGACCAAGTCACTGTCCTTCCGTGCTGCAGAGCACAGGGCGATGAGGCAGGGCGGGAGTTTTGCACGTGTAAGAGATGCAGGCGAGCTGAGCGGGAGTCTAGGACAGGGGGCATGTGGGTTCAGTTTGGCTGGAAGAGAGGAGTGAGCTGGCACAGAGGTGCCTGAGAGCACTCTTCCACTGAGAACTGGAGAGAGAGGCAGGGCTCAGGAAGAGAAAGAATCTGAGAGTGTCTGAGGCTGGCAAAGAAGCCAGCATGAGACCACAGACAAAGACACAAGCACGTTCACAGAACGAAGGAGGGAGGCCCCAAGGCAGAAGTCTGGCTCGCCCAGTGGTGCTGTGGGAGCCAGCCCAGGAACCCTGCTTCCCAAGATCCCCAGTACTGGCAGTCATCCGCCTGCAGGGGCCCCGCAGTGGAGCAGTGGCATGGTCTCCTGAGGAAGGGTCTTTCTGTGGCTCTGAGGAATGCAGGTGGGTGGGAGGGAGGCCCAAAGGCAGAAGGGGACGGGCTGTGAGAGCAGGATATTCATGGAGACCCCTTGCCCAGGCCCATTCCCCAGTGCTGAGGGCTCCTCCACATGTCCTGGCCCCTGACCCACCACCCTCCTGGTCCTGGGATGCAGTGGGGTGGGGAAGGGTGTGGGCTCCGAGGAGACTTGACACCTGGGGAGAAGGAAAAAGAAAAACCCCCTTCATACACCCCAAGCCTCCAGGCAAGAAGACCTCTGGGGACCCTGCTGAAGTGCATCCAGCTTGGAAGCACTGCAGCGTGGAGCACAGGCTGGCAGCCGGGCCAGGGCATCCGTCTCTGCTCCCTTCGTGACCAGCTGAGTGGACTTGGGGAGACGGAGCCTCTGAGCCTTGGTTTCCCAGGCTGTAAACCGAGGAGCCCTCCTCTCACCAGGCCACTTTCCCATGAAGTGCTAGTTGAATGTTAATGTGTTTATTTTGTATACCCTCCCCCACATTCTTCCAGGATCTGGATGGCTGTAGAATTTGGAGTAGCAATTCTCTGGCCAACCCTGGAGTCATCACGTGGGAATCGTTGCAGTCTCTCCTGTCTCCCATGGGGCCCCCCATCTGGTTCCCCCACCTGCAGACTCTGGGCCTCGTCCAGGCCCTCCTGGGGTGCACTCTTTTGCAAGGACACTCTAGTGTCTCCTTGCCGAGCGACAGCAACAACTTTCCATGTCTAATTAGTGGTCGATGTAATCGTCCCAGTTTATCAGGCAACGGCTGTCTAAAAATGCATGCAATTTACCAGAACTCCAGTTCTGTGGCCTCTTATTCCTGCTGAAAGACGGCAAGGTGGACAGAGATCGCTCAGAATTCCGTTTGCTTCTGCACATGCTGACTGAGCGCCTACCGTGTTTCAGGCTCTGGGCCAGTGCTGGGAACATAAAGCATCAAATATCCAGAAACAGAGTTTTCTGTTTAGCTTTGGAAGGGTTATGTGGGTTGCTGCATTTTTTTTTTTTGCAGCTACAGCAAATTTACTTTTCTAATGAGGTTTAGCTACAGCCAATGTTAAACCAAGCCCGCAAGCCTGCGCTCCCTGTACACTCCAGCTGACAGCAGGGCAGCGCCTCCCGGCCACATGCCTGGCAGGGATTGCAGCTTTGCCACTGATAAGCCCAGAGTGGAGATTGTTGGTCTGGATCACCAAGAGTTGAATGGATTTGGGGGTGAACCTAGCCCGCAGGGCCGTGGATCTCACGGCTCAGTCTGAGAACCGTGGGCAGGGTTTCTCTCTTCTTGTTAAAGTGGGAAATGTGAACCATCATTACTGCTCCACGAAGGAGAGAGGGATGGAGGAAGCAGAGGGAGCAGAGACAAGAGGGCATGGCCTTGGTATTAGGAGTGGACAGGACCTGAGGTTGGGGACCTGGTTCTGTGGGTCCTTGCTGGGTGACTATGTGTGGCTGGGTGCCTTCCTTCACCTCTCCCCTTCGCTTCTCTCCATCTTCCTGCCTCTTTACAAGGCAGTTGAGCAGTCTGGCCTCTGACGCTGTGAGTGTCTTTGGGTTCAAGACTCTGGGCTGTTGCTTTGACCATCATTAAGAAACCATAGAGCCCAACACTAGATGTGGGACGGGCTGCTTTTCTTCCCATAAGGGGCAGTCCCTCAGTCACACCAGCGACATTTCAAGAGCTCACGTGGCCAGCGGCTACCGTATCGGCCAGCACAGATACAGACATTCCCAGCATCACAGAAAGTTCTACTGGAAAGTGCTGCTCTGGACTCTAGATTTAGCAAGGGGACAAAGAGCATGGACTCTGGAGCCTGACGGGGCTCCCAGCTCTGTCACTTACTAGCTGTGTGTCCATAGCACATTCCTTAACCTCTGTATGCCTCAGATTTCTCGTCTCTAAAAGGGGGCTGATAACAGGATGTTTGTGAGGCGGGCCTAGGCCATGACAGGTGACTGTGTGAATCACTGGAACATGCGACGGTGAGTGCTTTGCTCAGCAGCGTTTATTACTCGTTTAACAGTTCACTTCACAAACACTCATTGAACAGCCTGCTTTGTGCCAGGCATGAAGCCAGGTGCCAGGCTGTCAGTAATGGGCATGTGACCTTGGTTACATCTCTGACCCTTCCTGAGCTGCAGTTTTCTCACCTGCGATGGCAACGTGGCCAGATGATAACTTGCACCACTCAGCCCTGGGGAGAGAAATGGACAGGACGAGTGTGTCCTCCTTTGTAAGTCAACACTGCCATGTAAACAGGGGCTAACATGTTCGGAAGTGGATGCAACTGAAATTGTGTTTTTTTGGAATCACTCTCACCAGAAAGCATTTCCTAAGTCCTTGGAAGTTCAAAATAAAAGGAGCATATGAGGTCCCAGCTGTGACCAGCATCTTGCTGAGTAGGGATGGAGCAGGGGCTTGGAGGGGCCCTCTGCTGGGCTCACCCCCTCCCTGGTCCTGAGGGAAAGAGAGCCAGGAGTCCGATGCCCTGAGCTCAGCAGAGGGAAGTGGCCAGGAGGGAGAAGGGCCCTGGGCCTGCCAGGGTTCAGAGATCAGCTGGCCGATCAGGTACAGGCACAGCAGCGTCAGCATCTCACTGAGTGAGGGAGTCTCCCTGAGCCTCAGTCTCGTCTAAACTCTGAGGAGCATGAACCACGTGAACATTTCCCTCCCAAATTATACCACTTACCTCGGTATGCAATCCACAGAACACCCCAGGAGAGGGAGGCAAGAGAGAGAAGGGAGCCTGCCAGCCAAGTTGCTGGAAGGCAGACGGGGAGAGGAAATGAACCGAGATCAAGAATTGGCCGTCCCTAGCCACAAACTAGAGATGGACACAGGAGGCTGTCTGGCCTGCAAGGCTTCTCCCAGAATTAGGGTTCTGTGACTCTAGGTGGCTTCTTACTTTTCATAGATAAGGGAGCCGGTGCCCAGAGAGGTTCCACTCTTGTCTCAGGTCACACAGCCCTTTAGTGCTGTGTCCTGACTCTGATCTAAGTCTCCCGACTCCCTGTCCTGGCTGTCTGTCCAGCTGCCTTCCCTCTTGGCAGGACAGAGCAGTGTAGCAGGGCGGCAGGAGCAGCCTCCCAGGTCAGGGGAAGCAGCCGGCGCTGAGACCCCAGGGCCCCTTTTGCCCAGGCTGGAACATGCCTTCTCTCTCCTGACAGCTGGCCCAGGAGGACCTGCCTGCACTACCTCTGACATCGCCCTGGGGAAGGTCAGATCCTTCAGGCCCCAGGCAATGAATTAAAAATACATACAAAACTTTAATTAAATCAGTGACTCGTTGGCCTGCTATGCTGTGTCCGTGCACACTCTGACCGGGAGAACAGGTCAGCCTGGAGCTCCTCAGCCTGGGGGAACTGTTGGGACCCCAGATGGCTTGAGACTTGGGCTCTGGGACTGCCCAGCTCCCGCTCAGCCCAGACCTGAAGCCCTCAGGGTCCCCATTTGCTGACTGGGGACTCCCTGGGGGTGTCCTCTAAGCCTGAGGAAATCCTGGTCTCGTCCTTAGCACCCCTCACCCATCACCAGACTCCTGACACCCTTGAGGTAAGTGCCGACTCCCAGAGGTGTGAGCACTGTGTCCCCTGGAGACAAAGTGCCTGGAATGATGCAGCCAGTGCCAGCAGCCCACACCAGGGACCATGAGGGGACACCTCCTTCCCACGGCTTCCTGGGCACGTCCTTAGTTCCCAGCTCAGCCCCATGCTGTCTTCTCCCCTGCCCGCTTCAGGCACAGAGCACAGAGGGGGAGGGACAACCTGTTCCCTGGGAGGGACTGGCTGGCGCTCCAAGGGAGATTGACCTTCATGGCCCCAGAACCCCGGCTCCGGGTGCCAGGTCGATCCCCCTACCACCCTGCTCAGGTTGATGGACACCCTCTCCGTGTGCTATTTTCTTTCTCCATCCAAGAGTTTCTGAACTTAAGCTGAAGTGTTCTCGCCTAGCTCATCACTTGTTGATGTTACGTTCTTCTCCCCTACAAATCAGCCTCCCTCTCTCTCTCTCTCTCTCTCTCTCTCTCTCTCTCTCTCTCTCTCTC